>NC_135806.1:110068963-110383225 GCF_964213995.1 Mustelus asterias
AAGAGTTACTTTCCTTCTACCTGTGTCCTTCCTACATGAACACCACTTGGATTTAATGGTTGTTCTGTCAGGGACGTTTGCGAATGGCACAATGCCAATGATCAGCAGTAATTATCTTTAGTGGTAAAGCTTCTAAACAGAGGTGTCCTTCAACAATTGTATTGGATGTTGGGTGCATAGAATTGCATAGAAATTTACAGCACAGAAACAGGCCATTCACTGGAACCCTGCAGTCAATGTCGCAAACAGAGGAGCTGTATGGATTTAGGTCGCGCTCAATGTTTCTGTCTCACAGCCAGCAGCTTAAGAGTCCTTTAAACCTTTGGCAAAATAAGAAAATAAACTAGATTTATGTATTGTGAGCAAATGTCTCTTAAAAGTTTAAGCAGAAAGCACTGTTAACTGTTTTTATTTGACACTTCCATACTTTGCACCTTCACCATCCACCACAGATAACAGGCAAATTGTACCAACAACAATGTGCTCACAGAAACCAGTGAGGACTGTATCCATAAAGATGCTGCTGGAGGTTAACAGGCTACCAACAAAGGACAGAATCAATCTACAAGTAGCTTGTCCTGTCGGGGCATTAGTTTTCAGGATTATCTGAAGTCAGAAATACCGCCTCCACTGCCAGGTTTGACTCCCAAGTCCCAACAATGACAATAGAAAGTCTTTATGAGCCAAAAACAAAAATCAGGTCAAACTTAATAGCTGTGCGCTATTCTTCCTTGTGATTAACTAAACCATATTCTGAAACAGAAAATTAAAATAAAATCAGCTGCAGATCAAGGTTTCAGGTTCTGGGGAATGTTGGTGGTTCTCCCAGTTTAAAACATATTAATCACCTCGCCCTCTGATGTTGAAATATATCTGATCTGTGTAACTTGGCATGAGTCCAATTGACTTTTGGCAGCTCGTCATGTGTCTGCGCAGAATATTCATCTGATGAAAATGCAGGAAGCTGCAGCAGTTGCTGCCATTTGGCTTTGCTGTCTATTTTTTAAAAACATTCTGTAGGCTTGCCAACAAACCGATTCCCAACAAATAAATTATTCAACACTTAACTCAGAGTTTTGCCATGTTTACCTGAGGATGATTCAGACAGCACAGAATGAATAGGGATGGTACTGGACTTGACATCATACCTTTCTGCTGCCTTAGTAAACAATGAAGGAATAAAGGCTTTAATTCATTTTTTTAAATGCACATAGAGATACAAAATATTTTCCTTAAACCCAAGTTCCACCTCTGATACTCCACAGTTTGCCCATTTCATGGGAATAACCCCTCTGTACTCAGCCCTCTCTTGTTCAAATTTCTAACCCATTGAGTCTGTTTCAATGGGAGGTTCAATGTTAATCTATGAATGACAATAGAATCATAGAATCCCTACAGTGCAGAAGGAGGCCCATCGAGCCTGCACCGACTCTCCGACAGAGTAACTTATCCCCGTAACCCCATACGTTTACCCCGCTAATCCCCCATAACTTACACGTCTTGGGACACTAAGGGACAGTTTAGCATGGTCAATCAACCTAACCCACACATCTTTGGACTGTGGGAGGAAACTGGAGCACTTGGAGGAAAGCCATGCAGACACGGGGAGAATGTGCAGACTCTACACAGACACCCGAGGTCAGAATTGAACCCAGACCTGTGGTGCTGTTAGGCAGCAGTGCTAACCACTGTGCCACCATGCCCAATACATTGAGAATAAACAGCTCTTATCCTTCAGTAATGATTTTTGAATATAAATGCAGAAGAGTGAGCATCTCCTTGCTTGTGTATGAAAAATAGAAGACTTGGCATATGTCCCTTAGGAGTTTGATGTGCTGCAAACCATTAAAATGGGTCTCCTGTAAAAAGAAAGGCTGTTTCCACACTTCTTTACAAATAACACTTTTTTGTTCTTTTTATGAGGTTGTTAAATCCTTTTCTACCTTCCATTCCAAGTGGACATTTTAAAAATTATAACTTTTGCAGCTGTTCAAACTTCATTTTCCCATATTAACCCAGGCTCAATTCATGTAGCAATGAACTCTCACTGGACACAGCTCACGGAATAGCTACACTCAGGATTTCTCCAGGAGGGTTTACACACTGACAAAGACTGGTAAGAAAGCGCTAGCATTTCCTTCACCTGGGACAAGAAACCAACATGGGTTTGCACTTTTATTTTGCATATTTTGGATGTTACAGCTGGAGTTAACAGTAGAATCCTGAATTACAATATTAACGTTGCATTTCTTCGCATGGCAAGTCATGAAAATGGTAATGTAACTTCGACTCCATATCATCCCCTCTGGCTTCACCATATCTTTCATGAATGCTGACTTCTATCCTTCCCAACATTTCCAAATAAATGAACTCCTGTGAATTTCCACAGTCCCTGCCTAATACCAATTGGTTACGGATATTTCCATCCATTCAAAATTACCATCACAGGTCAAAGGCAAGCATGATAGGAGTTGCATAAAATGACTCACTGCCCTGCAAAAGTAAATCCAAACCAACATTTATTAGCTGAAACAAAATCAGAAAATGCCGGGGAAACTCAGCAGGTCTGACAGCATCTGTGGAGAGAGAATGGAGCCAACATTTCGAGTCTGGATCCAGACTGGAAACACTGGCTCTATTCTCTCTCCACAGATGCTGTCAGACCTGCTGAGTTTCCCCGGCATTTTCTGATATTGTTCCAGATTCCAGCTTCCGCAGTATTTTGCCTTTAACTTATTAGCTGAACCCTGGTTCTGTTATTGCTGACAATCTACCAGCTCTGTGGAGTGAAAATACTAATCGGACACAAGATCATCCCTGCTTCCAGATAGCAAATTAAAGGGCGTTATTAAAATAAAACGATTGGCCCTGTGGAAGTAATTTTGCTCCTCGAGTTCTTCCAGAAGAAGATGGTTCTCTGACGGTTGCCAGCAGCAACACAATTGGCTCCATGTATCCTGTGGATTCCGATATAACTTGGATAAGGAATATTACCTTGTCTGTCTGGCAATGTGGAACCTCTTATACTGCAAACCACATCACCATACGCCATCGTCCCACCAGACTCCATCTCCAACCACCCACACGCAAATCCACTCCTCTTTAATGGTTGTAGGGTCCATTCATTCCTCAGAAGAGACATAGATAGCACTGGTACATTGAACTTCTTTCATTGAGCAGAATTTTAAAATTAACACATTACAGAAAGCGAAAAAATGATTTACTAGAGAGAGAGAGAGAGAGAGAGAGATACCAGCAAAAGCCAGTCCTGACACACACTTGACCCAAACCTCACATTGACCACGTAGAGCTGTACACAGAATTATAACTTTTTTGTTATCTGCGTAATGAAATTATTTGGTACAGGCAGTCTCTAACTCTCATAAACAATTTGCAGCTTGTGGCCATGAAAGCTTTGTTTTGGCTTATGAAAAAGCATGTTTACCATTCAAAAATGTAGTCAATTTCTAAGCTAATCCCAGCATGCCTGCTGAGTCTTAAAATGTGGCCAAGTTAGCTTTAAAGCTTAGCATAGTTAGTTACATCAGCAGAAATATCTTCAAATGAAGTCTTTGCATAAATGAAGCAAACTGTACAAAGGATACCACAACAGTTCAGGAATTTTTGACCAATTTTTCCACAGGATTTGAAAAAAGTGTGTTTCAAACATCGTGCTTCAAAAGCGTATTGTACTTCTGCAAGTAGAAGAAAGAGTCTGAGATGTGAGCCAGCTTGGAATTTGTTTCTTCAGAGAGAGCAAGTAATAAGCAATTCTATCTCTTGCCTCTGTCGTCTCTCAGCCATTGTTTGGAAGGATTTTTGATCTGCGAACAGTCAGAAATAAAACAGAAAAATGTGGTATAGCTTTTACAAGGGAGAGATTCTTAATGTAGGGGGAACATAAGAGAGAGGGAGAAATACCCAGGCAAGATGAAAGTCAGAGTCGGAATTCACAAGAGTCTGCTTAAGTCCAACAAGGTGGCACATTCCTTTTCCACCATTGTTACACGGAGACAAATTGCATTCATGGGACTAAGTGAGTCCAGTCAGCACCATTGTGCATTCAACTGACTGTGATATTTTGGAAGGTAATGTATCAAACCAAGCCTTGCCTCATCCAGTGATAACTCAATCCATGTTTAGAGTGTTTGAAAAATACACATGTGAAAGGCACAAAGATCAAGTTGAAATCAGAAGAAGATTCTACTGTTACATCCCTGGATTATGTGATCATAACAGTACAGCAGCTTGAAGGATCATCCATAAAAATAAGGTGCTCAGACCATTTAAGGGAGCACCTGACACCACCGAACCCAGGGAGGTATCCACAGCTGATCTCAAATTTCAACGCTGCCAACATATCTTTCCCCCCTGAACTCTCTGTCTGTACTTTTGCGTATCCTCCCTCTGTCTGTTAGTTTTTCTCTCATCGCAAATCCTTTTACTTAATGAAGTATGTGGGATAAGAGCTCTTCTCTCTGTTAACCTGGGAAAATACAGAGCAGAATTTTGCACAGAGTGCTGGCTGAGGTGGGAAAACGGCATGTAGCTCTCCAGCTGCACAGTTGAGATTTCTCTCCAGATTCTTTGGTACTCTGCACAGAAAATATGGAGATGTGGGGCGGAATTTTCCTGTCCCGCCTGCCACAGGAATTGTAGCAGGCGGTGCACAGACCATCCAAAGGTCCATTGACCTCAGGTGGGATTTTCCAGTCTTGAGGCGAGCGCAGCCAGAAAATCCCACCTGTGGTTTTCACCATCACACAGCAGGATGGAGCCCGATAGAGCCAGCAACACTGGCTCCATAGAGATCAGGGCACCCCATTCTGTGCTGAAAAGAATGCTCCTTCCCCCCCCCCCCCCCCAGCCCCACAACACAGGAAACCCCTCTCCCCCACAAGGACCGAGGCAACCCCCCCCTTCACAGATAAATGGAACCCCATCTCACAAGGATAAGGGGAATCTCCCCAATGGAGTTTGCCCAGAGTGTCTGGCCCTGGCACTATGCCAGAGTGCCAGGGCAATGCTAGAACACTACCCAGGCATGTCCTTCTCCCATGGGGGCTATACTTACCTTTTCACCCCCAGGGGGTTCCCCTTGACTGCATCCTATTTTGCGAAAGCCATTGTCAACTCACTGATGTAATGCCACGTTGGTGAGGGGGGATTTTTTAATGTAGGGGGAACATGAGCCAGGAAAGCCCTCTAAATATGTTTAAATTTATTAGAATGTATTTAGGCTGGGACCCTCATTATGTCACCAGCAGGGGTGGGGAAAATCAGAGAACAAGATCTCACCACCGGGATTCTCGTTCCTGCGGTCTTGTGAGACTTTCCGCCGGCTTTGGCTTTTTCACCTGCAGCACTCGCCAGCAGGAAACCCCAGCCGCAGAATAAGAAGACAATATTTAACCTATTAGGCAGCTGTCTTCCAACCGTGCCTATACATTGGAGTATCAGACCCTCGAATCTCTTCTGCCATTCAATGAGATGAAGGTCGACTCCACCCACCTGCCGTGCCTCCCTATCCCATAATAAATGGGACTGTTAATGATTCTCTTCAAAGATAAAACTTATAAGAGGACAACAATCTATAAAAATATCTCCTAAACCTTCAAACATAAGCATGTGAAAATCCAGTTGGCAACCAGTTTGCATTATGTTGTAGGTTTCTGTAACACCATTCTCTCACCCTATGGTGTGGTAATAGAATCCATGGGCAGATCATGGTCCTTATGATCCGAATCCTGTATCCTTCACTTGCAACCTTACAAAAAGCATGGGGCCTGACTTTAACAATTAATTCAGTTTGCTTCATCTTGCTTCCTGGAACTTATGTAACATTCCCACTGTTTCTGCAGTCTCTAGAAATATGGAAAATGTCCCCAACCAAATTTTATATAAACTGAAGCAACTAACCAACGTTATTCATAGTTGACCAATTTACAGGGCAAAGTTACTGGGCAAATATTATAGAATCATAGAATCCCTGCAGTGCAGAAGGAGGCCTTCAGCCTCCACGAAGCCTGCACCAACAACAATCCCACCCAGCTCCTAGCTCCGTACCCCGCACATTTACCCCACTAATCCCCCTGACACTAAGGGACAATTTAGCATGGCCAATTCACCTAGCCCACACATCTTTGGACTGTGGGAAGAAGTCAGAGCATCAGGAGGAAACCCACACAAACAAAGGGAGAACGTGCAAACTCCTATATATATATATTTCTTCAACCTCTTCAATCATGAATTGAGTAATACAGGAAGAAACGGTAAACAGATCAAAGACTGTCTATGACCACTTATAAAGCCAGTTGTTCTCTTCTTGAATTATGAATTTTGTGTTAGGCATGCCAGATATATATCTTATGGAATTCCATAGCATGGACAAACAACAGAGGTCTCAGTAGAATTATGCAACCCAGAAAGGTCCCCTTGTTTTATGCTCTCAATTTGTTTGAAGGTAATTATATCAACAATTGTAATTAAAATAACAATATTGGTTTCACCTTTAACAATTGAGCAGATTCTCAAAACCTATCCTGAAGATTAAATCAGTGTCAAGGAAGAATGCACCAGGATAATGAGCAGGTAAACATGTTGTTGAACTTGAAATTCCACAGCTGTTTCTCAGGTCCTGGGCAGAGGGTGGGTGGGGCGGATGTGCGAGGTGGGGAAGGGGGGTGGTGGAAGCAATCCTTGCGGGGAAGAGGATGGTTCTTAAAAACATCAGCACTGGGCTAGAGTTCTTTTTATACGGACCTAGGAGGAGGCCTTAAGAATTAGTTAATACCTGGTACAACTATGTGGAGAATGCATGGCACAAGCATCATATGTCTTCATTTGAATGTTTCATTTGGGGATACACAATTGGCCTGAAACCCCAATCTGCACCCTTATGCACATTTCAGACACTTGAATGACACCCAAGTTAATATAACTTCCTGAGCTTTCGGACTCATCAGATCATGATGTGAAAGTTGGAAACCTAACCTCAATTTTACTCTGGGTGACTTGAATTTCTCTGCTTTCATTTTGCAAAATTTATAAATGTTCAACGGAGGAACACAATTAACAGGGAAGGTATTGTGTGGTGCAATGAGACTTGGAATAAATGGCTGTATCAAACTAAGGAAGTTAAACATATTTATCATAAATTGTTGATCGCTGGACTGGTAACCTCACCTGTGAGATACTTGACTGGGCGTGGTAAATTTCTCAGAAGTAAATTACTGGGGGACAATGACTGCAGAACTTATTATCCCACAGGTTGTTAGAGCTATTATGTGATTAACTAAGGTTCTTCATTTTGTACCCGACATTTACTCCATAATGGCCTATTGGTTAGGGATTGGGGTTGATTGCGTAACCTGCAAAGCCTCTGGGCAAAAGGAGCATTTACAAGCTTACACTGAGGAATTATTTGGTTCTAAAATAGCATATGCCCTATGTTCCATTTACCAGAAGACCGGTTAAGGGTTATAATGTCCCCCACATTAGCACAGGTTACCAGTTTCACTTTTGACGAAAGGAATAAAAGCGCTTTGCAGTTTTAAATACACTTCTCTGAGACATTAAGAATGACAGTGCGAAGTTGCCACTTTAATGCTTCCAGTGCGGATCCTCACTCACCAGGACTACATGTTGCTAAATGGTATTCCCATGCAGCCCTTGCATTTCAATCCCGGAGGCATGTTATAGAAGTAAGTATAATACAAAGCACCAACTTGTAAAGTTGATACACAGATCATAATTGTTTGCCTTTGTGAGAAATACCCATTTGTATCAACACTGTTTTTTTAATATCTGATAAATTCAATTTTTCTCTTAAATTCCATAAGCCAAACCATGGAAGTCGATTGTAAGATTCTAATATTTAACAATGACCTTACTCTCAACCGCTAAGACCACTGTGTTTGAAAGGAGAATCACTAAAACAGAACAGGTTAATAACCTCAGATATTTCCTCCTTTTGTTCATGAAACTTGATCTGGATATTTCGTTCATGTATGTTAGAGTTCTCCCATTTAGCTGCCATTTAACTAACTGACATCGGGATAATTGCATGCTTTCTCTTTTTAAAATCAGAAACATTTGCTTGTTTTCAATCCTTTGATATTCCCCAGTTTCCAATGTACTGGAAAATCTCTGCCCAGCCCCCCCGTCTATTTCCTCCATTTAATATTGTTGGATATATCCCATTGGGACCTGCTGCACTATTAGCCTCCAGAGTCCCCAGTCTCCAAATAACTACTTCCTGGCTAATCTCTGTTTTTGTTAAATACATTGTGGGTACCCCCCCCCGAGAACCTGATTACTGGCTCCACAACCTTGCTTTGTTTTGTTCTGTGAATACTGATGAAAAGAATGATCAGAAATGATAAGTGAAGCCTTGCTCTGGTGCCGCTTTATTTCTTAACTGATTCGACTTCTCCATTAATACCATGTTGACTATGTATATAATGAAAGAGAATTTATTGTTCTTACCAATTTCTTTTTCAAATTTCCTTTTATTCCCCTGATTGCTTTTTAATAGCCCTTCCTGTTTACTTCTATTTTCGATACAATCCCACTTCCCCAGTCTCTGAAATCTTTTTAAGCTTGCCTTTCTTACACATTTTAAATAAATATCATCTGACCATCTGCGGATATGGTCCTGAGATTATCCTCCTCTTACCCTCACTGGCTAAACTTGCTTCATTCACCCTGTTAGGACTATTACCAAAATCAAAGCCACAACAGTATATTTTTCTGTGCACAAATTTATGGAGCTCTTTATTTCACCAAGTTGTCATTAAAAACCAATAGTTGTTCAATCGTTTTTTCTTTAAATTTTTCTGCAAGAGAAAAGATATTCCAAATGTGGAATTGCTTGAATCAAACCGTTTTACAATAGTTATGAATCCAAGTTCAAGCCAGGTAGGTTTGCTGAACAGATGGGCAATGTACCACGTTGGTCTCCTCTGTATTCTATCCAGCATCTTCTTTTGGAAGGTGGCAAACACTTAACACTACATTTAGCAGCTCCCTGATGATGTGTAGGATTGCAGTTATATATCTCCAATATTTTTTGATAGCTCAAGTATTTCAATCCTTGGCTAATTTAGTTATGCAAAGGACAACTGATCAGATATGCTAATACTATCCTTAAACAGCTTCCAAATTGCATTTTTTCCCTGTAAATGATTTCCACTCATTCATAACGTACTAGAATGTGCATAATTAAAGTGAATTGGGAAAGAAAGAAGTTGGTAAGGATGTGTTAATCATCTATAATGTACATTGGCAGAGGAAGAGTAGCTGCTTTCTTCAAGATGGGAAGAGAGTGATGCTCTCATCCCATTAGATTTGCCTTCACTTCCCATCAAGTAGAAAACGACACAATGAGTAGGATTTTTCTCCCTCACCGCAGCGTGTTTCACGGCGGCGAGGGGGGCGGCGCATCACTCACTGGCAGCAGAATCTTATGGTCCCACCGTTATCAACGGAGTTTTCGTTGAACGCACCCCTCGCTGCTGGGAAACTCGCGGTGGGGATGTGCCATCAGCGAGACCGTAGGATCCTGCCGATGTGAACAGTTAGTTCGGGCAGGAGGAGGGAGGGACGTGGCAGAGGCGGCTGATGGCATGGTCTCAATCATAGTTACAAAGACATTCATGAGCTCCTGCCACTTATGGCAGGTGAAGATGAAAAATGCCTCCCTCAAAATTTACCTCTTTCACCAAACCTCTGCTCACCTGTCCTGGTGTCTCATTCTTTGATTTGAACAAAGAACAAAGAAAATCACAGCGCAGGAACAGGCCCTTTGGTCCTCCAAGCCTGCACTGACCATGCTACCCAACGTAACTAAAACCCCCTACCGGGGGACATATCCCTCTATTCCCATCCTATTCATGTACTTGTCAAGACGTCCCTTAAAAGTCACTATCGTATCCACTTCCACTCCCTCCCCCAGCAACGAGTTCCAGGCACCCACCACCCTCTGTGTAAAAAATCTGCCTCGTACATCTCCTTTAAACCTTGCCCCTCGCACCTTAAACCTGTGCCCCCTAGTAATTGACTTTTCCGCCCTGGGAAAAAGCTTCTGATTATCCACTTTGTCCATGCCTCTCATAATCTTGTAGACTTCTATCAGATCTCCCCTCAAACTCCGTCGCTCCAGTGAGAACAAACCAAGTTTCTCCAACCTCTCCTCATAGCTGATGCCGTCCATGCCAGGCAACATCCTGGTAAATCTTTTCTGTACCCTCTCCAAAGCCTCCACATCCTTCTGGTAGTGTGGCGACCAGAATTGAACACTATATTCCAAGTGCAGCCTAACTAAGGTTCTATAAAGCTGCAACATGACTTGCAAATTTTTTAACTCAGTGCCCCGGCTGATGAAGGCAAGCATGCCATATGCCTTTTGACTACCTTCTCCACCTGCATTGCCACTTTCAGTGACCTGTGTACCTGTACAGCCAGGTCCCTTTGCCTATCAATACTCTTAAGGGTTCTGCCATTTACTGTATATTTCCTATCTGTATTAGACCTTCCAAAATGCATTACCTCACATTTGTCCGGATTAAACTCCATCTGCCACCTCTCCACCCAAGTCTCCAACTGATCTATATCCTGCTGATGGTCCTCATCGCTATCCGCAAATCCACCAACCTTTGTGTCGTCCACAAACTTACAAATCAATCCAGTTACATTTTGCTCCAAATCATTTATATATATTACAAACAGCAAAGGTCCGAGCACTGATCCCTGAGGAACACCACTTATCACAGCCCTCCATTCAGAAACGCACCCTTCCACTGCTACTGTCTGTCTTCTTTGACCGATGGTAGTCATGATGTGGAGATGATGGCGTCGGACTGGGGTAAACACAGTAAACACAAAGCTAGTAGCTTTTGCTACCAAATAAACCTGTTGGACTTTAACCTGGTGTTGTGAGACTTCTTACTGTTCTTTGACTGAGCCAGTTTTGTATTCACCTTGCCAGCTCACCTCTGATCCCATGCGACATCACCTTCTGCATCAGTGTGCCATGAGGGACCTTGTCAAAGGCCTTACTGAAGTCCATGTAGACAACATCCACTGCCCTACCCTCATCAATCATCATCATCACTTAGAAACATAGAACACAGAAAACTACAGCACAAAACAGGCCCTTCGGCCCCACAAGTTGTGCCGAACATATCCCTACCTTTCAGGCCTACCTATAACCCTCCATCCTATTAAGTCCCATGTACTCATCCAGGAGTCTCTTAAAAGACCCTATTGAGTTTGCCTCCACCACCACTGACGGCAGCCGATTCCACTCGCCCACCACCCTGTGTGTGAAAAACGTCTCCCGAACATTTCCCCTGTACCTACCCCCCAGCACCCTAAACCTGTGTCCTCTCGTAGCAGCCATTTCCACCCTGGGAAAAACTTGATCAAGTTCGTGAGACACGACCTCCCCTTCACAACACCATGTTGCCTCTCACTAATATGTCCACTTATATCCAAGTGGGAATAAATCCTGTCTCGAAGAATCCTCTCCAATAATTTCCCTACCACTGATGTAAGGCTCACCGGCCTGTAATTACCTGGATTATTCTTGCTCGCCTTCTTAAACAAAGGAACAACATTGGCTATTCTCCAATCCTCTGGGACCTCCCCTGCAGCCAGTGAGGATACAAAGATTTCTCTCAAGGCCCCAGCAATTTCCTCCCTTGTCTCTCTTAATTAAGCTCCTGTGCAGTCCCTTGGAACATTGTACTGTGTTAAAGGTGCTATATAAATGCAAATTGTGATTGATGATGATTAACATTTGGCTACATATCAAGTCACTGCATCCTTAAAGCAGCTTGTTGTGTGAAGTGTTTGAAGAGCCCAGCTCTCCCAATATCCAGATAGTCAAAGACTAGATGTACCCCAGAAGATGGCCTAAGGGACCCCTCGGAAGTCCAATGCAGTGACACCATGGCAACTGCCCAGGAACTTTGAGCTCTTGATGCATAATCAAAGAACAAAGAACAATACAGCACAGGAACAGGCCCTTCGGCCCTCCAAGCCCACGCCGCTCCCTGGTCCAAACTAGACCATTCTTTTGTATCCTTCCATTCCCACTCCATTCATGTGGCTATCTAGATAAGTCTTAAACGTTCCCAGTGTGACCGCCTCCACCACCTTGCCTGGCAGCGCATTCCAGGCCCCCACCACCCTCTGTGTAAAATATGTCCTTCTGATATCTGTGTTAAACCTCCCCCCCTTCATCTTGAACCTATGACCCCTCGTGAACATCACTACCGACCTGGGGAAAAGCTTCCCACCGTTCAACCCTATCTATGCCTTTCATAATTTTATACACCTCTATTAAGTCTCCCCTCATCCTCCGTCTTTCCAGGGAGAACAACCCCAGTTTACCCAATCTCTCCTCATAACTAATCGCCCTGCTCCCTGGAACTCGCTGCAAAACTCTCTAACTCTGAGTTGAGCCGGAGAGTTCAAGGGGTTTGAACTTACTTACCGAGATAATTACTTGGAAAATGTTAGGCAGACAAGTCCCAGTCTAACTCTTGGATAAATATTATAACTGACTTCCTGACTCATCCCTTGATGCTCTTCCTCTATCCCACAATACCCCGCCTTCAACCCTACCCAACTTGACTAACTCCCACTATCCAAGATCTTCCAACACCTGATTCCCCGACCCAACCTGACTGACCTCACTGCTCGACTCCACCCTGAGCCTCTGACTACCCCCTGATCCAACTTCCCCAACCACACAACCCTGACTCCCCCAACCCAGCTCCACTGACCACCCAACTCTCTCCTGACGCAACCCAACTCCCCCTGGCGTCCAACACCCCCAGACCCGACTCCCCCGACCCCTGACTCCCCCACCATCTAAATACCCCTGACTAGCCCCAGCACTTCCCACCTGCCACCCAAACAACATGCCACCCAATCCACCTGCCACCTTGCCACCTCACCAATCTGCCACTCTACCCACCTGCCATCTTACCTACCTGCACATTCACGCCATGTCTGCGTGGGTTTCCTCCGGGTGCTCTGGTTTCCTCCCACAGTCTGAAAGGCATGCTGGTTAGGTGCATTGGCAGTGTTGAATTCTCCCTCAATGTACCCGAACAGACACCGGAGTGTGGCGGCTAGGGGATTTTCACAGGAACTTAATTGTAGTGTTAATGTAACCCTACATGTGACAATAATAAATAAACTTTAAACTTCAAAAAACCTGATGTGAGGATGCCGGTATTGTACTGGGGTGGGCACAGTAAGAAGTCTCACAACAACAGGTTAAAGTCAACAGGTTTATTTGTAATCATGAGCTTTCGGAGCGCTGCTTCTTCCTCAGGTGAGGTGCAAACCTGTCACCCTACCTACCTGGTAGCCTACTCATCTGCCACCTATCCACTTACCTCACCCATCCTAACCCCTTACACAGCCAGTGCAGTTTAAAGACCCCTGCGTGGATTCCCTTTGCTGACACAGTTTACTGACACTCACTGACTCCCACATGAAGAATGGTCAGCTGGTGAGACTGATGGGAATCTGCCAAACCATTTCTCAGCAAGAGAAAATTATCAGCTGTGACCAAATCCAGGGAAAGCAACAACCCTGAAATCTGTTTTCAACTATTTCAATTACAATCAAAAATAACATTTATTGCACCATTTTTCCTTTAATTGTAAGATGTTTTGCAAACTAGAATTTTCCTTCCATGTAGAAACAATGGGGACGGCACGGTGGCACAGTGGTTAGCACTGCTGCCTCGCAGCGCCAGGGACCCTGGTTTGATTCCCGGCTTGGGTCACAGTCTGTGCGGAGTCTGCACGTTCTCCCCGTGTCTGCGTGGGTTTCCTCCGGGTGCTCCGGTTTCCTCCCACAGTCTGAAAGACGTGCTGGTTAGGTGCATTGGCCGTGCTAAACTATCCCTCAGTGTACCTGAACAGGCATCTGAGTGTGGTGACTAGGGGATTTTCACAGTAACTTCATTGCAGTGTTAATGTAAGCCGACTTGTGACACTAATAAATAAACTTTAAACATTGGGGAATTGACGATATTTCTAAACGTTTCCGGTGATTTTCATTTCTGCTTCCCCTCCTCCCCCTGACATAAATTCATTGGAAATAAATGTCCTCAAGTTGTTAATAAACATCTGACTACAAAATAGGTTTTATCCAATTAATACACTGATCTTTCACTCACACTAATGTCTGCTGGAGAATCTTGCTATTCGCCCCAGTGAATGGATTCAATTAAAAACGATAAATAAATCAATTTCCTATCTGCCTACAAAATAAGCTTCTTTGAAAATAAATATTCTTTAGTTTTGGCACCTCCGCTGGTTGGCTAAGTCAGTTGTAACAAAAGATACTCTAATGGGGATCTGCTTCTCTATTTTAATGAGGAAGGGCATTCATTTGAAATGCACCAATTCCTCGGCTATCGCACGAGTGACCATGATTTCACAAAAACGGGTGCCGCTCAGACATCCCCGGTCCTGGTATTTCTGGCTTTATTTTGTTTGATAAAACTCCTGTGAAGCACCTTGGAATGTTTTACTGCACTCAAGGTACTGTATAAGGCGTGTCATTTAAATTGCTGTTCATAGATAATCCCTGAACAGAATGAATCATCTCCATTTCACGAAAGGGAATAAAGGACAAAGGCTAAACATTTCCAATCTGTGATAATATCTGAATAAAGGATTCTGCAAAAGGTTTCCTGTGGTTTCAATGCATAAATTCAGCAATGACAAAATACCTAAAGGCACAACTTCCTAATTTGCAGCATCCGAGAAGCTCATTTTATAGGTATGTAGGGTGGCACGGTGGTTAGCACTGCTGTCTCGCAGCATCAGGGACCCGGGTTCAATTCCCGACTTGGATCACTGTCAGTGAGGAGTTTGCACATTCTCCCCGTGTCTGTGTGGGTTTCCTCCAGGTGCTCCGGTTTCCTCCCACAGTCCAAAGATGTGCAGGTTAGGTGGATTGGCCATGATAAATTAATGTCAGGGGGAGTAGCTAGTTTAAATGCATGGGGTTATGGGGATAGGGCCTGGGTGGGATTGTGGTTGGTGCGGATTCGATGGGCCGAATGGCCTTCTTCTGCACTGTAGGAATCTATGATCTTCAGTGTTAGGGTACAGCAGTACCCTAAAGTTAAAGGCACTGCCATTTTCTTTGTGGAACATAAGCAAAATGTTGCAGATGGTGGAAATCTGAAATAAAAACAGAAACTGCTGGAAAGATTCAGTAAATCAGGCGGCGTGTGTGGAGAGCGAATCAGCATTAAATGTTGGTGACATTTCATCTGAACAGAGGCATGTTTCTATAGTTAGTTCCTGACTTCTAAACTTGGCCGTTTCTGAAGTGGAACGCAGCAAAAAATCCCCCCCCCCAGGAGGACACTGATATTATTTCTGGGACTCTGCATGGTGTACAACTCCAGTCTGTTGCCCAAACTGGTTTTGAAAGGACTCAGCGATTCTTTGGATGTTTTAGAAACATGCACATTTGGAAAAGACAGATCCTTGCTGCTGAAAGCATTTACATTTTAATTTTACAGCTCCATACCTTATGTTAAGTACATAAGCACAGGACTCTTTCCAGAACAGGTGAATTCCAACAGAGACAGTTTAAAATCAGAGGAATGTGGCCTGTGCTGGTGAGTTGATACCGTTACCAGCCCAAATCTAGTACAGGGGTCAGCAACCATTTCTACCTTCAGAACTTTTCAAAAAATAGTTGCCTCAAATAAAAACTATTGGGAACCTCAAGGTGAAACCTTAGGGCGGCACGGTAGCACAGTGGTTAGCACTGCTGCTTCACAGCTCCAGGGTCCCGGGTTCGATTCCCGGCTCGGGTCACTGTCTGTGTGGAGTTTGCACGTTCTCCTTGTGTCTGCGTGGGTTTCCTCCGGGTGCTCCGGTTCCTCCCACAGTCCAAAGATGTGCGGGTTAGGTTGATTGGCCAGGTTAAAAATTGCCCCTTAGAATCCTAAAATGCGTAGGTTAGAGGGATTAGCAGGTAAATATGTGGGGGTAGGGCCTGGGTGGGATTGTGGTCGGTGCAGACTCGATGGGCTGAATGGCCTCCTTCTGCACTGTAGGGTTTCTATGATTTCTATGAAAGCTTGGCATTTCTAAACTAAATTATTGGCAAATTGCCAAATGTCTCTGTTAAAATGGATAGTTTGCATTGATGATAAATACATGAACTGAATGTATGTGTCAATAGAAAAAAAACAATGTTGACATAGACCTAACTCTGATTTATCACATTTTTACTATAATTTTGTCAGTAAAGCCAACTTTAAGACAAACGTTTAACTTAAGATGCATTGAATTAGGACAAATCTTTTAGCTATTGAATCTCGTAATTAAAAAAAGCTTCTAATAGCACATTCGGGATAATTTACCATCTCAGCTAGATTGGAAACCATAATGGAAGCAATCATAAAAGCTTTCTTCAGATCAAAAGCATAGAATCTTAGAATCCCTACAGTGCAGAAGGAGGCCATTCAGCCCATTGAGTTGGGCGGCACAGTAGCACAGTGGTTAGCACTGCTGCTTCACAGCTCCAGGGACCTGGGTTCGATTCCTGGCTTGGGTCACTGTCTGTGTGGAGTTTGCATATTCTCCTCGTGTCTGCGTGGGTTTCAGCTGGGTGCTCCGGTTTCCTCCCACAGTCCAAAGATGTGCGGGTTAGGTTGATTGGCCATGCTAAAAAATTGCCCTTAGTGTCCTGGGTTGCGTAGGTTAGAGGGATTAGTGGGTAAATATGTAGGGATATGGGGGTAGGGCCTGGGTGGGATTGTGGTCGGTGCAGACCCAATGGGCCGAATGGCCTCTTTCTGTGCTGTAGGGTTTCTAAGATTCTTCTAAGATTCTAAGAGTCAGCACTTGCCCTATGACACAGCTTCTTACCTCGGCCCTATCCCAATAAGCCAACATATTTACCCCGGTAATTTCAAAAGTTTATTTATTAGTGTCATAAGTAGGCTTACATTAACACTGCAATTAAGTTACTGTGAAAATTACCAAAATTGTAGTAAAATCCCCTAATTTTTCTAATCTACCTATTTTGGCACTCTCAGGAGCAATTTATCATGGCCAATCCACCTAACCAGTACATCTTTGGACTGTGGGAGGAAACCAGAGCAGCTGGAGGAAACCCACGCAGAAACGGGAGGAATGAGCGAACTCCACACAGACAGCGACCCGAGGCCAGAATTGAATTCGGGTTCCTGGTGCTGTGAGGCATTATCTGCATGGTGTAGCTGTCCCCCTGGGAAAGGGTTATTCGGAAGACAATAATGTTTTTCATTATAATAAACACTTGAAACTGTAAAATGTAGCATAATGATTAGTATTTTATCCCCCAGCTTGGTATGGCTCCTGCCCTGCCCAAGACCGCAAGAAGCTACAAAAGGTTGTGAATGTAGCCCAATCCATCACGCAAACCAACCTCCCATCCATTGACTCTGTCTACACTTCCTGCTGCCTCGGCAAAGCAGCCAGCATAATTAAGGACACCACACACCCCAGACATGTTCTCTTACACCTTCTTCCATCGGGAAAAAGATACAAAAGTCAGAGGTCACGTACCAACCGACTCAAGAACAACTTCTTCCCTGCTGCTGTCAGACTTTTGAATGGACTTACCTTGCATTAAGTTGATCTTTCTCTACACCCTAACTATGACTGTAACACTACATTCTGCACTCTCTCGTTTCCTTCTCTATGAATGGTATGTTTTGTCTGTATAGCGTGCAAGAAACAATCCTTTTCACTGTATGTTAATACACCTGACAATAATAAATCAAATCAAACCTCGCATTAAGTTGATCTTTCTCTACACCCTAGCTATGACTGTAACACTACAGTCTGCGCTGTCTTGTTTCCTGCTAATGAATTGGTATGGTTTGCGTGCAAGAAACAATACTTTTCACAATTTATTAATACACGTGACAGTAATAATAAATCAAATCAAATCAACTTTTCTTGATATACAGCTGGAACTTTCTGGCCATTCAGGCCAGCGGGATTCTCTGGCCCCGCTATAGTGAGCGGAGATTTGGCTGAACGCCAAATTCTCCGTCCTTGCTTGCAGCGATGGTGGGGCGTGAACGGCCGGAAAACTCTGGCCATAATGTTTTAGGCTTTTTTTCATGTTAACAAGATCCCAACTGGAAAAAGTTGGGATTCATAATTGAGATGTGAAAGAAATCGCACGCATCTCCACAAGCACGGATTGCAGATCCCTGGTCTCGAAGCCTCAGTATAAACCCACCATCCAAGTGTACAGGAATTTGGAATGATAGGAAAACCTGCATTTATGCACAGGGCCTTGCAGAGCAATCCAATGTCCGCACAGCTAGTGATTTAGTTTTGATTGCAAATGAAATGCTAAACATAATTAGAAACAGATTTCAGGGTTGTTGCTTCCCACAGATTTGGTCACAGCTGATAATTTGATCTTGGCTGAGAAATGGTTTGGCAGAATCCCATCTCTCTCACCAGCTGACCATTCTTCATATCAGAGTCAATGAACGTCAGTCAACTTTTTGACCATGAGGGATATCACACCTCAACTGAATCTTCGCCTGGTGTTCGATCTGAAATAGTAGAAGCCAATTTAGCACTCTGCCTGCTGCACTGGCCTGAAACAAAATCGTGGGATGGCACGGTGGCACAGTGGTTAGCCCTGCTGCCTCACAGCTCCAGAGATCTGGGTTCGATTCCCGGCTTGGGTCACTGTCTGTGTGGAGTTTGCACATTCTCCCTGTGTCTGCGTGAGTTTCCTCCCACACTCCAAGGATGTACAGGTTAAGTACATTGGCCACCTTAAATTGCCCCTTAGTGTCTCAGGATGCGTAGATTAGAGGGATTAGCGATATAATTATGTAAAGTTGTGGGGATAGGGCCCAGGTGGGATTGTTGCCAGTGCAGACTCGATGGGCCAAATGGCCTCCTTTTGCATTGTCGGGTTTCTATGATTCTATGAATTCTATGACTATCTGACTAGTGACCTTGAGCGGGATTTCTGCCCCCCTAACACTCCCACCCCCACCGCGGAGATGGTTTGTTGCCGGCAGGATCTTCCAGTCCCGTCAATGTCTTCCGTGTTTTGCATGGCTCGCCCATCCCACTGCTGGCGAACATACTGGGTTGGGGGGGAGAGGGGGGCGGTGGTGTCACCATTGGCTGAACCAGAAACACCACCAGTGGTAAGGGCCAGAATATCCTATCCCATGTTTCCATAAAAACTGGTGCCTTTCAGACAGCCCATGTTCTGGCATTTTATGCTTTAATTTGTTTGATCATGCTCCTGTGAAACACCTTGGGATGTTTTACTGCATTCAAGATGTGCTGTTTAAATTGCTGTTTTTCGGTCATTCATATATAGAAAAGCAGCAGCCAATTTGCATACAGAATGGTCCCAAAAACAGCAGCGAGATAATGAATAGGCACAACGGTGTTGAGTAAGGAGGAATATAGACCATGACACCAGGACAACCTCCTGTTCTTTTTTTGAAAAAGGTGTCCTCGGGTCTTTTGCATTCACCCAAAGTAGACAACATTCTGGCTTCATTCATCTTTCAAAAAGTCATCCAAGATTCTGCCGGAATCTTACCACCATTCACGCCGATGGGATTTTCCCATCCCACCGCAGTGCCCGGAGATTAGCCTGACTGCCAAATTCTCCGACTTCGCTGCAGCAGGTGCGTGGCGTCAACGGCCGGTAAGATCGCACGCTATGTGCTTGAACTCACAACCTTTTCCACACAGAAACAAAGCAAAGACATCACTCGCGAATAATAAACTTCTCCTTTAAACATGCAAACAAAATGTCCTCCTCATAGTCAAGATTTCTTTTGTCTGCTTTTTGTTTAATACACTGAGGTGATTTGCATAATTATCGCAGCTCACCTTATTTATACAGGATTTCAATGCCGCAGATTCATTTTTTTACCTCTCTCCTCAAGGGCTTATCTCACGTTTCCATAGTGACAAACAAATATGGAGATTTCACTCTCATGTGACACTTTGACATATCAAAAGGCTTATCTTTGCAGTCGAACTCACTGCACCGAATCAATGCACAGAGAAGCCAGTGCATATAATAATACATTGGCATTCCAGAGGGAACAAGCTTCTTTCACTCTCTTCGAATTTGTCTCTCCTGAAGGCAGTAATTCATTTCAAGGCGCAGCTCTCCGAGACAGCTGAAGCCCACCATTATCTCACAGTGTGTTCTGCACAAGATCCCAAACTGTAAGCGCTGTGCTGGCAGCTTATTGATCATGGAGCTTATCTCAGTCAAGCTCAACACTATTCTCATTCAACGTTCATACATGTACAGGGTCAAAACTGCTGCCTCACAGCTCCAGGGATCTGGGTTCGATTCCCATCTTGGGTCACTGTCTGTACGCTCTCTCTGTGTCTGTGTGGGTTTCCTCCGGGTGCCCTGGTTTCCTCCCACAGTCCAAAAGATGTGCTGGTTAGGTGCATTGGCCATGTTAAATTCTTCCTCAGTGTATCCGAACAGGTGCCGGAGTGCGGTGATGAGGGGATTTTCACAGTAACTTCATTGTAGTGTTAATGTAAGCCTACTTGTGACACTGATAAATAAACTTTAAACTTTTAAATCTTCCAGTCACTGGATTGTCGGAGGCTGGACATACCCCACAATAAAAACACCGCTTGACTTGACTTAATTTTTTTTTGGCTTTTTTAGACCCCCTGGACCACCATGGAAATTGTCCAGCAAGTTTCAACTTCCGGTGGGTAATTCCCCTGTTCCCTGAGATCATCCATGAAATTCTTCAACTCCAAGTTAGGGTATTGGACTTTGGACAGTTTTGCGTTATTGCCTTTGACAGCTACCCAGGAAAAGTTAGACAGATTGAAACCTGGTCTAACAACTGGATACAAAACCAGAACAGAAAATGCTGGAAAATCTCAGCAGGTCTGACAGCATCTGTGGAGAGAGAACGGAGCCAACATTTTGAGTCTGGATGACTCTTCATCAAGGCTCTGCTGTCAGACCTGCAGAGATTTTCCAGCATGTTCTGTTTTTGTTTCAGATTCTAACATTTGCAATAATTTGCTTTTATCTAACATTTTGGTAACCACACAACCGATCTGCCACAATCATCCCCTCACCAACTCCCCCCGACCACCTATTAAGCTATCCTACCCCCCCATCCCTGACCAGACACAACTACCCCATAGGCCCCCAATTTCCCTCAACCAGACCCAACTACCCACTGACCACGTGATTACCCACCTGACCCAACCCAATTATCACACAACTATTCAGGACTACCCTCCTGACTGAACTACCCAGATACCCACCTACCCACCTCAACTATTACCTGCTTCACTCCCTCATACACTGATGCACCTCACCCACCTATCCACTACTCAATCTCCCACCCACTTACTCACACATACACTCATCCATGAGTAAACTTACCATATGGCAACTAGTGCCATAAAAAGGGGATGTGTCCTGTCTTCCCGCGACTCCACTCGACAAAGTTCCCCAAGGGACGCTGCGCTGCACATTTCTGGGAAAGCTGGGCTTGGAAGACCCCAGCAGAAATGCAGAGTGGCATCTTTGGAGGATTTCATGAGCACAGCAGTATAACAGACTACTATTGTCACTGCTCAGAAGATCCGGGCCACAGTCCCATCAAAAGCCAGTAATCCAAATCAGAAACCATGGCCAAATTGTACCCTCCTGCATCTGAGGCCATTATTTGGCTGGCATAGTCAGCACAATCTGTATGAATTTGTATTACATTGCATGATGCCAGTAGCCACTGAGTTACCAGATTTTGAGCGCAAAATCCAAGGTGACACTGCAGCAGTAAGGGAATGCTGTACTGTCAGAGGTGCCACCTTTCAGAAGATACGCTAAACCAATATTCCGGTGTAAAAGATTCACTGGATATATTTTAAAGATGAGCAGGGACGTTCTTATCAGTGTTCTGAGCAGAATTTATCCCTCAGCCAACACCTAAAACAGATTATCTAGTATCTGCCGCCTTGCTGTTTGTGCAAGCTTGCTTTGTGCAAATTGGCAACTAGGGTTTCCCACAACAGTGGCTATACATTTCACAAAGCTTTCCATTGTCTGTAAAACACTTTGGCATGTTCCTGAGGGTGTGTAAGGCATTACATAAAAACAAGTCCTCCCTTTTTAAACAAATGTTTTATTGCAGCATTCTGCTTTTAAAGAGAATGCCCCAATTTTGAGATACCAGCAAAATTGATTTGATTTGATCTATTATTGTCACATGTATTAGTATACAGTAAAAAGTATTGTTCCTTGCGTGCGCATGCGCGCGCGCTATATAGACAAAGCATACGTTCATAGAGAAGGAAAGGAGAGAATGCAGAATGTAGTGTTACAGTGATAGATAGGGTGTAGAGAAAGATCAACTTAGTGCGAGGTAGGTCCATTCAAAAGTCTGATGGCAGCAGGGAAGAAGCTGTCCTTGAATCAGCTGGTACATGACCTCAGACTTTTGTATCTTTTTCCGATGGAAGAAGGTGGAAGAGAGAATGTCCGGGGTCTGTGAGGTCCTTAATTATACTGGTTGCTTTGCCAAGCGTGCAGGAAGTGTTGACAGTGTCAATGGATGGAAGGCTGGTTTGAATGATGGACTAGGCTACATTCATGACCTTCTGTAGTTCCTTGCAGTCTTGGGCAGAGCAGGAGCCATACCAAGCTGTGATACAGCCAGAAAGAATGCTTTCTATGGTGCATGTGTAAACTGGGGTTGTGCCCTGTGCCAATAACTTAGGATCAGATCAGAACCAATTTCTTGCTGGGTGAGATCAGAAAATAACATCCCCAATCCTTCAATTCACAAGGTACCCATTTTGCAGGAGACCATCTGCCATGTCAAGTAATCCCCCATCACATTCAGGAATGAAGGAAATGCCAATTCCCTGTTGCAATGGGACCGGAAAACTCTGCCCAATGTTATTGCAGGGATCTACTTGTGCATATACTACCATCTATGATTAACTCAATAAAATACAAACATTCCCCTTGCAGTCATCATCTACAGACATTCAAACAGGGATGAATTTGCCTCTGTTGGTGCTAGGAGAGATTGCAAACACTTGGGTACAGTGGCTGACCCTTCAGCTGCTTAAATGTGCATCCCAAAAAATTCAGCCGCCTACAATGAATTGTTAATTGAGTTCAGCAGTATTCTGTTTGAGAGTCACAATCCTCTGACATTTCAAAGAAATGTGTTCTCCTCGCTACCTCCTCACAGGATATAAATTGTCCCATTGGGAAGATGCAGCATATGTTCATGAAGATCAGACCATGTTTGACTAATTTGGTGGAATTCTTAGAGAACATCACATGTGCAGTGGACAATGGGGAATCTGTGGATGTGGTGTATCTGGATTTCCAGAAGGCATTTGACAAGATGCCGCACCAAAGACTGCTGCATAAGATAAAGGTGCTAAGGGATTAGCATGGATTAGCATGTATTAGCATGGATAGAGGATTGGTTAACTAACAGAAAGCAAAGAGTGGGGGTAAATGGATGTTTTTCTGTTGGCGATCAGTGACTCGTGGTGTGCTTCAGGGATCAGTGTTGGGACCGCAATTGTTTACGATTTACATAGATGATTTGGAGTTGGGGACCAAGTGTAGTGTGTCAAAATTTGTAGATGACACTAAGATGAGTGGCAGAGCAAAGTGTGCAAAGGACGTGAAAGTCTGCAAAGGGATTATAGATAGTCTAAGTGAGTGGGCGAGGGTCTGGCAGATGGAGTACAATGTTGGTAAATGTGAGGTCATCCATTTTGGTTGGAATAACAGCAAAATGGACTATTATTTAAATGGTAAAAAATTACAGCATGCTGCTGTGCAGAGGGACCTGGGTGTCCTTGTGCAGGAATCTCAAGGAGTTGGTTTGCAGGTGCAGCAGATAATTAAGAAGGCAAATAGAATTTTGCCCTTCATTGTTAGAGGGATGGAGTTTAAAAACAGGGAAGTTATGCTGCAGCTGTATAAGGTGCTGGTGAGGCCACACCTGGAGTACTGTGTACAGTTTTGGTCTTCTTACTTGAGAAAGGATATACTGGCACTGGAGGAGGTGCAGAGGAGATTCACTAGGTTGATTCCGGAGTTGAGAGGGTTGGCTTATGAGGAGAGACTGAGTAGACTGGGGCTATACTCATTGGAATTCAGAAGAACGAGGGAAGATCTTATAGAAACATATAAGATTATGAAGGGAATAGATAAGATAGAAGCAGGTAAGTTGTTTCCACTAGCGGGTGAAACTAGAACTAGGGGGCATGACCTCAAAATAAGGGGGAGCAGATTTAGGACCGAGTTGAGGAGGAACTTCTTCACACAAAGGGTTGTGAATCTGTGGAATTCCCCGCCCAGTGAAGCAGTTGAGGCTACCTCATTGAATGTTTTTAAGGCAAGGATAGATACATTTTTGAACAGTAAAGGAATTAAGGGTTATGGTGAGCGGGCGGGTAAGTGGAGCTGAGTCCACAAAAAGATCAGCCATGATCTTATTGAATGGCGGAGCAGGCTTGAGGGGCCAGATGGTCTACTCCTGCTCCTAGTTCTTATGTTCTTATGTACCTTGTGCATGCCAGAAGGAGAAAATTCAACAACAAAAACAGAAAATGCTGGAAAATCTCAGCAGGTCTGACAGCATCTGTGGAGAACAGAATAGAGCCAACATTTCGAGTCTAGATGACCCTTCGTCAGAGCAATATTCTTATTTCCTGTCTTTACTGTTTTTTTCTTTCTGGGATAACCCTGCCATCTCTCTCCATGCTGGTCCCTTGTTAACTAAAGCAACTTTTCCCTCATTAGCTTGAGCTCACTCTTACCACAAAACTACCCGAAGAACCATAACTCTCCTAACTCAATTCACGCTGAGCCTCTTGAGCTTGTATATCTTGCAGGAAGGTTTCTTTCTGTTTGAACTTACCACACGACTCTCAACTGCAGCCAAAACACTTATGCAATTAATTGGCCTCTTAGGCTGGATGTCCCTTATTCTAACAGGTGGGAACTTCTTTTTGCCCCTCTGATCCCATTGCAATCCTGATCCAGTTTCCTGGATTGGAGTCACTTAGACATATTGAGCAGGGTCTGAGTGGCGATCCCACCACCAAGAGTCAGTCAGTCTGATATTGCTGCTGAAACAGAGGGCCTCCACCGCACCATTTGAAAGGGTAAAAGGTCCCATGTTGATGAAAATTGCTGCAGGCTTTTGCAGCTTCAGCTGAGACCAAGGTCTACAAATGTAAGCACTAGTGCTCAGCTGGAGGGAGAGAAAGCCCCCACTAGACCATAGAGTCATAGAGGTTTATAGCATGGAAACAGGCCCTTTGGCCCAACTTGTCCATGCCGCCCTTTTTTTTAAACCCCTAAGCTAGTCCCAATTGCCCGCATTTGGCCCATATCCCTCTATACCCATCTTACCCATGTAACTATCTAAATGCTTTTTAAAAGACAAAATTGTACCCGCCTCTACTACTACCTCTGGAAGCTTGTTCCAGACACTCACCACCCTCCGTGTGAAAAAATTGCCCCTCTGGACACTTTTGTATTTCTCCCCTCTCACCTTAAACCCCCTCTAGTTTTAGACTTCCCTAACTTTGGGAAAAGGTATTGACTGTCAAGTTGATCTGTGCCCCTCATTATTTTATAGATCTCTATAAGATCACCCCTAAGCCTCCTACGATCCGAAGAAAAAAGTCCCAGTCTATCCAGCCTCTCCTTATAACTCAAACCATCAAGTCCCGGTAGCATCCTAGTAAATCTTTTCTGCACTCTTTCTAGTTTAATAATATCATTTTATAATAGGGTGACCAGAACTGTACACAGTATTCCAAGTCTGGCGTTACCAATGTCTTGTACATCTTCAACAAGATGTCCCAAGTCCTGTATTCAATGTTCTGACCGATGAAACCAAGCATGCTGAATACCTTCTTCACCACTTTGTCCACCTGTGAATCCACTTTCAAGGAGCTATGAACATGTACCCCTAGATCTCTTTGTTCTGTAACTCTCCTCAACGCCCTACCATTAACTGAATAAGTCCTGCCCTGGTTCAATCTACCAAAATGCATCACCTCGCATTTATCTAAATTAAACTCCACCTGCCATTTGTCAGCCCACTGGCCCAATTGATCAAGATCCTGTTACAATCGGAGATAACTTTCTTCACTGTCCACTATGCCACCAATCTTGGTATTTTCTGCAAACTTACTAACCATGTGTGGTGAACCATAGATGGTTACCACTATGGGTATTTGTACATATGTTATTCTTGTTACTGTTGGGGTTAGGATTTGGGTGTTCCACCTGTTATTATTGTTTATGTGGTACACTCCGTTCGGCTCCGCCTTCTTACAGGAGCTATATGAACGGAGTGGGAATGGAGGGATACAAAAGAGTGATCTAGTTTGGACCAGGGAGCGGCGCGGGCTAATTGTTCCTGGTTTCTCGTTTCAAGGCTTCATTCTACGATCATCTTGCTGGTGCCAGTACAGAGTGAGACTGCGGATAGTTGGGAACCTGTCTCGGGGGCAGGGGATTCATATGGTGTTCGTGGAAGTGGAAATGACTAGGGTTGGGAAGCATTTTCCGATCGGGGCCATTGTGATCTCCTGGACTCGTTTCGATCGCCTCAGGGGGTCGGAGAGGAATTTCCCAGATTTTTTTTTCCCCATATTGGCCCTGGGGTTTTTCACTCTGGGTTTTCGCCTCTCCCTGGAGATCACATGGTCTGGAATGGGGGGGTGGGGGTAAGTTAATAGGTTGTAATGAACAAAGCATCGTAGCTGTGAGGGACAGCTCGGTGGATAGGATATTGGTATGTAGATAGGCTGGAAAATTGGGTGGGGATCCTGGATTCAGGATTCAATCCTGGACCGGGGAGCGGCGCGGGCTTGGAGGGCCGAAGGGCCTGTTCCTGTGCTGTATTGTTCTTTGTTCTTTGAGTATAAAGGTCACTGCTATTTCCTAGTAGCCCTTAGTCTGGGATAGTATTGTTAAGTAGTGTGCTCCAATCTCGTTGTGACTAAAAGCCTTTATTCCCGGGTACGTCCTAGCCTCCCATGTGAATCAATCACGCATCACCATGCCTCCTATATTCTCATCCAAATCATTAATATAAATGACAAATAACAATGGACCCAGCACTAATCCCTGAGGCACACCACCCTATCCCTTCATCTGGAGACTTCAGAACCATTACTGCCGCAACCCAAGACCACCAGCCCAAGGCAGTCACAAGGACCATCAGTAAGAAGGGTAGATGGGAGGAAACCCTGCTGTGAACCAAGGCCCCAGCCTGTGCTGGTATGGGCAGGAAAAGGGCAACCAGCCGTTTCCCTTGTGAGTTTAGGAGGAGGAAAATCCAGGTATGGATGAGGAGACAGTGAAGTGCCTCACTTCCCCATTCTTCCAGTGTTTTCTGTAGCTGCTGGTGTCAGAGTAAACATCTGGTTATTTAATAACATCTGTGGACGTGTTAATTTTCAACAGCTGGAGAAGGTAAAGATTCAAGCAATAAATCTTTGTACAGTACACTTCCCGTATATTGACTGCACAACTCCCTTCGGAAGGAAAAATCTCTCATTTCAAAACGCCAACTCTCAGCTTCCACTTCTCTCCTGAGTCTCTTCAGCCTTTGCCTTTCACCGAGACCTGGTATTTTATTAGAGAGCGAGAGAAAAGTAATCCAATAATGAACTGTTGGAACTTCAGTGGGGAAAAAAATGGTCTGTCGCCTGCCCACACCATCCACTCTGAGCGATTCTTCACGGAAACTATTCAAACGTAGCGATCGAGTGCTGGGAATTTGGGATCATACAGAACTGAGATGAGGAGAAATTTATTCACTCAGATGGTTGTGAATCTTTGGAATTCTCTAACCAAGAGAGTTGTAGCTGCTCCTTCGTTAAGTGTCTTCTCTTGTTTGTCTGTCCTTCGAGGTGAGGGCGACCAAGTCCATCGTCTGGGATGTTTGGTAGGTTCTGATGGATATGTGGGTAACTATTAAGGCTTATCTGTACCTGGAAGGTTTTGTTGTCAATAGGACAGGGTAACACAGATGACTGAGTTTTGGACGGGTTTCCGGCTTGTGACTTTCTCTCCTTGCATATTGTCTCTGCCTATGGCATGCCCTTGCTTTCGAAGGAGGCTGCACTATGTTTTGTTTTATTGCGACATATGCAGCAATCCTGGGCAAGTTTCTCCAAGGGTCCGAAGTTGATATCAAAACTCTGAAGTGTAGCCTTCAGCACCCCCGTGCAGCACTCCTGTTGACCTCCATAAATGCACATCCCAGACTTAATCTCTACACAAACGATTCACACGGCTAAGCATCAGACATTCCAGCTACTCGAGCAGCTCGACTCAGATGTGGCTGTCTCAATATGGCGCGGCACCTCAGTGCCTGGTATCTTGTCTCTTGTGAGGCTGAGATAGACAGGATTGTAGCCTCTCAGAGAATCAAGGGCTGTGGGCAAAAGGTAAGAAAGTGGAGTTGAAGTCCAAGGTCAGCCATGGTTGTAGTGAAAGGCAAAGCTAGTTCGACAGGGGATATGGTCTACACCTGGCTCTTGTCTCTTGGTTTGGGTTTTACGTCCCAGTCAGAATAAAAATAAATCTTCCCCCTGCCCCACCTCCCAGCACGGAGATATCACGGGCTTTCCCCACACCCCCCATTATCATCGCCATAATCCAATCCACCCTTGCCAACATGATCTCACACCCACATGATTTTATACCACAAGAGAGGAAAATCTTGTGAGGGGACTACTTGGTCACATTCTAATTTATTAAGAAATGTATTAAGATCACGTTCTCGCCCATACCAGGCGAGATTCGCGATTTCCGGTTCTCTCCGGATTCTGCGCCCCTGCCGGTGATCCCACGCATGGAGAGTCCAGGCCCAAGATCCCGCCCAATGGATTTATCAGATACCCACTTTCAAGATAAAAGAACCTTTTAGCTTTCTCATATTTTACATTATTTTACTTTTTTTCCCATTCTAAAATGGATCAGTGAACCCACCCGCAGTGTCCTTCCCCAGCCCAGCCAGATCACCACCTCCTCAGCCTCATGTCCAACTCAGTCTCACCGTTCTGTCCAACCCCACACCAATTCGACTTTTACTTCATCCAACCCAAATTGCTTTGTGCAGGTTTGGGCCTGCATTCCTCACCCCCACCACGCCACCCCCCCCCCCCCCACCCCCCCAACACTGCCACCCCTCCCACAACCAAAACTCCCTCCATGCGGCTAAAGACCCCAAATGGCTGCAATCACTGTTTTTCCTCCAAGCCAGTTTCTGATCTTCATGGTGCTATCGTGGGGCCCACCAGCAACTAACATCCAGTCCTCAAAATTCACCCCCTACACATTTGGAGAGAGCAAAGAGTGCAGAGAGTGGGGGTGCAAAAAAAAAACAAGAACAAGACTTAATCTCTCTTTTCTCACTAAAATTCGATCAATTCTCTGCAGAAAAGTATCATTCCCAAAAGAATTTTTAAATGCAGTCTGAAATTGTATGCGAGCAACATACAACATTACACAATTTACTCCAACTAATCAGATTAGCATCCCATTAACTCCACGAACAATAATTAACACAGTAGCATGGAAAAGTTTGTATCTACCAGAAGATGAAGAGGATGTCAAAAGGGATAAAAATCTTTTTTTGTGAAATTAAATCACCTGAAATGATTTGAGTTTCAGCCATTCTTCCCTCAGCAAAAATAATATGGAAATAAGATTGATTAAACATCACTTTTCTAGGTAAATAAATTGCACATCATGGCAAAGAAATATGGGAGCTGAAATTATTGGCCACGGTGTCCCTGAGAACTTTCTGGAATGCCAGTGGTAACACTGCAGCAGCCATTACAGGGAGCCCATGTGGAATGAAATGTCAATCAGGAGTTAGGGTGGCACGGTGGCACAGTAGGTCAGCACTGTGGCACAGTTAAAGCGGCACAGTGGTTAGCACTGCTACCTCACAGCGCCAGGGACCCAGGTTTGATTCCCGGCTTGGGTCACTGTCTGTATGGAGCTTGCACATTCTCCCCATGTCTGCGTGGGTTTCCTCCAGGTGCTCCGGTTTCCTCCCACAGTCCAAACATGTGCGGGTTAGGTGGATTGGCCATGTTAAATTGCCCCTGAATGTCAGAGGGACTAGCTAGGGTAAGTGCATGGGGTTATGGGGATAGGGCCTGGGGGGGGGGGGGGGGGATTGTGGGCGGTGCTGACTCGATGGGCCAAATAGAACCATAGAACCATAGAACATTAAGCACAGAAACAGGCCTTTTGGCCCTTCTTGGCTGTGCCAAACTATTTTTCTGCCTAGTCCCACTGAACTGCACCTGGACCATATCCCTTCACACCCCTCTCATCCATGTACCTGTCCAAGTTTTTCTTAAATGTTAAAAATGAGCCCGCATTCACCATTTCATCCGGCAGCTCATTCCACACTCCCACCACTCTCTGTGTGAAGAAGGCCCCCCTAATATTCCCTTTAAACTTTTCCCCCTTCACCCTTAACTCATGTCCTCTAGTTTTTGTCTCCCCTAGCCTCAGTGGAAAAAGCCTGCTAGCATTCACTCTTCTGCACTGTAGGATTCTCTGATTCTTAACTGACTGCTATCAGGGTTCCCTATCTGATAGCCAGCAGCTCATCAGTGCCTCTGGGCTAAGTGGGCAGGGCTGGGACTGCAGCAGGCCCCCTGAGCAGCAGCTTCATCGGAGGTCACAGAGGACAGGCGAGTGGGATGGGCTCACCAGGCAAGTAGGTGGGAGGGCCGTTGTGGAAGCCAGTAAGAGATGTTGTTCCAGCAGTGGTGGCAATGTCCTGGAGCTCCAAGTGTCCAATTGGAAGGCCTCTCCCCTACCCCCAGTAGAGTACCAAACATTGTGACATGAGCCCTTAAGTGACCATTAATCAGGTGGCTTCCAGAGGCTGTTATGCTGACATCTCTGTCCTTGGCCTGTTGCGCTGTTCCTTTGAAACTCAACATAAGCTGGAGGAATCATGCCTTTTCTTGCCCCATCACCATTCAAGGTAAGGGAATTAGGGGTTATAGGGATCAGGTGGGTAAGTGGAACTGATCCACTTCAGATCAGCCATGATCTTATTGAATGGCGGGGCAGGCTCGAGGGGCTAGATGGCCTACTCCTGCTCCTATTTCTTATGTTCTTATGTTCTTATTCCCTTTGGCCCTGGAAAACTAACTCTTCTGCCATTCAATCTCTCCTGTCTTCCACCCCATCACAGACCTTCCTTTTGCCATTGATCCACCTACCCCTTGCTCAGAAGGATATCCGGCACAGAAACAGGCCATTCAGCCCAAGCAGCTCATGCTGACACTTATGTTGAATTCAACTCTCCTCGCAATTTGTCTCACCTAAATCTACCATCGCAATCATCTATTCCTTTCTCCCTCATAGACTTGTCTAGCTTCCCTTAAATGCATGTGTAGGATTTTCTGTGGTAACGAGTTCCACATTCTCACTACTCTTTGGATAAAGAAGTTTCTTCTGATTTCCCTGTTTGATTTATTGGTAACTATCTTATATTCTTGACCGCTAGTTATTCTCTTTCTGATGGAAGCATTCTCCCTATATGCATTATATTTTAAACCATTCATAATTACATCTCTAACTTTTCCTACTTCCGGTAAAAAGTCATCGACCTCAAATGTTGGACAGATTGACTGTCCTGTCCCTTGGTGAGTTTGGTGTTGGGTGTATTTAATTACAGGGGTGGGTGGTGGATGGGAATTCCCCCACTACCCTGAATTTTTTAAAGTTTTTTACTCCATCCTTAAAGTTACAAAGCCACTGCTCAGAATGGACCAGGCAAACACAAATCCATTCCTTTCTCCGAAAACTAAATTCAAAATCCAATTGAATCCAATTCAAGGTCCCCACAAGAGAGACAAACAAGATCCAAGCTGACAAGATGAGGCATTGCACTTCATTTTGGGCTTGATTTGACACTTCATCTTAGCCAAAAGGCCGAGAAGCGTTGGCATTAAGGAGCCCTAACTGAGTCCATGACAGGAAAGCCTGCAATTGAGGTCCTTGAGTGGCCAATTAATGCCCACTTAAGGACCTCATACCCCCACTGCCGATATTAAGGCAGCAGTGGGTGGGTGGCTGTCTATGAAGGGAGCACAACAAGCAACCCTCACAGGACTCTTGGCATCAGGAAGGGAGGGCCCACACAGAATTACCCCCGTGCACTTGCTGCCGGGACACAACTCCTACCATCACTCAATGTGGCCTGGGATCCAGCAATGATCTTAGACATACACACACACACACACATCCCCCCCACCCCACCACAGGTAGCACTGTCGGTTAGTTGAGCTCCCCACCTCCGCCCCCCCCCCCCGCCCCCCCGGCCCGCAGCACTGCCGGTTAGTCGAGCTGCTGGCCTCTGATTGGTTGGCAGATTATTAATCCAGAAACTCAGCTAATGCTCTCGGGATCCGGGTTCAAATCCTGCCACGGCAGGTGGTAAAATTAGAATTCAATAAAAAATATCTGTAATTAAGAATCTATTGATGACCATGAAATCATTGTCAATTGTCAGAAAAACCCATCTGGTTCATTAATGTCCTTTAGGGAAGGAAATCTGCCATCCTTACCTGGCCTGGTTTACATGTGACTCCAGAGACACAGCAGTGTGGTTGACTCTCAACTGTCCATGGGCAACTAGGGATGGGCAATAAATGCTGGCCCAGCCAGCGATGCCCATGTCCCATGAATGAATAAAAAAAAGATCTTGGCAGGCGGATCTTCCATCCTGGGGGCCGGGGAGAGGGTTCCTTGATCCCAGGGAAGGCTCACTGCTGTTCAGTTAAGTGCCTGAGGGGCATTTAACATGATGGGGCTTCCCTAACGGAGGTGGCACAGGGTCCTCTCTCTCTCACTCTCCAGTAGTGGGCGAGTCCCCCAGCGCCTTCCTCACATACTGCGCATTAACTCTGTGTCTCTGTCCACAGCTTTTTCTGTTTTTAATTTTCAAATAAGAAAAACCCTCTTGAAGGGAAAGTAGAAGGGAGGAGATGACATCATTGAACAAAGCTGAGAGGTTTATGCTCCGAAACAGCTTTGAATTAGCAGAGATGACAGCGAGATTTCACACAAATGACCAGCACTTAAACAGATGTAATCAAACAATTGATTGTACCTGCTGCCTGGCACGGTCATTTACCACTCTGCAGGAAAATGAAAACATCACTCACTCCCACAGAATAATCTCCATTACACAGCTGATGATTAATTTTGGGACAATTAAGTTCTGTGGGGACCATTTTCACACCATTTCAAAAGCCAATCAAGGGTTCCGTTTTTCCGGAAGGCTTTTCCATCATTCTGGAATAAAGGAGTATTCTTGGCAAGCTCTTCATTTGCTTATCATCTTTTGTCTGCATTAAAATGTTGCTCATTTCACTCCCTGAAGGGACTGTCATTATAATTACCAGACAACAAAGGCTATTCGAAGCAGAGATGGGGGGGAGGAGGTATCGTACGTGGAGCTTTTTAATATTTACTCTGCGAGTTAATATCCTGTAATTTTGATCACAATTTTTTTCTTAAAATCAAATCACTCCTTCGATCTGCCTCACTTCTCATTGTACACTCCTTTTGCATTTAATCTCCCTTTCTTTCTTTGTCTGCACGCTTCTCATACATTTTCCCGGATTTCCCTGCATCTCTATCTTTGATTATAGTCCACAATCTTTCCTTGCCCCTTTCTCTGCTTTATCCTAAATGCCTGTCACATCTTTTCTGACTGTCCCCTCAATACATCTTCCTCTTTGTTGTTTCAGGCTTTCTGTGTGTCTTTCATTTTGTATGCTTTTTGCACACTTTCTCTTCCTTTCTGCATCTTTCTCATTCTTCCTGCCCATGTCCAGGATTGTCATTCCCAAGGTAAGCGTGCAGGGTTGGGAAAATCCCTGACTCGGCATACCCGCCTCAGGAGAAACTGCACCGAATGGCTGGATTTTTGTTGGGTGGGGCAGCGGGTGAGTGCTGGGGTCAGGCCCGCTGCCCCAGGAAATGTTTGAGTGCCAGGCTGGCTGTTTAAAAAGCCTTGCCTCCGTGCGCTAGTTTTTTGTCCCAGTTAGATTAGGTAAACTAGCCCTCACCCCTCATATCCCTTCACCGCCCCATCTGTTCCCCATGCTCCATCCATGCCAGCTCATGCCCTCACCCACTCCCCATGGTCCCTCACCCTTTTCCCTCCACGCCAACTCACCCAGTATCCGCCATGGGCAGACCTCAGGAACCATGCTTAGATGAAATAACATTAAATTCTAACTGTATATTACAGACTTCACTATACAAAATTAAATTATTGACTGTTTTTGAACTCTCCAACTGTCTTTGACTCCAATACCTTATCTAAACATGGAAGTAGGAGTGCAAAAGTGACGTAACGCGGACACTGGAAATCTGAAATCTGAAATCTGAATTCTGAAATCAGAAATTCCAGAATTCCAACACCTGCTGAGTGTTTCCAACATTTTCTGCTTTGATGGCATAAAAATGAATGTTTCCAGTGGCAGCAGAGTCACTGATCAGGATTTAAGTTGACTAGTAAAATATTTTCTTTTACACAGCGAGTTGTTGTGATCTGGAATGGACTGTTTAAGAGGTTTAAGTTTATTTTATTCTATTTTTATTTATATTGTAGGGTGGCACGGTGGCACAGTGGTGAGCACAGCTGCCTCACAGCGCCAGGGACCCAGGTTCGATTCCTGGCCTGGTGCGGAATCTGCACGTTCTCCCCGTGTCTACGTGGGTTTCCTCTGGGTGTTCCGTTTTCCTCCCACAGTCCAAAAGACGTGCTGGTTAGGTGCATTAGCCATGTAAATTCTCCCTCAGTGTACCCGAACAGTCATCGGAGTGTGGCGACTAGGGAATTTTCACAGTAACTTCACTGCAGTGTTAATGTAAGCCTACCTGTGACACTAACAAAATAAACAGTGTCTAAAAGGATGGTGAAAATAGATTCAATTATCACATTCAGAAAGCGATTGGATAAATAACTGAAGGGAAAGGTTAACAGCACGACCAGGAGAATGCAGTGAGTGGGATTAATTGGATAATTCGAAGAGCTGTCACAGGCACCCTGGCCTGAATGGCCTCCTTCTATATTATTTCAAGATACAATGGAGAATTGTAACAGATGAGGCAAGTTTCTTTTCTTCCTTTCCAGGAGTACTGTCGCAAGGTGACAATATTATCCAGATTGGCAGCATTCATACAGCGAGAAAGAACACAGCTACTGGGAGGGTTTGAATCACAAGCCAAGAACAACCAGTTCACCCTGTTGGTTTCATGATTGGGGATGCTGGTTTGTCAGGTGATGGCACTAATAAACCATCATTGGCAGACTTACCAGGGCAAACAGTAAACATCATTGTCACCAGAGGAGAATCGAAGCCATTGTGTTAACATTAGAGAGCTGGCTCGAGTGAACTAAGATGTTGATGTTGAGTAAAATTCTTATTTGCTGACAGCTGTGAACATCGTTTTTTCATGAACCCTTTGACCATCTGTTTCTTATTGTCCCACGAGATTCTCTTTTAATCCCAAAGCTTCCCACCAGTGATATTTTATTCAAATTAGAGTTGGAAGGACTGGGTAGCTGGGCAATTCATCAAAAATTTGGGCCAATTATAGGATCATTAACTTGGATTGGTTTAATACTTCTGTCCCCGTTAAACAAATTTTGCTTGTCATTTTAGGCTGTACACAAAGAAATGCTTAGCACAGAAAGGGTGTAATCATCATTATGAAAATTACAATTTGAACAATATAGAATCGACTGCAGGCATTAACACTGATGAGGCCTATATTTCATTAAGCATCTGTATGAAAATAATGGTTACTGCAGGGAATTAAAGTTCTGGGACCAATAATCTCTGTTCAGCAATGTAATTAGACGGATAAAGCTCATTTTTGCAGTGCAGTTCACAATAGCGGGGACAATACATGCTAGGTTTTTCTATAAACTATTACTAACAATTCACAATAAGTAGGTTACGGCTTTATATAGTGGATTGTACTGCATGTGTTGGTTCCCCTTATTATTTCAATGCTGGTTGAAATGAGCAAATTATTTAGGATTGGATTCTGTTGGATTGGTTTTCATTTCTCATGTAAATGAATCTCTTTTCATGTGCGCACCTAAATTGCCAGCACCATGTTTTGTTTTGAATAGGCACAGTTTAAGTCAGTGCAGGAAGGTAGGACGTACTATTAATATTCCAGCCCCTATGAACATGAGAGAGCATTTAGGCTTTCTACGGATAGAAAGGCCACAAAAAAGTCACAAATATCATCTCAGAAGCCAGATAGATGAAAGGCTTGTCTCATTTCTAATTAGTCTAATCACACACCTATTTTGTCCCCATTTGGCAAAGAGATTTCTTTTGTCACCTTTTGGAAGACAATGTTTGAAGTAGAGAACCTGCACTTGGATTTACCTCAGGCCGGAGTTCTACTGTGTTTGCATAGTAGCAGAGCTTCAGCACAAAGAAGTGAGTCACCCAGACAGGGCGTGTGGCAGAGAAGGCAGCTGCAGCTGAAGTTCAAAGCGCTGACATCAATAAACTGCCATCTAGCTATCCACCAGAAGTCCAGTGGCAGTGGGTCAGCTGCCTGGTTGTATCTGCCTTTCCAATTAATGGCAGTCTGGAGCCATTAACACCGCATTTACATTACACTGACTCCAGCTTTATTCATTCGTGAGCTGTGCCATCTCCATTTGTCTTGTATATTTAGTACAAAGTGCACCTCGTGTCCAGACTTCTTCGAAACACTTTGTCCTGAATCTGAATCACCTCGCGATTGATGATGGATCGGCGATGGTTACATTTCTTGTCATTGTTAATTTATCACCTTCTGGCCAAAATGGTGCATTTTTTATGACTATTTGTTTTACAACCTGGAGCAAACCAATACAAGATCAGACAGGTGAAACTGGTGGATAATGTCCAGTCCAGCAATATAGAGAGAAAGATGCTGTTTATTATTTGCAATCACCATGACAGTAATGTAGAGATGTGAAAACTGGTCAAGATTAAAATTAGCCTCTGTTGCAACAGGGTGAGGAGGAGTGAACTAGCTCCCCTTTACTCAGCCCCCTTGGGTTGGTCACAAAAGCGTTTTTAAAATTTATTTTCCCCGAGGTTGCGAGCCTGTAAGATCGCGAGATAACCGAGAAATCAGGTTTATACCCGATTTCTCGCCTCTCGTGATCTTACCGGCACCGGATATCCAGCATGTTTAAATGTATTTAAATCCTCTTTTATATGGAATTAGCGAGCCCATGATGGTATTGTCTGGGCTCACTCACCTGTGTGGCTTCACCGGGGTAGGTTCTCTCCAGCGAGGGTTATAGATGGTCCCCAACAACAGGGACCAGATGCGATGGCCTTGCCAGTAGAACCAAAGGCCATTGAGGCCCCCCTGAGAGGTTGGTGCCAGAGGGGAGTTTGCCACCTGGGCAGCGCCAGCCTGGCACTGTTTAAGTGCAATCCATATAGGAACTTACAAAAAAGGTGAAACAACACAGACCTCAGATGACTAGTTGTAACCATCTTTGGTCAGTATCTTTTCTTGTACTTTTTTAAAGAAAATGTCAGGCGCAATTAAGACTTCTCTGGATAGAATGAACAGACGGGGAATAGAGGGATACAGGCAGTTGGTCTAGATAGGACAACGTGATCGGCGCAGGCTTAGACGGCCGAAGGGCCTGTTCCTGTACTGTACTGTTCTTTTGTTCTTTGATTTTCCTGGCCCACTGTGCTGCTCGTGTAGCACAGCAGACCAGGAAATGTCAGCGGGGGGGCAGGGGGGTGGCGGGGGGGGGGTCTGTAGTGGGATTTGCGACCAGCATCCAGCCAATCATGACTTTCCCAGGCCATTTTTTATGGCTTAATCAGCCTCGCACGGGGAAACAGCACGAGACTGATTACAATATTTAAATTTAAATTTGAATCTCATTCAGGAGTCCGGGATGGTATCGTCCGGTTTTGCTAATATTTCATAGAAATTATTCATAGAAATCCTACAGTGCAGAAAGAGGCCATTCGGCCCATCGAGTCTGCACCGACCACAATCCCACCCAGGCCCTACCCCCATATTCACCCGCTAATCCCTCTAACCTGCGCATCTCAGGACACTAAGGGGCAACTTTAGCACGGCCAATCAACCTAACCCGCACACCTTTGGACTGCGGGAGGAAACCGGAGCACCCGGAGGAAACCCACGCAGACACGAGGAGAATGTCCAAACTCCACACAGACAGTGACCCGAGCCAGGAATCGAACCCAGGTCCCTGGAGCTGTGAAGCAGCAGTGCTAACCACTGTGCTACCGTGCCGCCCACCAGGGGAGGTTCCCACCAGCGGGGATTAAAGCTGGTCCCAATCAACGGGGACCAGGCGTGTTGGCCTCGTTGGTGGGGGCAGAGGCCATTGAGCTCCCCCCCCCCCCTCAGGAGGTCGGGGACAATGAGGGGAGTGGGCACCTTGAGCAGTGCCAGCCTGGCACCACCCACCGGGAACCCTGGCACTGCCCACTGGGCACTGGGCAGTGCCATGGGGGCATGGCCTTCAGGGGGGCACGAAAACTGGTGCGAATCCCCAGACCCCAGTGGTATAATCTGGACCACAATTTTGAAAATAATATTTCCTCATGTGAAAAACACCACTCCTGTGGTATGAAGCATCCAATTCTCTCGTCCTGGGGGTAATCTAAGCCGATTTATCATGGGGGTGTTGCATTTAAATGGCTCCACAGAACTTGCTGTCACTCATTCCAGGAGGATGGCAGTGAAGAAACCTGCTGCCCGCTTCCTGGAGGGCCCTCACCCCTCTGCTTGATGCTGTAGAGGAGAGAAGGGGAACAATCTACCCTCAGGCTGGCAGCAGACCCTCCAGCAAGATCACCAACCCCACCTGGGAGATGGTGGCAACACTGGTGAGTGCCAGCGACCTCTGCAATAGGATATGATGCAATGATGCAAGAAGATGAACAACTTATTCTGTTCTGTCAGTGTCAGTGCTCCCAGTCTCCTCTCTGCAGTTCACTTTATCGACACACCTCGGTCCCAGATGCTGCAGGGCTGCAGCAACCAACGTCCCACAAGCTTGCTCACATTCCCTGTTGCTCATCGGAACCCCTCGCTGCTCACGAACAGTGCCCGCACAGACCAGGTTTCATCAACATCTGACCCGCCAAGCGCCTAACTAATATCACCCTCAGTTGTGTTCCTGCAGCAGAAGCTTACCCCCAACCATGGAGAGTGAGTGAAGATGGGCAGTGGGATGCACAAGCTGAGGATCCTGACTCCTTTTGAGGAGAGATCCCTGGAGATCGCAGGGAAGGAGCAGGAATGGGCCTGTGCTGAGAGCAAGGTGGGCCTGAGAGAGAAAAGTGAGGAGCCACTGCACCTTCATCCAGATGACCAATCTCAAGTGAGATCTGTGTACTGATTTGATTTGATTTATTATTGTCACACATATCAGTATGCAATGAAAAGTAATGTTTCATATGTGCTATACAGACAAGGCATACCGTTCATAGAGAAGGAAACGAGAGAGTGCAGAATGTAGTGTTACAGTCGTAGCTAGGGTGTAGAGAAAGATCAACTTAATGCAAGGTAAGTCCATTCAAAAGTCTGATGGCAGCAGAGAAGAAGCTGTTCTTGAGTAGGTTCGTACGTGACCTCAGACTTTCATATCTTTTTCTCGATGGAAGATGGTGGAAGAGAGAATGTCCACAGTGTGTGGGGTCCTTAATTATGCTGGCAGCTTTTCCGAGGCGGTGGGAAGTGTAGACAGAATCAACGGATGGGAGGCTGGTTTGTGTGATGGATTGGGCTTCATTCACGACCCTTTGTAATATTTTTTAGTAGACCCTTGTAGGAGACCCTCTGTATATCCCAGACACTTGACCAGGCGATGGACCTTCCTTCCCTTGCAGGAACATCACCCGATCAGCCTGGCCTGTCCAGCAGCAATGTCCCACCACCCACCCTTGACATGACCTCAGAGGAGATGTCGGAGGACAGATTCATGGCTATCACCCACACCGTCCACCAGGGGACACTTTCTGGTGAGCACCACATTGCTGCTGATGCACATCAGGCGGAAGCAGGCATGTCTCAGGGATTGGACAGTCAGAGGTTTGCTCCAGAGGACGCCAAGGGCATCTTAGGCAACAGGGCGCAGAAGACAGCAGGCCGCCTCCACCTCTGGTGTGCAGCCCCGGGGGCACACCTAGTCATAGTGAGAGGGTTGGGAAGGCCAAGAAATTATAGGGGTACAGCGTGGGCAGGGGTGAGGTTTGGCTCTAGTAATTGGGGACCATTGTCACTTGTCAATTTTTGATATGTCACCTAAATTAAACGTTGTTGGTGCTCATGAGTTTAATGCTGCACATTCTCTAACCCACTTCCCAGTGGCAGGGTGCTTCTCCCTGTAAGGACACAACTGTTCTCATTTGGCCTCCATGCCCGCCAGACAGTTAGGCCCTCCCAGTGTGAATGTTTCACTTGCAGTGATAGGACTCAGGCATGATTCAGTGAACCCTGGACCCTCGCCCCAATCCCTCTCTATCCAGCCTCAAAGTTGACAACTAGTTGGCCATTTAATTGAGGACCTCAGTTGGGGTCAGCCCTAACCGTCACCCATCCTAAGTAAAATTGCGGACAGGTCAGGGGCAGTGCGGAGGGTGGCGGGAAGGACATCCTGGAAATTTTACGGGCTCCCCTGCCTGCAAATCCTGCCAGCTGGGGATTATAAATTTCAGATACCTCCTCCCTCACAAAGACCTGCTTCAACCTCCATAACATTGCCTGCCTCCATTTCTATCTCCACGTATCTACCACTGAGAAAATTCCAGCATTTCCTGGAACTATTAACTTCAAAGATACAGTTACTCCTGTGTAATATTGGCATGTGTCTATACACCATTGCTTCTGGCAATCGGAAGAGTAAAGATCAAAACTGTTACTGCTCACCAGATAATTTGAAACAAGATGAAGAACAGAACAAATTCCTTTGGAAAGCTGCAGTACAGAGGGAAGCAAACTTGTCAAAGCTTTACCACTTCAATGCAGGTATGTACCTTGTTGAGATTCATCCAACTACAAAATTTCCTTTTCCACCTGAAGGCACTGCCGTTATTTAACTTCAGATTCCGGAACCTTGGTATTATAATTGAATGAGCATTTAAAATATTGTGATGTTCATAATTAAAAATATTAATTTTGTCCTCTTTTATGTTGGACATTTTACAAGAAGACATTGCTTCTCTTTTGCAGGAACCGGAGTCTGTGTTCAGAGATGTTTTAGCTACAAATTATTTTTGTAGTTTGGTTCAGCTTCAATGGGCAGGATTTTCTGTGCCTCCTGCTCCATGTTTTGTGGTGGCGGAGGTTACCCTTCATTGGCTGTCAGTGGGATCTTCCAGACCCGCCGCTGTCAATCGGGTTTCCCGTTTTATGCATCCCTCACCGTGGCTTTCCTGGTGGTCGGGGTTCACTGGTGGCGGGAGCGGAAGATCCCACTGGCAGGAACAGCCAGAAAATTCCAGCCAAGATTTCTATTTATTAAATTTTTGGTGATGGGTTATAGCTACTGCTGTACAGCAATGTTTTTGGAATTCTAAACTATCGCCAGCTGAAACAAACTGATAAAGGATGGACAACAGAGTAGCACGGTGGCACAGTGGTTAGCACAGCTGCCTCACAGCACCAGGGACCCAGGTTCGATTCCTGGATTGGGTCACCGTCTGTGTGGAGTCTGCACATTCTCCCCATGTCTGCGTGCGTTTCCTCCGGGTGCTCTGGTTTCCTCCCACAGTCTGAAAGATGTGCTGGTTAGGTGAATTGGACATGCTAAATTCTCCATCAGTGTACCCAAACAAGTGACGGAAAATGGCATCAAGGGGATTTTCACAGTAACTTCAATGCAGTGTTAATGTAAGCCTACTTGTGACACTACAACATAAATAAATAATTTGATTTGATTTATTATTTGTCACATGTTTTACCATACAATGAAAAGTATTTTTTCTTGTGCACTATACAGGCAAAGCATACCGTTCATAGAGAAGGCAGAATGTAGTGTTACAGTCATTGCTAGAGTGTAAAGAAAGATCAACTTAATGCAAGGTAGGTCCATTCAAAAGTCTGACGGCAGCAGAGAAGAAATAATATACTTTGTCCCAAGTTTTTTAAATAGTGGAAGCAAATGCAATCGGCCTTTATGGAAAATAGTGTGTTCGTGAACTGACACTATCAATTGGTTTAAGTTGCTTCAGTGTGATATTGGCTGGCAGTCCAATGACAGTGAGATTCAATGCAGAGAATACAACAAAGCCACAGTCGCAAAACAAGCCTTACACTTATTAATTTTTTAGCAGAAGAACATTTCATTGATCGTTTCTCAGTTTCTTTACAAAGGGATCTCTTTGCAGTTACTTTAGAAAGCAAGTCTTGAGTCTCACCTTGACGCAGTCAGAGAAATGTCCCCAGAGGACAAAACATCTTGTATTGTGAAGGCATAGGACCCTTAAAAGGTGAAGGGAGAAAAGTTTGTGCGGAACCGTTAGAAATGGCGGAGCTGCTTAATGAATACTTTACCTCGGTATTCACGGTGGAAAGGGATCTGGGTGGTTGTACTGCTGGTTTGCGGTGGACAGAAAGGATCGAGCATGTGGACATAAAGAAAGAGGATGTGTTGGAACTATTGAATGGCATCAAGGTTGGTAAGTCGCCGGGACCGGATGGGATGTACCCCAGGTTACTGTGGGAGGCGAGGGAGGAGATTGCGGAGCCTTTGGCGATGATCTTTGCATCGTCGATGGAGACGGGAGAGGTTCCGGAGGATTGGAGGATTGCAGATGTGGTCCCTATATTCAAGAAAGGGAACAGGGACAGCCCGGGAAATTACCGACCGGTGAGTCTAACCTCAGTGGTTGGTAAGTTGATGGAGAGGATCCTGAGAGACAGGATTTATGATCATCTAGAGAAGTTTAGTATGATCAAAAGTAGTCAGCACGGCTTTGTCAAGGGCAGGTCGTGCCTTACGAGCCTGGTTGAGTTCTTTGAAAATGTGACCAAACACATTGACGAAGGAAGAGCGGTGGATGTGGTCTATATGGACTTCAGCAAGGCGTTCGATAAGGTCCCCCATGCAAGACTTCTTGAGAAAGTGAGAGGGCATGGGATCCAAGGGGCTGTTGCCTTGTGGATCCAGAACTGGCTTGCCTGCAGAAGGCAGAGAGTGGCTGTGGAGGGGTCTTTCTCTGCATGGAGGTCAGTGACCAGTGGAGTGCCCCAGGGATCTGTTCTGGGACCCTTGCTGTTTGTCATTTTCATAAATGACCTGGATGAGGAAGTGGAGGGATGGGTTGGTAAGTTTGCTGACGACACCAAGGTAGGTGGTGTTGTGGATAGTTTGGAGGGATGTCAGAAGTTGCAGCGAGACATAGATAGAATGCAAGACTGGGCGGAGAAGTGGCAGATGGACTTCAACCCGGATAAGTGTGTGGTGATCCATTTTGGCAGATCCAATGGGATGAAGCAGCAGTATAATATGAAGGGTACCATTCTTAGCAGTGTAGAGGATCAGAAGGACCTTGGGGTCCGGGTCCATAGGACTCTTAAATCGGCCTCGCAGGTGGAGGATGCGGTCAAGAAGGCGTACGGCGTACTGGCCTTCATTAATCGAGGGATTGAGTTTAGGAGTCGGGAGATAATGCTGCAGCTTTATAGGACCCTGGTTAGACCCCACTTGGAGTACTGCGCGCAGTTCTGGTCACCTCATTACAGGAAAGATGTTGAAGCCATTGAAAGGGTGCAGAGGAGATTTACAAGGATGTTGCCTGGATTGGGGGGCATGCCTTATGAGGATAGGTTGAGGGAGCTTGGTCTCTTCTCCCTGGAGAGACGAAGGATGAGAGGTGACCTGATAGAGGTTTACAAGATGTTGAGAGGTCTGGATAGGGTAGACTCTCAGAGGCTATTTCCAAGGGCTGAAATGGTTGCTACGAGAGGACACAGGTTTAAGGTGCTGGGGGGTAGGTACAGAGGAGATGTCAGGGGTAAGTTTTTCACTCAGAGGGTGGTGGGTGAGTGGAATCGGCTGACGTCGGTGGTGGTGGAGGCAAACTCGTTGGGGTCTTTTAAGAGACTTCTGGATGAGTACATGGGATTTAATGGGATTGAGGGCTATAGATAGGCCTAGAGGTGGGGATGTGATCGGCGCAACTTGTGGGCCGAAGGGCCTGTTTGTGCTGTGGCTTTCTATGTTCTATGTTCTATGTTCTATTCAACAGGCAGGGGATAAAGGAAGTGCTAAAAGGGGTGTCTGAGTATCAGGATTTATCCGCGCTTCTGTTGCCTTCGAGTCGTTCAGCAAAGCAATCTTAGCAGCATGGGGAAGTGGTGCCTTTCCTCCATCATTTAATACATTAGGGGCTGGATTTCCACTGAGTTGGAAAAGGCTCCGCAAACTTTTAAAGTGATGGCCGGGCGCAGATGCGGAAATTCAGTACTGAGTTCAAACAGCCTCCATTATAGCTGTGTTAAGGGCCGTACCTTGCAGTGTGGGGATCCCAGATTGATGGAGTAGTAAGTGCTCTTCAAGGGTGGGTAAGATCTGTGTAACTGTCATGATCTAAAATTTCTGATACTTACCGCACCTTAAACCTTGAGAAATGAATCAGGTTGCAGCTATCAATGAGAATTCGGGTGATGTGACCGCCATAGTTGACCAGCTGGCAGCGTGTGCAAGATATGAGATGTCCCCCTCCCCCCACCCACCACCTTACCCTCTCCATGCCAACTCATCTAGTATCCTTGGACACTTCCTTGACAGCTTTGACACTTCCTGGACAGTTTTGCCAGTTTTGACATTTCCTTGACAAGTTTGTCAGCTTTAACAGCTCTTTTCCGCTTCCTTGATAGCTGAACAGATCTTTGACAGCTTAAGAGTCCCATTGTGTTTGTGTGTAAAAAGTGCATAATCCTGTTGACTTTTAACAATCCCAAAGGGTGCCGTTAGCTCTCCCAAAGGTATCTCGGGACATTATGCAAAAGGGTATCTTACCTCACCAAAGGACTACCTTGGCTATCCAAATGATTCCACCAAGTTCAGCCCTTCTGTAACACGTTCTAAACTGCACATTCTGGATTCCACTCTCCTGTCCTTCCAAAATCCCAATTCAGTGGACAGTTGGTGACTTAAATGATCGACTGCCTCTGCAAATTACAACATGCGTAAATTCCAGCCCCAACTCAGTTCCCCCCCCCCCCGCCCCGTGAAGATGGGAAATGCCAGGTTGAGGAATGGGCTTTAGAAATTAGAGGCACTTCTGGGATTTTCACCATGGCAAAAATCTAGGCCAAAGAGGGCTAAGGCCAGTGGTGCAGTTGGTAGGATATAGCTTTTGAAGATTAAATCACTGATCTTAACGTTATTGAGCTTATTGCAGCATCGCATCCATTCCCTTGTGTCTTTATTCCTGACATTGGCCTTCAAGACTATCTGCTTCCTTTGTCTCTTGAGTATGTGTCTGGAAGGCCTCCTGGTCCCCTGAAAATACCAGACATCTCTCTTCCTTTCCACCTCCTCCTCCTATACCTCCAGTGCAACATCCAAAAACTTTGGTGCCTATTTTCCTTTTGTTCTACGATTCTTCACTTTTATCTGGGTCAGATTCACTTCCTACAACTACTGCCAGCACAGGGCACCTCCCATAGAAACATAGAAAGCAGGAGTTGGCCATTCGGCCCTTCGAGCTTGCTCTGCCATTCATTATGATCATGACTGATCATCATATTCAATATCCTGATCCCACCTTTCCCCCCATATCCCTTGAGTCATAAGAGCTATATCTAATTTCTTCTTGAAATCACACAACATTTCGGCCTCAACTACTTTCCGTGGTAGTGAATTCCACAGATTCACCACTCTCTGGGCGAAGAAATTTCTCCTCACCTCAGTCCTTATCCTCAAACTATGACCCCTAAGCTCTGAACTCCCCCACCATCGGGAACATTCTTTCTGAATCCACCCTCCCTAATCCTGTTAGAATTTGAAGAGATGCAGACTAGCTTTAAGTTGTGCCTGGAGATTACAATTTTGCCCCCCACCCCCACTGACTCACATGGCCAATGAACAGAGCAGATGGAGCCCGCTACATGTAGCAATCATTCAGTGAGCAGGTGGCATAAAGTTGGCATGCTGTCGGCAACACATTGAAGGGGCGGAGGTTAATGGCGCAGTGCAATCCGCCCATGCTTGTTTTCAGGAGCCTTTCAATTCAGCTCCTCACATCCTCCAACTCACCATCAGAAACAGCATGGAATATCCTCTCAGATCCATTTTTAAAAAGAATTCCATTGACTGGAAGGAGGACAACAGAGAATTATAGTTGTCGATGTGAGGGGGGAGAGGGGGTGGTGGGGGGGGGGGGGGGGGGCGCTCATGAATGCAGCTGTTCCACAGCATTTTCAAGATTCAAAAACAAGCATTCCCTTGCTCCCTTTTTGGAGCAAACACTCAGTCATGTAACACTGCCCATTAAAACAACATCAGCAAGGTTACACAAACATCCCTCAGAATAGCGGCAGCCTGCTCTTACTTTGGGTGTTTATGTTCTCCAGGGAAAGAATATGTGGCTGCACTAATGCAGAGGCTCTTCATTCACCTGACCAAAACACAATCAGTTTGTCAATGCAATGAAAGCCAACCTAATGAATAACCAACTCTCCCAAGTACCGTCCACAATGCCTTCTATTTAGACACGTGAACATTCCCTTCTCCAGCCTCTTATTAGGCCTAACGACTGACCAAGCCTCATTGTTCTACCCGCTCATTGTGTGCCGGGAAATCTTTTCACTCTGATGAAAACTCTTCATTTTTCCTCAGGAAAAAGCTCAAGGAGGGCGTTAAAACCCTGACAAATGGACAGACAGATTCTGCCGGCAGGAGGTTAACAAGCAGATGACAACTTCTATCAGTGAGCCCTGCAGACTGAGAGGCAATCACTTACGGCAGTGTCAGGTCTTGTGTCAAGCTCTTTGCCCCTCTGCATTATCACACAATAGGAAGGGATGTCAGCTTTCAGGAAAGGAACGTCTACTTGGGAAAAATATACGCAACAGAACAAAACATAAATCACAAAGTAACCATCTCGTATTCTTGTAGGTAGTATGCAATTGTATATTAGAACTACTGCAATCATCTGTGAAAATCAACAAGGTGGATGTGTTTTTATGCTAACATCAACAAATATTCAGCATTGGCATGAGAAAATAGAGGCGACACGATGGCACAGCGGTTAGCACTGCTGCCTCACAGTGCCAGGGACCTGGGTTCGATTCCCGGCTTGGGTCACCGTCTGTGCGGAGTCTGCACGTTCTCCTCATGTCAATGTGGGTTTCCTCTGGGTGCTCCGGTTTCTTCCCACAGTCCGAAAGAGGTGCTGGTTAGGTGCATTGGCCGTGCTAAATTCTCCCTCAGCGTACCCGAACAGGTGCCAGAGTGTGGCGACTAGGGGATTTTCACAGAAACTTCATTGCAGTGTTAACGTAAGCCTACGTGTGACGAATCAATAAACTTTAAAATGGCTGCGAGTATGTCTATTTCTATAAAGTTTAGTATTATGTGTCTGTTAGCGCAATTTGCATCAGTGCTCACCTCTTGACTCGAGGTTTTGAGTTCAGATTTTCAGGCTCCTGAAACTCAAACCTGCCCACCCTCAGCTCAGCACGTTTTGTTTGCCCAACCAGACAAATACAGTAGATATAGCCCCATGCAACGGCGCGAAGCCCAGTGGGACATAGGAAATCTGGCTTGTGGCTCAAATTTAGCAATCTAGCCACACTCTAAAGGTGACTGTTAATTTAATTAATCTGCTGGCATCTTGCCACTGAATCAGGACTCCTAGGCCTGAGCCTCATTCCGGAACTGGAAGACATAGGGAGCGAATATTCCACAGACGTTCTCACAATTGTCCATTGCAACGAACGGAAGAACCAATCAACCACTAGAAAACTCATGTAAGCAGCAGCTTGCTCAGTTTCTTGCAGAGTTCACACCATTCCTTTTTTTAATTCATTCGTGGGACATGGCTGGCCAGCATTTATTGTCTATCCCTAGTTGCCCTTGAGAAGGTCGTGCTAAGCTGCCTGAGTGGCTTGCTAGGCCATTTCAGAGGACAGTTGAGAGTCAACCACATTGCCGAGGCTCTGGAGTCGCATGCAGACCAGACCGGGTAAGGACGGCAGATTTCCTTCCCTAAAGGACATTAGTGAACCAGATGGGCTTTTCCGACAATCAAAAACGGTTTCATGGTGATCAGAAGATTCTTAATTCCAGATATATTTTATTGAATTCAAATTCCACCATCTGCTGTGATGGGATTCAAACCCAGATCCCCAGAACATTAGCTGAGATTCTGGATTAATAGTCTAGCGATAATACCACGAGGCCATCGCCTCCTCTGAAGTTATTCCAACAAAGTTGTAGGTAGAACCCAACCGGATATCATCCTATTGCCTAGGCTGACATTCCAGAGCAGTTCTCAGAGACTGCAGCATTGTCAGAGATGCTGTCCTTCAGACACGATGCTAAGTCTGGGATGACTGCCTTTTAAGATGTAAGAGATTTCCAAGTTAAAAATCCACAGGGAGGCAGATTCCGGCCTGCATACACCCAGGGCCTCAGCCACAGGCTCGAGGAATGTTTGCAGGCTCGAGGAAGATCCCCTGTTTTTTATGCAAATAGTGGGTGCTCACATTCAAGTTGCTCACCTTAAAGTTTAAAAGTTTATTCATTAGTCACAAGTAGGCTTACATTAACACTGCAATAAAGTTACTGTGAAAATCCCCTAGTCATCACACTCCAATGCCTATGTGGGTACACGGACGGAGAATTTAGCACAGCCAATGCACCTAACCTAACCTTTCTGACTGTGGGAGGAAACCGGAGCACCCCAAGGAAACCCACGCAGGGGAGAACATGCAAACTCTGCACAGATAGTGACCCAGCCAGGTAATTGAACCCAAGTCCCTGGCGCTGTGAGGCAACAGTGCTAACCACTGTGCCACCGTGCTGCCCTAGAATCTAGCCCAATACATGCTTTTCTTATCAAAGCCACTGTGACATTAATATGTAAAGTACTATATACAATCCTGCCAGTCAAAGCCAACTCTCATCACTGATTACTTTTCAAAATAAAAAGGCCTCACTTCATCAGGAAAAATATTATCTCTAGAATAGTTTAACATTTGAAAATGATATTATTGCTCAAAGTGCAGGTTCACATTTGACTTTTCTAGAAAGGTCAGCCACTGAATTTCAAATGTAATCTCACACATTCAACTATCAGATATCAGCTGTCATGGTCCACTTAGTTTCCATTTTTTAAAAACTCATCCACTTCATCACAAAATTAACACACACTGACAGCAAACACTACATGCACGGTGATCCTTCGAGGCACAACACATTTTATTATATTGATAGATTACCACTGCGGCAAAAGCAAAACTTTACCTAGCATTGAGCTTTTTCAATAAATATATATAACACTATATCGAGAAAATTGTGATTCAAAGATTGGGTTTAGGATTAGCTGTATCTTTGCAAAAAACTTGTTTGTATCTGTGTCAGGAATATTCAAAACATTCCTTGCTCAGTGAAACTAAGAGATTTCATAGAATCCCTACAGTGCAGAAGGAGGTCATTTGGCCCATCAAGTCTGTACCAACTGTCTGATAGAGCATCTTACCCAGGCCCTATTCCTGTACCCCACATATTTACTCAGCTAATTCCCCCTTACCTATACATCTTGAGACACAAGGGACAATTTAGCATGGCCAATCCACCTAATCTTCACATCTTTGGACTGTGGGAGGAAACCGGAGCACCCGGAGGAAACCCACACAGACACAGGGAGAACGTGCAAACTCCACACAGACACAATACGTAAACTCCACATAGATACAAAAGTGCCCAGAGGGGCAATTTTTTTCACACAGTGGGTGGTGAGTGTCTGGAACAAACTGCCAGAGGTAATAGTAGAGGCGGGTACAATTTTGTCTTTTAAAAAGCATTTAGATAGTTACATGGATAAGATGGGTATAGAGGGATATGGGCCAAATATTGGCAATTGGGATTACCTTAGGGGTTTAAAAAAAATGGCAGCATGGACAAGTTGGGCCGAAACGCCTGTCTCCATGCTGTAAACCTCTATGACCCTATGAACCCAAGGCCGGATTCGAACCCAGGTCCCTGGTGCTGTGACGCAGCAGTGCTAACCACCGTGCCACCATGCACCACATAACTTCTAAGCTCTCCGTCAGGAAATTGAAACCGCATCTCCCGCGTGATAGGCGGGAATACTAACCACTATACTAATGAGGAAATACAGAGCAAAACCCAGATTAAGGTGGTACAATACTGCCTGATCTTTACCAATTTCATTTTATTAGATATTGTGATAAAATTAACAAATATGAAGCAGCTTATTCAAATATTGTGAATAAATGTTTCTTAATGACTCAGATACATCAGACCATGAGTAGCTGGTCTATACAGGAAGCGGTGGAAGTCTCACTCTTTGGTCACTGATAAGTTAGTTGATTGGGGGACACAATGGTAATGAGGACATTACGGTGCCCCTCAGTTAAAGAGGGTAAAGTTCACCAGAGTTTCCACTCCTGATTGTTAGCATGGACCAATGATGGAAGCGCATGTGCAGATATTGATTGAGGGCAGGATCAGCTATGCTTTACCTCCCCTATCTAATTGTACCCTAATAATCAGGTTATGGGTTTATACATAAAGAATGACAGATCGGGCAAGACACCAAGAGGGCGTAACATTCAAGGTTATGGGCCAATAGCTGGTAAATGGGATTAGGTGGGACCAGTGCCCATGGATCTGCACACCAGCATGTGGAATGGCCACTTCAGAGACTGTTAAATCTTTTTTCCTCAATTTGCACCTCTCAACTTGACACTCCTGACTCCCTGATGCCAACGCTTCTCATGTACCCATTGTCACCAGTCCCTTGCCCCATGTTCATTGGCCTCAACCAACTGGAGATTGGTGAGCATATGCAACAGTGACCACACTTCAATAGTATTTAATTGGCTGTAAAGTGCTTTAAAAGGTCCTGAAGTCATGCGCGGTGCTATATAATTGCAAGTTCTTTCTTCTTTTCTATTCCTTTTCATTAGATACTGTGAGTCTAAAATCTATTCCCTGGCCTTTCCGCCCATTGTGAGAGATGAACCCTGGGCACCAGTAAATAATGACCTCACATTATCCAGTGGGGTCAGCTATCCATGCACAGGCCGATGAAGCCCGATGTCAGTGGTGTGACGCTTGGGCCACATTATTGGCTCTCTTGTCTTCTGCGGCTTAAGTAACATATTGGCTAAGAGTTGCTGGCAATTATAAGGAGTCCTTGCTCTTTGATTTCCAGTAGTTACTGCAAGAGAACTGTGTAGGCCTATAGAGTGCATGGCTAGTCAATCTGGATTAATGGGATTTGGATTGATTGAAACCTTTTTTCACCATGCTTACTAATTTGAAGCAGTTTAAGATACCATTTCCTCGTGCTGATTTAAATTCCTTTAGATGCATTATGGTCGGTGAATGATACAACACAACTGCTGACCTCACCTGCCTAGTAGTCGGACAGCAGCACAAAGCCCATTAAGCCGTTTTTAGTGGCGCTTTGACAAGCCCTTTCTCTAAAAATGAGGCTATTGTTAGCGAGCTACAGAGGAGGCGGCGAGAAAATCAGAGGGCAACCGCGCTAGTGCACAACACTGAGAAGATGGGAGGGAAAAGGAAGAGGCTGATTCAGCTGATCCGTTTCAGTTAACAAAAGCTGTTGATATCTGCACTGATTAAAGAAAAAAAAACATTCTGTGCACAGAGCCCAGAATCGGGATTAGGTTCTGACTGGTGTCCTGAGGAATCTCCTGCAATGAACATAGTCAAGATTTCAGGCACTTCACCTCATTAAGATACATTTTCCACAGATGAATCACTAGCCTCATTACCATTTGCTGTGATGCAGCTTCTTATGATTAATCAATCAGGTTTTATTGATGACAGGGTGTCAGCAAAGAGCTCAGCTTTGACAATTCACTTTCAAGGGAGTTAAATCTTGCCAGATTCCCCCTTCATGTCCCAGATGTTTTCTACCAATTTATGCATAGCTGGGCATTAATATTGTATGTGAATGTTACAGCTTGATACGATTATCACTCACTGAATAAAAACTGGTTAGCTTTCTTGTAAATGATCTAATTTTCTGTGTTCCCTACAGTGGTGGGGAGTTCTGCTCAGCAGCCATTGCTATCAAGAAATCAGGAGTGCAGAAATTATAACTATTGCCAAGTCAATCTTTTGAACTAATTTCAAGAAATGGGAGCAAAGTTACTTTTTTTGCGTTGCATTGTTGTGTAGTGCAGGGTTGTTCAGACAGTGTTTTGAACTGTGCCAGAATTCTCCAGCCGTTTTTTTTTTCTTTCCTTTTGTTCAATTTATTTTCATTTCTTTCGATGTCTCGATGGAATTGCGGTTGTTGATGATTAAAAAGGCAGATGGCCAGCCTTCTCCAGCTCTGCGTCAGTGCTGCTCTGCAGCAGTCACCCCTGCCCCTCACTTATGCCGATGCAATCGGGGATGACAGTCTCTTGTTAAGGAATGTGAATCGGTCTCTCCGGATTGTTTTCCGGGCGGAGTCGAGGACCACAAGTCTCGGAACGCCCATAGAATTCCGACACATGCGCACGCTCAGACCAGGGTTCCGGGTTCTTCGGGGCCAAGGCAGAGTGCGTGGTGGTGGTGCTGTGGAAAACCAACCACGGGATCTGTGGTGGTGGGAAAATGTAATCCCATGCGGCTGTGTATGTTAGGAGGCAGCATAAGAGGCTCCAGGCGACACAAGTGCTGCTTTTGGCAATCTCCAGGTAGTGAGGGCTCGGAAGATGTCCCGGGGAGTTGAGAAGACAGCAGAAGGCCGCTGGCTCCATGTTGGAAAGGGTTTGGGTTCAGAAAAGGCCCTGGGTGACATTTATAGCTCAGTGGATCCAGGAGACTGGAGTTCAGAGAAACACAGGGGTGGTGCCAGCTCCGTGACACCAACAGACTTCTAAAGAGCTGAAATTTGCCAGCCATTGGATGCTGAAGTGCAGCTTTGTGCATCCAGTGGGAGGCAATCTCAGGAGAAGAGGTTGAACCATCAGGAGGTGTGCAGTCATTGAGACAGTCTGGGTCAGAGTGACTTTTGATGGTATTCAGAGGCTGGATCTTTGAAAGTGGAGACTTGCAATGCCTCATGAGAGAGAGAGCCATTTTTCATGAGATTGTGTAACTCATCATAGACATTGATATCTGGGTGCTAAGAAATCCATGGGATCTGCCTTAGTCGCATTTGCAGTTTGTGGTGCAGTTTGTTGTGTTCAACCACAGTTTGCCTGTTAATTCATATTTATCTCATGTTAATTCTGAATGTTAGAGTAGAGGATAGATATTGTAAATAGTTTTACCTTTCTGACTTTGTACAGTAACATTTATTTTAATTTCTTTGAAACCAGAGAATATTTTTTTTTTTAAATTCTCTTCGTCAGTACCGGGGATTTCCAACTCTGTCGAAACAAAACTTGGTTAAAGTCTTTAACCTGGTGTTGTTAGACTCCTTACTGTGTTTACTCCCGTCCAATGCTGGTATCTTCACATCACATCGAAACAAAACTTTAGCAGTGTAATTGCCTAATTTTCCCCCACTGGTTGGAAAATCACACTGTAGTGTGCCTTCATTCGCTTTGGCCCAGTTTATTGCTATTGTATCACCTTGATGAATATTTTGTGTTTCAATTTTGTCTTGCTTCTAGCATCAGTACATTTATTATTCAAGAACAACTTGTATTCATAAACCACCTTTAATCCCAAAGTTTGACACCACATAAGGCGATATTAGAGCAGATTGCCAAAAGGTAGGTTTTTAAGAGTGTAAGTGTCCAGATCACCAACAATCTGTCCTGGTCCCCCCATGCCAACACTATAGTTAAAAAAGCCCACCAACACCTCCACTTTCTCAGAAGACTAAGGAAATTTGGCATGTCGGCTACGACTCTCACCAACTTCTACAGATGCACCATAGAAAGCATTCTTTCTGGTTGTATCACAGCTTGGTATGGCTCCTGCTCTGCCCAAGACCACAAGGAACTACAAAAGGTTGTGAATGTAGCCCAATCCATCATGCAAACCAGCCTCCCATCCATTGACTCTGTCTACACTTCCCGCTGCCTCGGCAAAGCAGCCAGCATAATTAAGGACCCCACACACCTCAGACATTTTCTCTTCCACCTTCTTCCGTTGGGAAAAAGATACAGAAGTCTGAAGTCACGTACCAATCGACTCTAGAACAGCTTCTTCCCTGCTGCTGTCAGACTTTTGAATGGACTTACCTTGCATTAAGTTGATCTTTCTCTACAGCCTAGCTATGACTGTAACACTACATTCTGCACTCTTGTTTCCTTCTCAATGAACAGTATGCTCTGTCTGTATAGCGCGCAAGAAACAATACTTTTCACTGTATGTTAACATGAGACAATAATAAATCAAATCAAATCAAAATCTTCTGCAAAGAAAGAGAGATAGGAGAGGTTTAGGGAAGGGATTCTAGAGTCTAGCTTAGAGCTTTGTGCCTGATGGAATTGCCGCCAATGGTAGAGCGATTAAAAATCAGGCTTAATAAAAGCAAATTACTGCGGATGCTGGAATCTGAAACCAAAAGAGAAAATGCTGGAAAATCTCAGCAGGTCTGGCAGCATCAGTAAGGAGAGAAAAGAGCTGACATTTCGAGTCCAGATGACCCTTTGTCAAAGCTAAAAGGCATTGAAAGTGGGAGATATTTATACTCCCATACTGTAGAGTGCGGGAATGAATGGATCAGGCTTTAAAAATCAGGCTTGCTCAATATGCCAGAGATCAGAGAACTCAAAGGGTTGTGAGGCTGCAGAGATAGTGAGGGGCAAGGCAATGGAAGGACTTGTAAACAAGAGTGAGATTTTTCAAATTGAGACATGGCTGGACCAGGAGCCAGTGTAGGTCAGCAAACACAAGGGTAGTAGGTAAACGGGACTTGGTACATGTAAGAACCAGGGTTTTAAGTTAATTCAAATTTACAGAGGTCATGCGGGCATTGGAACAGACAAGTCTAGAGGTTACAACTGCATGGTTGAGTGTTTCAGTAGCAGATGAGTTGAGGGAGCAGCAGAGTTAGCTGATGTTACAGAGGTGGAAATGAGCTATCTTAGTGATGGTGTGACAGATGCTAGCCAATGTCAGGATTAAATAACACACCAAGATTAATAACAGCCCATGTTAACAGGGGAGGAGAGATAGACTGAACTCCATGATTCCTTTCTCTTACTGTTTGTTGACAGTGTGGTTTGCTTGGGCAAGGTACATGTGTGTGTTGCTAAACCCCTTTGAGAATCTGGTCAATTTAAAAAAACCAGCAGCAGCCTTTTGTGGCTTTAAATAAAGAGGATTACCTATTCGCACGCTCACCCCAAATATATAAACACATCATCAGTCGGACAGCACACACTCAACAAAGATACAGTTACACACTAACCTCCACAGACAGAGATTTCTATTTCTGTCTGCAGTTTAAAGGCAAGAAACAGAGATTTTCATTGTCTTCTCTTTTGTCTTTCCTGTCTTCGTGGTACTCTGGGGAAAGGTTGAACTGACTTGAAAGAGGCAATTTAGCATGGCCAATCTAACTAGCCTGCACATTTGTGAAAGGAAACCAGAGCACCCAGAGGAAACCCACACAGGCATGGGCAGAATGTGCAAACCCCACACAGACAAGGCCGGAATTGAATCGGGTCCCTGGCACTGTGAGGCAGCAGTGCTAATCATCTGCCACTAAGCTGCCCTAGGAACTTTCCAGAAGCTTGAAATAATCTGTATTGAAGTTACGAAGGTGACTTGACTCTAATTGGCAGCCATCTTAACCAATTTGTTAGTCTCCCTTTCAAAAAAAAAGAACAGGGAAAGAAACCATGGCAAGAGATACTCTGGCTAAAATTGGATAGAAAAGAATAGAGACCCACCCAGCTAAATGGCAATGAAGAGGCTTTGGAGGAGGATAGTGTGGTCAGAACCTCTGACAGGTAGAGACAAAGGATGAAGAGGGACAATTTACAAGAGCAAAATTGCATGTTGTTGTACAAGCCAATATTCGCCTCACATCACTGACTGGAATTTAGAAGGTTAGGGAGTGATTCCATAGAATTACTGAAACTGAACGGCACAAAAAGAGGACACTTGGCCCATTGTGTCTGTATGAGTCAAAACATTTGAGTCATCAAGCCCCATCCCACTTCCCAGCACTTGGTCCAGAGCCCGGCACTTAAGGTACATATCCAGACAGATTTTGTTCAACATTTTCAAGATATTAAGAGGAACAGTTAAGGCAAATAGAAACTATCTCTGTTAGTTAGTGAGTCGAGGACTCACTAAAATTAGAACCAGTCATGTCTGGGTCAAAGTTCGGAGATATCTCTTCACAGAAAGACTGGATGAAGTTTGGAATTCTCTTCCACAAATGGCAATTGATGTTAGATCCATTGTTAATCTTAAAAGTGAGATTGATGGATTGTGGTTAGCCATAAGGATTAAGGTATTTGAGGGAAAGGCAGGCAGATGGGGTTAGTTTGTAGATCTCATTGACTGGAGGAACAGGCTGACTGGCCTATTCCTTTTCTATTCTTCCTACATTCAAAATCTTTGTTCATGAGTACTGACCGCAGCAAAGAAGGTGGTACAGTTTAATTATCAGTCCCTGCTGCTTCTTTGTGTTAATGAGAAATCTAATGTAAATTGTAGCCAGGCTCTGTGCCATCTCTTTCAATGTTCTCGGTAACTCTACAAACTGTGGGACCGATTCCTTGCAATCGATGGAAGAGTCCTTGCACTAGGATGGCTGGATTTACCATCCCAATATTGATGAAATGACCACTGTCATTTTTTAAGGGGCCTGAGCCATGAGCAATGGGAACACACCCATTTCAGGCAGTAGATCTCTTTATTATGCAGATTAGGCTCCTGTGGCATAGTTAGGAACCCTGCTGCAATTATAAGGGGAGATATGTATCATCCATCCCCATGTCCTAACATCGAATGGCCTTAAAGGGACTGTTGTTGGCTGCCCCAGAAACTATTTGAATATTTTTTTCTCCCAATTTTTGGAGCCAGTAGGAACAGGATAACTCTCCTTGACCTCTCAGCCTGGGCTTACCTCTCCCCAATACCTCCCCCCAACCCTACTCTACAATCCAAACGCTCTCCCCACATCCCCAGGGCTTGGCTGTTGGCCAATCAGCTGGGCTTTGCAGGTGGCACGTTTGGCACATGCAGCTAATGAGGTCAGACCCCATATGTGCCCGAGGCTCCGGCAGATAGGCACAGGCAAGAGGCTGGCACTTTCAGCTACCCAACTGTTCAAATCTACCCCTGTGACCTTTTATTAGGCAGTGCAATGATAGATTTACAATTTATGATCACTGACTATACCTTGTAACTCCTAGAGTCACAGCAAGCCATATTTACAATGGTGTCAAAAGACGCTTTGGCAGTTTAAGCAATATTATGATAGCTTCAACAACCAATTGAACATATACAATGCTTGGTTTCAGGCTGAAGATAACAGTATCAATATGCCTGCACATGGCATTGATAAGGAAATCTGGAGAACATCAAGGCAGATTTTACTAATGGATTTACTTATCTAAAGCACTGATATGACAATGAAATAAAATGAACTAAGCATATATTTAGAAAGAATGGTTGAGTGCTAGAAACTGAATAAAGAGAACTACTTGTCGACCGCTTGCAAAAGGATTCCTGGGGTAAAAGCGTCTTAACAAAGGAAATAAGATCCATTTATCTTAACACAATAAACATTCCTGAGTCAATTACTGTTTCCCTTGTGATACCAATCCACTGTGTAACATCGCCACTGTTTCCTTGAACATGACTGAAGCTGTGTTTGAATCGACCACCCATTAAATCTCATCAAAAGTCTATTCCTGCGTAAGTGAGTATCTCTGAGTTAATTATTGCTGACTATAATATTTCTCTGCTTTAGACACCAAGAAACACATGCAAACATCAGCCTGCAAGGTTCACATGCCGGGGAAGCTGTGACTTGTAAAGAAAATATGATTCAAAGGGATGAAAGAGATCTCTGAGGAAGTGTTTTAGACATGCACGTGGATCAATTAAGATTCCAACGAAAAATTAATTAATTAAAAGAAAAACCCACCAAAATCCGTTTTTAAAATAAGACACATGGGGCTAAAAATTTGTTTCCGCCTATTTTCGGGCAAGGACCCACAATTCGAGCTCTGTCCAATCCCAGTCCTGTTCACGATGGACAGCATCTAAACTTGGTGCTGCCTCCCCATTTGCCTGACTGTAGTGTTCAGCCAGTCCCGCATGGCTGGCTGGACGAACACTCAACAGGGACTGACCCATACTAACGTTGCTAGCACATGTTCCAGTTAACCTCCAGCGCTTAAAGGCAGTTTGTCCCTCTTAATGGAAGCTGTGCTCATTGTAAGGATAATGTCGCTGACCTTGTAATTGGAACTGAACAAAGTGGGACATTAGGCATGAGAAAGGGCACCCAGATTTGCAGATTTTGAGCTCGGAGACCTTAGTGATGGAGGTCCACAGGGGTACAGAGGCTATGGGCTGGATTTTGATTTTGGGTCCGGAATCTGACAGCCATTTCATTTCCAGATCCCAACCCTGCGCCACGTCAGAATCGTGACATGATAGGATTTTTAAAGGTAAAGGCCATGATTGGGCCAGGGATGAGTTTGGCAGCCAATTAGTGGCACCCTGGCAGTGAAACGTTGTGATGGAAAATGATCTAAAGGCAGACGGCAGCCGTGACTGAGCTTGCCGTTGCCTGGAGGAGTGGAGCAGGAGTGAAAGCAGAAAGCCAGCAGCCTCACAGTTCACACAAGTACGCAAATCATCACTCCTCAACTACTCATAGAATCATAGAACGATAGAATCACTACAGTGCAGAAGGAGGCCATTCGGCCCATCGAGTCTGCACCGACCACAAACCCACCCAGTCCCTATCCCCATAACCCCACGTATTTACCCTGCTAGTCCCCCTGACACTAAGGGGCAATTTAGCAGGGCCAATCCACCTAACGCGCACATCTTTGGACTGTGGGTGGAAACCGGAGCACCCGGAGGAAACCCACACAGACACGAGGAGAATGTGCAAACTCCACACAGACAGTGACCCACGCCGGGAATCGAACCCGGATCCCTGGTGCTGTGAGGCCGGCCTTCAAGTGCCAGCAAATTTGTGTCACTGCATGAGCACTTCAGTTTGACTATTCCTTATTACAATATTTATCATCAATAACCACAATGAGTAATAGCTCCCCACCGTGTTTCTGACAGTTGTGCACTAACTCGTTCCAGACCATTTGCTCTTGCCCTTGTTAACATCGAAGATTTGATTCTCCTGCCCATTAACAGGTTCTTCTATGAGTTTAACAGCAAGTTAACTGGAGGCGTGCAAGTTTCCTGCTCACCACCCTCCCATTAAAAATGCCAATGTGTTGCAGAGGTGTTGGAAGACGGACACAGCATTTGATTTTCAATGTGCCCCACAGGAGGATATGCGGTGGGGGGGACATTGCCTGTGACCCTCAAGGAAAACTATCTGAAGGAAGAGGTCATCTGACCATGCCGCATTCCTTCGGTACTGCATTGAGGTTGGACACTCAAAGCCCTGGAGCTGGCCTTGAGCCTTCTGACTCAGTGGTAGATTTGATCACTGAATCCATCTGACACTCACAAACTACCCTGAATTTGATTCCTGATCGGTCGCTGAGTCCAGCCAGCAGAGGAGTACGGAGAGGCATCAATACCTGCTTGTGGGGAGGGGGAAATAATGAACCATTCCTGATTGCTGTCCATAGATTCTGCTGGAAACTGTGTGCATACACAGAGTCAGGCTTCACTGTGATGGTTGAATGGTTCACAGATATTCACTAATCCAGCTTCCAATTGAAGAATAGCCACTTGAGCAAGGCGCATTGATGGATCTTTACCCCAGCAGGAGTCAATCCTTCGAGAGACATACAGAGAAAAAGCGGAGGTGGGGGTGGGAATGGTGATCAAATTACTACTAACTGCCTACTGTGTGCAGTAAAGGTATCCATTATTCCATTACGGTGATCTCTCCTAATTAATAGCATTGCCAATTGATTATTTTTTCTCTGAGGAATAAACAACTAAAATCGATACTCTTTAAAAGCTTTAAAGTTGATCTTTGAGACGGCACTTCCAATAGCCCTAACACAGCAATCCAAGAGTTTCCCGGTTAAAAGTTCACAATGACCTACATTTGTACTGGAGCAAGCAACAAAGAAGGAGTGAGAGGATTCAGGCTTCAGTTCTCTCGCAGTGGCGATCACCATCAGATTGCCATTCCGATCCCAGTTTCTCACCTGAAACGCTGTTTGACCAGGGTAGCACAGTGGTTAGCACTGCTGCCTCACAGCACCAGGGACCCAGGTTCAATTCTGGCCTTGGGCGACTGTCTGTGTGGAGTTTGCTCGTCCTCCCTGTGCCTGCGTGAGTTTCCTCCCGGTGCTCCGGTTTCCTCCCACAGTCCAAAGATGTGCGGGTCAGGTGGATTGGCCATGCTAAATTGCCCCTTAGCGTCCAAAGATGTGTAGGATAGATGTATTAACCATGGTAAATGTGTGGAGTTACAGGGATAGGACAGGGGAGAAGGCGCAGGCAAGATACTCTGTCGTAGAGTCGGTACTGACTTGATGGACTGAATGGCCTCCTTTTGCACTGTCGGGATTCTATTCTATGATGACCAGACCTTCTAACTCTGAGATTGGAGTAGTGCAACGCATCCCCGGGACCTTGCATCAAAGACAGTTCTGTTGAAAGGAAGGAAGCCACATCCCCTTTTTATGGCACTAATTGCCATTTAGCTTGCAGGTTGAGTTGGTCGTTAGGAAGGCAAATGCAATGTTAGCATTAATTTTCAGAGGTCTAGAATAAAAAAACAGGGATGTACTGCTGAGGCTGTATAAGGTTCTGGTCAGACCACATTTGGACTGTTGTGAGCAATTTTAGGCCCTGTATCTAAGGAAGGATTTGCTGGCCTTGGAGAGGGTACAGAGGAGGTTCAGGAATGATCCCAGGAATGAAAAGCTTGACATATGAGGAGTGTTTGAGGACTCTGGGTCTGTACTTGATAGAGTTTAGAAGGATGAGGGGGGATCTCATTGAAATTTGCAGAATACTGAAAGGCCTGGATAGAGTGGACATGGGGAAGATGTTTCCATTAGTAGGCACAACTAGGATCCGAGGGCAGAGCCTCAGAATAAAGAACTTTAGAATCGAGATGAGGAGGAATTTCTTCAGCCAGAAGGTGGTGAATCTATGGAATTCATTGCCACAGAGGGCTGTGGAGGCCAGATCATTGAGTGAATTTAAGACAGAGATAGATAGGTTTTTGATTGATAAGGGGAGTTAAGGTTATGGGGAAAAGGTGGGAATGGGATTGAGAAACTTATCAGCCATGATTGAATGGCAGATCTGACTCAATGGGCCGAATGGCCTAATTCTGCTCCTGTATCTTATGGTCTTATCTTATGGTCGATACCACCATACACAATATCCTTAGATAAGGAGACCAGTACTCCAGATGTGGTCTCACCAATGCCCGTATAACTGAAGCATGACCTCTGTACTTTTGTAATCAATTCTGCTCACAATAAATGATAACATTCTACTAGCTTTCCTAATTACTTGCTGTGCCTGTACATGAGCCTCTTGTGATTCATGCAGTAGGATACCCAGATTCCTTTGCAAGGGAATCAAAGGTTACAGGGAAAAGATGGGAGAATGGGGGTGAGAAATATATCAGCCATGATTGAATAGCAGAGCAGACTTAATAGGCCGAATGGCCTAATTCTGGGGAGGGGTTCCGCACACATGAGGACGGCCTCAACCGGGATATTGGGTTCATGTCACACTATCTGTAACCCCGACAACTTGCCTGGATGTGCAAAGTCTCACTGGCTGTCCTGTCTGGAGACAATACACATCTCTTTAACCTGTGCTTAGTGCTCCCTCCATTCACATTGTCTGTATCTTTAAGACTTGATTAGCTGTAAAGAGTCACATTCCAATCATTATTCATGTAAATTGTGTTTGTGTCTTTGTGCCCTGTTTGTGATCAGAACTCCCACCCACCTGACGAAGGAACAGCCTGTTCCGAAAGCTAGTGGCGTTTGCTATCAAATAAACCAGTTGGACTTTAACCTGGTGTTGTAAGACTTCTTACTGTGTTTACACCAGTCCAACGCCAGCATCTCCACGTAATGGAAGAAATGCAGCACCTGATGTGTACACAGCAAGATCCCATAAACAGCAATATGACCAGTTAATCTGTTTTTGTGGATTTAATTGCAGGATAATTTAACAATTAACTGAAACTTACTCCAAGTTAAGAGAAGTTAAGTTTATTCCAGTCATAAACAGCGCTATGCAAGCTCTCTGAAAGCAGCTTCAGCTAATTAATTCAGTGGCTAGCTTCACCTGCTTTTCAGAGCTTCACTCATTTGTTTCCAGGAAATATAAAAACAGGGGTTCCTCAGTGCTGATCTTGCCTGCACTGAGTACTGCTTTAAGTGCATAAATCAGCAAACTGACTGAGTGAGTGTGAGGAGAGTGAACTTGGTGAAAAGGGGAACTATAAATAATTTTAAAAAAAATAAATGTATTTAATTAACACAATACACATGGCAGGACAGGTGATGTGTCACAGCTGCAGCATGTGGGAATTCCTGGATGTCACTGCCCATATTCTCCACTTTGATTTGGGGTGGCATGGTGGCACAGTGGCACAGTGGTTAGCACTGCTGCCTCACAACACCAGGGACCTGGGTTCAATTCCAGCCTCGGGTCACTGTCTGCGTGGAGTTTGCACCTTCTCTGGGTTTCCTCTGGGTGTTCCGGTTTCCTCCCACACTCCAAAAACGTGTAGGTTAGGTTGATTGGCCTTGGCACCAACCAGAGAACAGGCTATTGTTTTGACCTGGCTTTGTGTAACAAGATAGGATTAATTAGTGGCCTTATAGTGTAGGTGTCCCTCGGGAGCAGCAATCATAACATGATTAAAATTTACATTCAGTTTGGAGGATGGGAAAGTGTGGGTCAAAGACTAGTGTTTTAGATTTAAATAAATATGATTATTGGGGCACAAAAGCAAAGCTAATTGATTATAATATATTATAATAGAAACTGTTATTATACATGTTTATAGTAGGGCACTTAAAAAAAATCAAGATAATTGGATATAGTCAACATGGTTTTGTGAAAAGGAAATCATGTTTAACCAATTTATTGGAGCTGTTTGAAGGAATCACTTGTGCCGTGGATAAAGGGGAACCAGTGGATGTACTGTACTTAGATTTATCTAAATGGTGAGAGAATGCAGAGCTCTGAGGTGCAAAGGGATCTGGGTGATCTGGTGCATGAATCACAAAAGGCTAGTATGCAGGTACAGCAAGTAATTAGGAAAGCTGGGCAGCACAGTGCTTAGCACTGGTGCTTCACAGCACCAGGGACCCGGGTTCAATTCCGGCCTTGGGTCACTGTCTGTGTGGAGTTTGCATGTTCTCCCCATGTTTGCATGGGTTTCCTCCGGGTGCTCTGGTTTCCTTCCACAATCCAAATATGTGAAAGTTAGCTGGATTGGCCATGCTAAATTTCCCCTAAGTGTCCTAAAATGTATAGGTTAGGGGGATTAGTGGGATAAATGCGTGGTGTTATGGGGATAGGGCAGCGGCTGGGCCTTGATAAGATGCTTTGTTGGAGAGTTGGTGCCAGACTCGAGGGGCCGAGTGGCCTTCTGGACTGTAGGGATTCTATGATTTTAATAGAATGTTATGATTTATTGTGAGGAGAATTGATTACAAAAGTAGAGAAGTCATGCTTCAGTTATACGGGCATTGGTGAGACCACATCTGGAGTATTGTGAACAGTATTGGTTTCCTTATCTAAGGATATTGTGCATGTTGGATTGACCATAAGATATAGGAGCAGAATTAGGTCATTCAGCACATTGAGTCTGCTCTTAATGCTCTCATTCAATCATGGCTTTTTACGTTTCTCAATCCCATTCCCCACCTTTTCCCCATAACCTTTACTCCCCTTACCAATCAAGAACCTATCTATCTCTGTCTTAAATACACTGAATGGTCTGGCCTCCACAGCCTTCTGTGGCAATGAATTCCATTGACTATACGAACCACAGGGGATTAAAACTAATGGAGCTTTATTCCAAGGTGTGTTAACCTCTGCTCCTTCACCCTGGCAGTTTCCTGTGCTAGCGAACTGTGACGTCACTTCCAGTGATGACACGCATATATTAATACACAGTGCTTAGTGCAGCTACTAAGACTCAATATAAATACATAGCAAAGGAAGGATGTCATTGCATTGAATGCAGTTTAGAGAAGGTTTACTGGACTAATACCTGGAATGTGAGAGTTGTTTTTTGAGGAAAGGTTGGACATGCTTGGCTCGTATCCAATAGAGTTCAGAAGAGAAAGAGGTGACTTGATTGAAACGTATAAGATCCTGAAGGGCCTGGGCAGGGTGGATGTGGAGAGGATGTTTCTTCATGTGGGAGATTCTAGAATTAGGGGTCACAATTTAAAGTGAAGCAGTCGCCCATTTACTACAGAAGAGGAGAATTTTATTCTCACAGAGGGTCATGAGTCTTTGGAACTCTCTTCCTCAAAAGGCAATCGAAGCAGAGTCTGCGAATGTTTCTAAGGCAGAGCTAGATAGATTCTTTATAGGTAAGGTGGTGAAAGGTTATCTGGTAGGCGGGAATGTGGGGTTGAGGTTACAATCAGATCATTCAATTATAATTTGTACATTCATAAAAGTATTGACCAGGACAACAGGGGCATAACCTCCACTTTTCTTTTACAGCCACCTGAAAGGACTGAAGGGGCATTACTTGAAGGGCTCATCTAAAAGCAGCACCTCTGGCCTTGCAGTACTGAACCGGAGTGTCGGCCTAGATTTTTGTGTTTCGGTGCTGGAGTGGAACCCCACAATCTCCTCACTGAGAGGAGGGAATAGTGTTGCCAACTGAGCTGTAGCTGACACTATTGAGAGAGTTTTTGGATGATTTGTTTGTGCTGTCAGATTTAGACTCCAATCATGACTCTGATAGCACAAGACAGACAGAATAGTCCATTGAAAGATCTATGGGAAGAATTTTGATGAGGATATTTTGAAATACACTCAATCTTCAGTCATGCTGAACACGACAGAGAGCATTTTCAGAATGTCTTCTTTGATTTGACTTGATTTATTATTGTCACATGTATTTATACAGTGAAAAGTATTGTATCCAGCGCGCTATACAGACAAAGCATACCGTACATAGAGAAGGAAATTAGAGAGTGCAGAATGTAGTGTTACATAGTTAAAATCATCGTGCAGTAGGAGGCCATTCAACCCATCGAATCTGCACCGACCACAATCCCACCCAAGCCCCATCCCCATAACCCCATGCATTTATCCTAGCTAACCGCCCTGACACTAAGGGGCAACTTAGCATGGCCAATCCACCTAACCCGCACATCTTTGGATTGCGGGAAGAAACCTGAGCACCCGGAGGAAACCCACACAGATGCGGGGAGAATGTGCAAACTCCAGGCAGTCAGTGACCCAAACCAGAAATCGAACGCAGGTCCCTGGCGCTGTGAAGCAGCAATGCTAACCACTGTGCCACCATGCCGCCTGCTAGGATGTAGAGAAAGATCAACTTAATGCGAGGTAGGTCTATTCAAAAGTCTGATGGCAGCAGGGAAGAAGCTGTTTTTGAGTCAGCTGGTACGTGATCTCAGAATTTTATATCTTTTTCCTGATGGAAGAAGATGGAAGAGAGTATGTCCGGGGTGCGTGGGGTCCTTGATTATGCTGGCTGCTTTCCCGAGGCAGCGGGAAGTGTAGACAGTGTCAATGGATGGGAGGCTGGTTGAGTGATGAACTGGGCTTCACTCTTGCGGTCTTTGGCAGAGCTGGAGCTATACCAAGCCATACAGCCGGAAAGAATGCTTTCAATGGTGCATCTGTAAAAGTTGGTGAGAGTCGTAGTGGACATGTCAAATTTCCTTAGTCTCCTGAGAAAGTAGAGGCATTGGTCGGCTTTCTTAATGATAGTATCCGCATGGAAGGACCAGGACAGGTTGTTAGTGACCTGGACACCTTAAAACTTGAAGCTTTCGACCATTTCTACTTCGTTCCCATTGATGTAGACAGGGGCATGTTCTCCACTACGCTGCCTGAAGTCGATGACCATCTCCTTCGTTTTGTTCTTCACTGTCTTTTGACAGGTTTAATATTACCCTATTTGTTTTGCTATAATTGTAACACGCCAAACTAAGTGGTGTAGCAAGAAATTCAAGTTCTCCTTTTCTTACAGTGCTTAGACCTGCCACATTCAGTTGCTGTCACTCCTGAATCCCATACTCTTGATTTTTTTTGTTCTCAAGGTACAGGAGCACAATTGCCCTTTGATTAGGCAGCAGCAGAGCTGCCGTTTGACTTTTGAGCTCACTAATGGCTTACTAAATAAAGGCATTACCTCGTGCCGTACTGAGTCATAGAGATCAGAAAGATACCTAGTTTGACTCCAGAGTTACCTCATTGGAAAAGACTTGGTAATTCCACACCTCATATGATGTGATTTTTCTTATCTAGATCATCCACGTGAGATAATCCTCCCCGTTCAATTTATTTATTTTAGTTTATTTATTAGTGTCTCAAGTAGGCTTACATTAACATTGCCATGAAATTACTGTGAAAATCCCCTAGTCACCACACTCCAGCACCTGTTCAGGTACACTGAGGGAGAATTTAGCATGGCCAATACACTTAACCAGCACGTCTTTCAGGCTGTGGGAGGAAACCCAGTAAGGAGTCTAACAACACCAGGTTAAAGTCCAACAGGTTTATTTGGTAGCAAACACCACTAGCTTTCGGAGCGCTGCTCCTTCGTCAGATGGAGTGGAAATCCTTCGTCAGATGGAGTGGAAACCCACGCAGACATGGGGAGAATGTGATGGTCACCCAAGCCAGGAATCGAACCCGGATGCCTGGCACGGTGAAGCAGCAATGCCAAGCACTGTGCCACCCTGCCACTGGATTTATAGCAGGCCATGGATACTTAGGATAAAATTAGGGTTTTGTTTAATTTACTACCTGGATGAGGTAATCATAGAAATCATCATAGAAATCATAGAATCCCTAGAGTGCAGAAGGAGGCCATTCGGCCCATCGAGTCTGCACCAACCACAATCCACCCAGGCCCGACCCCCATATCCCTACATATTTACCCGCTAATCCCTCTAACCTACGCATCTCAGGACTCTAAGGGGCAATTTATAGCCTGGCCAATCAACCTAACCCGCAAATCTTTGGACTGTGGGAGGAAACCGGAGCACCTGGAGGAAACCCACGCAGACACAGGGAGAATGTGCAAACTCCACACAGACAGTGACCCAAGCCGGGAATCAAACCCAGGTCCCTGGAGCTGTGAAGCAGCAGTGCTACCATGCCGCCCCAAAAGATGCACTGGCCTGTACGGGGATCGAACCCGCGACCTTGGCGTTATTAGCACCACGCTCTAACCAACTGAGCTAACCGGCCGGTATATCTCTAACCAACTGAGCTAACCGGCTGGTATATGTGTATGCCTGATAAAAAACATGGTAAACCAAAAGACAGGAAAATGGACGGGTACGGTAAAAATTACAAGACTTCATGGTATCCACAAGAAAAGAAAGCATCAAACTTTAGTGAATTTTATTTTATTATTTTAAAGAAGTATGATAGGTTCCAATTTCTTTTTTTTACAACCGTTGTAGTTGTAACAGTGGGGAAATTGCTAGACTTTGGTCCTAATGCATTATTGTGAAACTGGCAGTAACATCTGACATCCACGCATGCGCAGATAAACACAGAATCCAGAAGCTGCTGCCAGTGATTATCACTCATCCACAGGGTGCCCGTTGTATGTCCCCATCGATGCAAATTGTAGATTGATTTGTGCAGCAATTCTGCTTCTTGCACTGTTAGCCTCACTGTAAGTGCCCTTGAAACAGTTACAATGTGTTGACCAATTTTAACAGCTCATCGGGCCATTGTGATGGGTCTGCCCAGAAACAACTGCGTTGTCTGCTTCCTCCTGCGACTGCCGGAACGATGCAATTTTACATTCGTTGGGCAGCTGAGGGCTGGCCAGTGTGAAACATGACCAGACGTTGGTGTAGCACTGGTGGGAACAGAAGTGTAGTGGCCGCCAGGTCAAATGGTGACCTGGAGTGGGGTATCAAACATTCCAGTCAGCTCCCTGAAGGTTGTGAAAAACCGGGATGGCTGACTTCCTGTGTTGCCTGTGCGCCACCTGAGAAATCACACGGGCAATGTAAAATTGAATTCAATTGTTCTTTCAAATGCCTTACATGGCTGATCAGTTGTTGTCAGGTCTGCAACTGACCCCGTGTGCGCCCACCGACCTTAATTTTGCGCAAGTGTGAGATGACATCAGGACACGTGCCCAACACCAACATGCACGATTTATCATTCTTCCAAGTGGGAAGAATAAAATTCCGGCACGAGTCGTAATTTCTGAATCAGGACCTTCCTGGTCCTGAAAAACTAATTTCATTCTTGAGGAATGCCAATTTTCTCCATTATGATAAAAGAATTGCACATTTTAAAGTAATGAAACTTATGATATTTTATGGGCGGGATTCACCCCGGCGGCATGTTTTGTGGTGGTGGACGTGGCCCACCGGATATTCCTGCCACTGACAATGGGATTTCCCATTGTTTGTCCCCTCCACCACTGGGAAACCCGCAGCAGGGAGTCACTGTTGGCAGGACAGGAAGATCCCACTGTTGGGAATGGCTGGAAAATGATGTTTATGATCTTTCAGCTTCTAACATCATATATGTTACACCATTCTGATTTAGAATTTATGTTAAAATGAGTTGATTGCCAAGGAGGTTGAAGAACCACATCTGAAACAATCACAATTCAACCAAATTCCTCTTGCAGGGATTTACATCACTGGATGAGGATCACCTAATGTTGCCCACGACATCCAGATTTCTCATTTTATGTTCAAGTAGGAGCTGAGAGCTCAATAAGCGATGAGACATAAGGCATAGTCATTGAAGAATGTGAAGGTTTACTGTACATTAAAAACTATTGACTTTGCCAATCGAACTCACTAATTTTTTCTTAATTTATCCTTGCTTTTATTTAATAGGCTCTTTCATTCTATCTTAATATTGGATACTCAGCAAAACTTTGGTGCCCTCGTGCATCAATCGCTGAAAGTAAGAACACAGGTACAGCAGGCAGTAAAGAAGGCAAATGATATGTTGGCCTTCACAGTGAGAGGATTTGAGTATAGGAATAGAGATGGTTTCCTGCAGTTGTATAGGGCGTTGGTGAGGCCACACCTGGAGTATCGTGCGCAGTTTTGTTGTCCTTATCTGAGGAAGGATGTTCTTGCTAAAAAGTGCACGCAGTGAAGGTTTACCGGGCTGATTCCTGGGATGGCTGGACAGTCACGTGGGGAGACACTAAATCGGTTAGGATTATATTCGCTGGAGGTTAGAAGCGTGAGAGGGAATCTCATGGAAACTTATAAAATTCTCACATGGTTAGACAGGGTAGATTCAGAGAGAATGTTCCTGATGGTGGGGGAGTCAAGAACTAGGGGTCATAGTTTGAGGATAAGGCGTTAGTCTTTTAGAGCTGAGTTGAGGAGAAATTTCTTCACCTCGACTGTGGTGAATGTGTGGAATTCACTATGACAGAAAGTAGCTGAGGCCAAAACGTTGTCTGATTTCAGGAAGGAATTAGATATAGCTCTTGGAGCTAAAGGGATCAAGGGACATGAGAGGAAGGCAGGTATTGAATTTAATGACCAGCCATGATAATAAAGGGCTTCTATTGCTTCTGTATGTTTCTATGTATCTTTTCCTTCAGTGATGTCTGCCAGTTTGCAAGATGCTTGACCACATTCTAAGATTTCAGACCTGCAAGTAATAAAGCCTTGCAAGACAGTTAAGTGCATCTGTAATGTTAATTTTATTGCATTACATCAACACACATACGGCTGCAGAACATATGCTCAGGAAGGAGTTATCTTTAAAAGGATCTTGAAAGAACGTGAGTTCCTGTCATCCTCCCCTTTTTACTCCTGGGATAGAAACCCGAGTCATAAAGCCCCAGGTTGTCTTCATGCTATGTATCTGTGTGAGTTACATTAAAAAGCATAACAAGGATGTGTTGAGCTTTCTTTATAACAAATTCACATTTAATTATTTTTGCTTCCGGTGTCATTCTCTTCCTATTTACCAAATTAACCCGAACCTTATTGAAACAAACTGCGTTCTAATGGTTTAATTGAGTCATAAATTATCTCAAGCATCTGCCTTCCATTAAACAAAAATAGTAGATAGTGGTTTACCCGACATCAGCTACTGGATGGTACCAGTTTTGCATATCCAGCCAGTATCTGCGCATGAGTGGCTTTTTTTCCAGTAAACCTCGACTTTGAAGTCATGTGTTTGCTTTAGGCCAGCATAGCTTTCTTGGAGAAATAAATAATGACTCATTCACACATGGCATGGATTGACTGTGGCTTTATTCGCAACCTCCAAATCAAAATGTCGATACCATCAAATCTTCACCGAAATCTGCAGTAATGCAAAACCTCAGCCCAATTTCGAGCGGCTAGTCATTGATTTCTGGAATTTAAAATAAGTAGAATTTGTCCCAACTGAAGGCGGGCTGTGTCTAACCAACCAGATTCGAGTCAGCTTGGATTCCTGGCCTGGATTTGCACTTGTTCACAGATTGACGAGGTGTGAGAGATAAAAGTTCAACCGATGTCAGTGACTCAGGTGGGTTCAGCAGCTGTGAAAGATCATAGAATCATGGAATCCCTACGATGCAACAGGAGGCCATTCGGCCCATCGTGTTTCGCACTGACCACAATCCCACCCAGGCCCTATTCCCGTAACCACATGCTTACCCTGCTAATCCCCTGACTCTAGGGTCAATTTAGCATGGCCAATCAATCTAACCCCGCACATCTTTGGATTGTGGAAGGAAATCAGAGCACCTGGAGGAAACCCACGCAGACACGGGGAGAATGTGCAGACGCCACATATACAGTGACCCAAGGCCGGAACTCAATCTGCGTCCCTGGCACTGTGAGCCAGCCCTTGCTCCTAATCCTTGTGTTCATCCTATCAAACCCTGTGCTACCGTGCTGCCCATGTGGAGAAGCATGCAGCACACTTCCCACACAACTAGTCTAATACTTCATGTGGTATTGAACTCTCGACACCGGCCAGGTCTCAGCTTAAACTCCCAAGGTTGAATTTTATGCTGCTCCCTAGAGGTTGGCTGAAGGAGGTGGACCTATTTAATCGGGCTGGAAGGTGGGCAGGCTGGAAAGCTGACCGATTTCTTGACTCCCCGACTAAGTCCAGGTTGGGAAGGCCTGTGGGTGGCCTCCCTGCCCGGAAACCAATTGAGGCCCAAGTAAGAGCCTCATCCTGGCACTGCTGGTTTTTAATCAGCGGCAGTCGGGTCCGTGTGGACGTATGCCTGCATTCCAGAGGGAGAAGTCCTACCGAATTGGAAAATCAATATCCAGCAAAGATAAAAACAGAAAATGCTGGAAAATCTCAATAAGTCTGACAACATCTGTGGAGAGAGGATACACCTCTCTCCACAGCTGCTAAGATTTTCCGGAATCTTCTATTTTTGTTTCAGATTCTGCAGTATTTTGCTTTTATCCAACAAAGATACCCACCGGGGGCTCGAACCATCCAGACAGGAAGACATCCACCTGCCCTAAATACTAACCCCCTGCCCTTCCCCTCCTCTCTCTGGGTCTTACCAGTCTGGCCCCAATGAATCCGCCCCATTTACCCTACTCTTGGCGCTCCAGTGGCCTCTGATTGGCTGGCTTCCACGGGAGGTGGGAAATTCCTCCTGAAGACAGTGAGGATCCTGAGGTAAGTGTCTGCACGGCATTTAATCGGCTCGGGGGAGGCCAAGAACAGCTGCATCGGGGTCACCACCAGTCAGCTTTCCAACCATGGACAGGCCCACCTGTGTGAGCATTGAATTCCGCACCCGGTTTCTGCTCCGCAAGTTTCTAATGATGCCACTACAACTAAACATGACAGCGGTTTGTCTTCAGTGAGGGGCCACCCAGTGTTTATGAATAAAACCAGAACATGTGAAGACAAGTAGCAGAATGGATAGCAAACAGGCTACAAAGCAAAAAAATCAGAGAGGTAGGGTTAAGGTAGTTAGTCAGACTGGCAGAAGGGGCGTTCCACAGGGATTGGTGCTGGGGCCACTGTTCTTCACAATTCACATTAAATAACTTGGGGACTCGGGAATCGGAACTATCATTTCAAATTTTAGGAGGAAGGCAGTCGCTGAGAAGGACTGCAACGAAACACAGGAAACCATTAATAGATTTGCAAGATAGGTGTGTCATTGACAAATTAATTTCCATTTATGTTTTCGTGGGAACTTAATGAGGAAGCCATATTTTCCTTGGAAAATGATGCCCAAATAGGACAGAAGGGCAGAGAGATCTGGTTATACGCAATTACCAGAAGCAGTGGTGAAAGCTAATAAGGCAATGAAAATCAAACAAAGAGCTGGAGTTCATTCCTAGAATTGAAAAGCAGAGAAGTTAGGTTAAATTTGCATAAAATCTTCATTGCTATTGTGAACAGTTCTGGACTACATATGATAAAAAGGATGTAGGCACTGGAGAAGTTTTACTAGCTTGATAGCAAACAGAGAGATTATATCTATAAGGGTAGATTGAAAAAGCTGCACCTCTCTAGAAACATTGAGACTGAGGAGATTAGGAAGGGTTTGATAGGATGAACATAAGGATTAGGAGCAACGGTTGACCACACAGCCCATGGTGCCTGCTCTGCCATTCAGTACAATCATGGCTGACCTTGGGTTCAACTCCATTCCCCCACCCACTCCCCATATCCCTTAATTCCACGAGATACCAAAGTTTTGTCTATCCCAGGATTCCCAGCCTCAAACAATAAAGCATCCACAATCCCTTGTGGTAAAGAGAACAAAGAACAAAGAAAATTACAGCACAGGAACAGGCCCTTCAGCCCTCCAAGCCTGAACTGACCATGCTGTCCGACTGAACTAAAACCCCCTACCCTTCAGGGGGCCATATCCCTATATTCCCATCCTAATCATGTATTTGTCAAGATGCCCTTAAAAGTCACTATCGTATCTGCTTCCACTACCTCTCCTGGCAGCGAGTTACAGGCACCAACCACCCCCTGTGTAAAAAACTTGCCTTTAAACCTTGCCCCTCGCACCTTAAACTTATATCCCCTAGTAATTGACTCTTCCACCCTGGGATAAAGTTTTTGACTATCCACTCTGTCTGTGCCCCTCATAATCTTATAGACTTCTATCAGGTCACCCCCTCTACCTCCATTGTTCCACTGAGAACAACTAAGTTTCTCCAACTTCTCCCCTTAGATAATGCCTTTCATATCAGGCAACATCCTGGTAAATCTTTTCTGTACCCTCTCCAAAGCCTGAGCTACCCTCTCCAAAGAGCTGAGCTAGATCACAACTTTGTACATTTCTGAGGACTCATCAGATGCCAAGCTGGCAGAATGAGGGAGATTGGGGGGGGGTGTCAGGTTTGGGATGCCATTGGGGAGGGGAACCTGGGGTAGGGGTTGAGGGGTGGGAAAACACCTTGAAGTGGAGGGGGACTCTGATGGGCCCACAGAAGCCATTAAGGAGGGATCCCCAGCCATACCTGCCATCAGCACAAGCAGGGAAGGCTGCCAATCTGACCACTTAACATGGGTCTCTCCCACTGTTGGGTCAATCCATTAAGTGGGCAAATGGCCTCAAGAAACTGGGAATAGGTAGAACATATGGCCAGTCAAATCTCCCATTAAATATGGTTCGGGCTTATCTTGGCCTTCAATTTCTCACCCACTGCCCTCATCCTTTAATTCCATTCGAGAACAAAATTCTGCCGACCTCAGCTTAACTATATTCAACAATAAAGCATCTATAATCCGCTGGGGTAGAAAATTCAAAAGATTCACAACGCTTTGAATGAAGAAATGTCTCCTCATCTGAGACCTTAATGATCGGCCCCTTATCCTGAGACTGCTCCCCCCATGTTTGAGATTCTCCGACTGGTGGGAACAAACATAGACAAGCGGCGAAATTTTCTGGTCCCGCTGCAAATTCCCTGTCCTCACTTGTAGTGGCGGCACTGCGTGAACAGCTGGAAATTCCAGCCAAGATGTTTCCACTTGTGGGGGAGACCCTGGCTGACCGAAGAAGATCATTCATCTTCTTCCAACACCGCTGCACCGTCCTCTTCTGGAGTGAGCTTGCACTGACCAGGGCTGCCACTGCATCCCAGTGCCCCGCTGGAAGACCATCTCCTGGAGCGGGGGTAGAGTGTGTCCCACCTCTGCTCCACACCATCCAGCATCCTAGTGAAGGCTCCCTCCGGAAAGTGTAGTGTTGAGCTCTTGCCTGCCATCCCCTACAGTCGTTGTGGAACAAGTGCTGGGGAGCCGTTTATACGGAGTTCCTCAGAGTTTACAGCAGTTAAGTCATTGTGGAGTGAGCGAGTCAGAGGAAACTCACGGACATAAAAATTACCGCTAATGAGGCATAAGATTTGGCCTGAAAACACACTGGCACCGTCAGTGTGAAACACTCCGTTTTTCACACCAGAACCAACACGCTGCCATTTTTTGATGAGACTTCACCCAATACAACTTTAGAGGGGCTGATTCCTTCCACTGGAATTCACCTCCAGTTACACAACACTGACTATCAGTTCTGAACTCCTTCCTGACTTCATTAGCTATTGATTACACTGTTTTCATTTTAAGGTTGGTTCAAAACTACTGCACTGTAGAATAATAGAGTTTCACAGGCACAAAAAATATGAGGGACATGGACAGAGTGAATAAGGAGCAGCTGTTCCCCTTAGTTGAAGGGTCAGTCACGAGGGGACATAGGTTCAAGGTGAGGTTCAGGAGGTTTAGAGGGATGTGAGGAAAAACTTCTTTACCCAGAGGGTGGTGACGGTCTGGAATGCGCTGCGTGGGAGGGTGGTGGCGGCGGGTTGCCTCACATCCTTTAAAAAGTATCTGGCTGAGCACTTGGCACATCATAACATTCAGGGCTATGGGCCAAGTGCTGACGGGATTAGATGGGAGTTCAGGTGTTTCTAATATGTCAGTGCGGAGTCGATGAGCCAAAGTGTCTCTTCTGCACTGTATGATTCTGTGATTCACTCCATTTGCCAACCAAATGAAAGGAAACTACTAGGAATTCTCTTACACATCATGTGGTCCAAAACTCTACTGCCTGTGTTTCAACTTGCAGCACACCCCGTTCACTCATCACCCTTGTGCTTGCTGATATTCACTGGCTCCCAGTTAAACAACATCTTGAATTGAAAATGTTCATTTTAATTCCCTCCATTGGCCTCACTGTCCTTGTCTCTGTAAGCTCCTCCAGCTCTACAACCCTCTGAGGTATCAATGCTCCATTAAATCTGACTGCTTGAACATCCCAGGTTTTAATTGATCCACCATTGGTGCCCACATCTTTGGGTGCTGAGGTCCAAAGAATTCCCTCCCTAAATCTGCCACCACTCCTTCTCATTGCACCTTTCAGATATTCCTAAAATGCTAGCAGTTTGACCAAGCTTTTGATCACCTGCCCTAATACCTGCTTCTGTGACTTGGTGTCAAATTCTTCATGATAAAGCTCCATGAATCACCTTAGGATGTTTAATACATCACAAGAACTATATAAATATGCATTTTTGTTGTCATTGCTCAGTGTGCACGAGTACTCTGGTTTTTACATATGTAGGTGAGGGAAAGCATAGGAAAGATTGCTGGCAAATTATGGCCTATTTTGTTACAGATGGGCTCAAGTTTTCAGATGCAAGTTCTTCCCCCTCCCATTCTCTCTTCTTTCCGATTATAATTGTACTATTTTAACATAAAGTTATTTTATCTTGGGTCTTTTTCAGGTGGGCAAGATGTAACAAGGGATCAGTGCTGTTTACAATTTGTATCAATGACTTGGAGGAAGGGACGGATGAGATGGTTGCAAATTTGCTGATGACACAATAATAGGTAGGAAGGTAAGTTGTGAAGAGGACAGAAGGAGGCTACAAAAAGATTAAGCAATAGATTAAGTGAGTGGGCAAAAAATCTGGCAAATGGAGCATAATGTGGGAAAATATGAAATTATACATTTTGGCAGGAAGCTTAACAGAGATGTATTGTTTCTAAATAGTGAGAGGCTGCAGAGCTCTGAGTTGCAGAAGGATCTTAGTGTCTTATTGCATGAAGTGCCAAAGGCTAATATGCAGGTATAGCAAGTCATTAGGAAAGCTAATAGAATGTTATGATTTAATGTAAGAAAATTGAATACAAAAGTAGGAAGATTATGCTTCAGTTACACAGAGCTCTAGTGAGACCACTTTGGAAAATTGTGTACATTATTGGTCACCTTATTTAAGGAAGACTGTAAATGCATTGGAAGCAGTTCAGAGAAGGTTTAGACGTAGATTCCCTACAGTGCAGAAGGTGACCATTCAGCCCATTGTGTGTGCACCAACTCTCCAACAGAGCATGTACCCAGTCCCACCACCTATCCCCATAACCCCACGCATTTATCTGTCTAATCACCCTGACCTACACATTTTAGGACACTAAGGGACAATTTGGCATGGCTAATCCACCTAATCTGCACATCTTTAGACTGTGGGAGGAAACCGGAGTACCTGGTTTCGCAGACACAGGGAGAATGTGCAGACTCCACACAGTCACTCAGGGCTGGAATTGAACCCAAGTTCCTGGCGCTGTGAGGCCGTAGTGCTAACCATTGTACCACCGTGCTGGCACAGTTTACCAACGAATACCTGGACTGGGCAGGTTGTTTTATGAGGAAAGTTTGGACAGGTTAGGCTTGTATCCGCTGGAGTTAGAAGAGTAGGAGGTGACTTATTTAAAACGTATAAGATCCTGAGGGTCTTGACAGGATGGATGTGGAGAAGATCATAGAATCATAGAAGCCCTACAGTGTAGAAAGAGGCCATTTGGCCCATCGAGTCTGCACCGACCACAATCCCACCCCGGCCCTACCCCCTTATCCCTACATGTTTCCTCTTGTGGGAGAACCCAGGGGTCACGGTTTAACAGTAAGCGGTTCCCAATTTAAAATGGAGATGAGGCAATTTTTTTGTCTCAGAGAGTTGAGAGTCTTTGGAACTCTCTTCCTAAAAAGTGGAAGCAGAGTCTTTGAATATTTTTAAGACAGAGGTGGATAGATTTTTGGTAAGCAAGAGGGTGATATGTTGTCAGGGGTAGGTGGAATGTAGATTGAGATGACAATCAGGTCAGCCATGATCTTATTAAAGGGCGGAGCAGGCTCGAGGGGCTAAATGGATTATTCCTGTTCCTTGTTCTTATGTTCATATCTTCCTATCTAATCTGACTCATCTTTTTTCTAACCGCTTTTCACAAAAATTTTCTACTTCCTTCCATCTTTTTCTTGTCCACTTTAGACATTGGAACACTTGTTTGAAAAAGGATTTTTAGTGGCTGCACCTTAGTTGCATAAACTGTCACTTTCTGCCGATTGAAAACCCAGATACTGTGAAAGACTTCAAAGAATGACTTACATGGATATGTGCCTCTCACAACCTCAGGGCATCCCATAATGTTTCATAGCTAGTGAAGCACTTTTGAAGCACAGTCACTGGTGTAATGTAGGAATCATAAATACTGTGGTCACAAGAGCAGGTCTGAGGCCAAGAGTAACTCATCTCCTGACTCCTCAAAGCCTGCCCACCATCTACAAGGCACAAGTCAGGAGTGTGATGGATTACTCTCCACTTGCCTGGATGAGTGCAGCTCCAACAACACTCAACAAGCTTGATACCATTCATGAAACAGCCCGCTTGATCAGCACCCCATTCATAACCTTAAACATTCATTCCCTCCACCACCAGTGTGCAATGGCAGCATTGTGTAACATCTACAAGTAGCACTCAGCGACTCACCAAGACACCTTCGACAGCATCTTCCAAACACGCAAACTCTAGCACCTAGAAGAACAAGGGCAGCAGGAGAATAGGAACACTACCACCTGCAAGTTCCTCAAATCACACACCATCCTGACTTGGAATTATATTGCTGTTCTTTCACTGTGGTGGGATCAAAATCCAGAAACTCCCATCCTAACAGCACTGCGGGTGAACCTGCAACAGATAGACTGTAATAATTCAGGAAGGCGGCTCACCACCACCTTCTCCAGGACAAGGATATTTGGGGACAGGCAGCAAATGTGAATGCCATTCACATCCCATGAAAGATTAAAAATGGTGGCAAACAATTTGTACACAGCAAGATCCCACAATCAACAGTGTGATAACAACCAGATAATCGTTATTTTTCCTGATATTGATTGATGGATAGTGGCCAGATCACTGAAGGGGGGGGGGGGGGGGGAGACAAACACACACACTCATTTAAGGGCCCCTGCCATTCTTCCAAATAGCCTAATGGGATCTTACTTATTCATTAGTGTCACAAGTAAACTTACATTAGCACTGCAATGAAGTTACTGTGAAAATCCCCTATACGCCACAGTCCAGAGCCTGTTCGGGTACATTGAGGGAGAATTTAGCACGGCCAATGCACCTAACCAGCACCTCTTTTAGACTGTGGGAGGGAACCAGAGCACCCGGAGGAAACCAAAAGAGAAAACGCTGGAAAATCTCAGCAGGTCTGGCAGCATCTATAAGGAGAGAAAAGAGCTGAAGTTTCGAGTCCAGATGACCCTTTGTCAAAACTTTGTCAAAGGGTCATCTGGACTCGAAACGTCAGCTCTTTTCTCTCCTTACAGATGCTGCCAGACCTGCTGAGATTCTCCAGTGTTTTCTCTGTTGGTTTCAGATTCCAGCATCGGCAGTAATTTGCTTTCACCCGGAGGAAACCCACGCAGACACGGGGATAAGGTGCAGACTTCGCAGAGACAGTGACCCAAGCCATGAATCAAACTCGGGACCCAGGCGCTGTGAGGCAGCAGTGCTAACCACTGTATCATCGTGCCCCCCATGTCCAGCTGAGGGGTAGGGCCTCAGTTTAATGTCCAGTCCAAAAGATAAAAATCCCATCATTGGTGCCTCATCACAGTATGTGTACACTGCCCTGTTCATGTGTTCAGCAGGGGAAGTTACACTGAAGAGTAATGGCAGCACAGCTCAGATAGAATATACGCTGTTGCCATGAGATCTGAGCACTGTCAACGATTTCTTTTTCATATAGATCTGGACAAAAAGAAGCTCTGCTGACGAGTAACCTCATCAGAGGCCCCATGGGGCTCTGGTGAGGAAATTGAACTGTGGCACGTGAAAGATTTCAAAAATCCACAGGAGCAGGATTGGTATCTGTAATTTGCACAGGTTAGCCCATCAATCAAAACTGAGCTGCAGTGGGGATGGGTTTGAAGCAAAAGAGAAGCATGTACTGTCTGACAGTCAATGGAATGAGAACCGGGTCGTTCCTACAACAAGCAGGCAACCCACTTCACCCAGGGAAAAAGGACAATCCGCATCATTGCGTTTCGTTCAGCTGATTTACGGCAATCTGGACACTAATGCTAATTATTTTACATCGTTTTCTCAAGTTTCTTCCGATTGCCATTTAATAAGATCATAACAAGCAAAAAGCCGTTGCTTCTTTTCATTGGCTTGTCTGAACTTGCCTGATAATCAATAGTCAGTTCACACTTTCTGTCAGTGTGCATCCGCGCTTTGTCATCTCTGTTTCACTGAAATTAGCAGGAGAAAATTTGAGACAAAATGGTCTGGAGCAGAAATTGTCAGGCCGCAGTTCCTACTCAAGGACCGAGATGGTTACTATTTAAATCCTCAAGAATCAGCCTTCAAACAGCGAGAACTTCATCTCCAAAGGGAAACATAAAAGACAGACAGTGAGATGAAGGATGAAACAAAGGCTTTGGGCTTTGCATGAAGTAATCATTAACACTTTTATCACTGGTATGGCAGGATGTTTTGACAATGTAAACAGATGACCTAATGTAGAGAGATAACCCGGGAAATGTGACCCATAGAAAGGAGTAATAAAGTAACTAATTGTTGCCTTAAGTCAACAAATGTAAAAAAAAATTCACAAATTGACCCTTTAGAAGTCATAAACACACATTAACTCAAGAGGTTTGAGTACTTGTTTCTACGCTGTGCGAACATGCTAACAGGGAACAGAGAAGGTACTGCGCCATTGTCTCAACATGGTTCTCTACAGCTTTGAAAAGGTAGAAGAATCATAGAATCCCTATAGTGCAGAAAGAGGCCATTCAGCCCATCGAGTCTGCACCGGCAACAATCCCACCCCAGGCCCTATCTCCGTAACCCCACAGATTTACCCCACTAATCCCTCTAACCTATGCATCCCAGGACACTATGGGGCAATTTAGCATGTCCAATCCACCTAACCCGCACATCTTTGGACTGTAGGAGGAAACCAGAGCACCCGGAGGAAACCCACGCAGACATGGGGAGAACGTGCAAGCTCCGCACAGACAGTGACCCGAGCCAGGAATTGAACCCAGGTCCCTGGCGCTGTGAGGCAGCAGTGCTAACCACTGTGCCACCGTGCCACCTAATGTAGATGATGCAAATGGGGTACCTCACAACTGAGTGTGCACTACTTTCTATGTAGCTCTCAAACAAACAAAAATTAGGTCTACACAGCATGCAAAAAGATGCCTCAAGGTGTTTGCGGAAATGTAATTAAATGGACTCTTTTGTCAGTGAAAGTAATATTGGAATGGATGATCAAAATCTTGTGGCAGCTGGGGGAGGGCTGACAGTACTGGAATTCGCTTCCTCGTCCAAAATAGGGGCAGACTTGGAAATGTGTACCAGAAGGCACCTGAAACAGGGCCTCGATCAGGCCTCGTCACTACGTTGCTGACAAGCTGCAGATGGCAATAGGAATTCCAGATTGGCAGTTCTCCGGCTGCGCAAGGATAAAGCTGCTTCGCTGGATCTGCAGCAGCAACCCTTGGTTTTTTCTGAGGCGACGGGTGAGTGAACTGGTCAGGAGGGGGAATTGGAGGCAGTCCAGAGAAGGTTCACTAAGTTGGTCCCGGGTATGGAGGCATTTTCTTATGTGGAAAGGTTGTGTAGGTTGGGCCTGTACTCATTGGAGTTTAGAAAAATGAGAGGTGACCTTATTGAGATATATAGGATTCTCAGGAGGCTTGAAAGGGTCACTGCTGAGGTTGTTTGCCTTTGTGGAAAAATCTAGGATCAGAGGGCATAATCTCAGAATAAGGAGTCACCCATTTAAGACAGAGATGAGGAGGAATTTCTTCTCTCAGAGGGTAGTGAATCTGTGGCATTCCTTACCGCAGAGGGCTGAAGAGGCTGGGTCATTAAGTGTGTTTAAGGCTGAGATAGACAGATTTTTAATCAGTAAGAGTATTAAGGGTTATGGGGATAACGCAGGAAAGTGGAGTTGATGATTATATAGAATCATAGAATCCTGACAGTGCAGAAGGGGGCCATTTGGCCCATCAAGTCTGCACCGAGCACAATCCCACCCAGGCTCTATCCCCATAACCCCACCCATTTACCCTAGCTAGTCCCCCTGACACTAAGGGGCAATTTAGCAAGGCCAATCCACCTAACCTGCACATCTTTGGACTATCGGATCAGTCATGATCTCATTGATTGACAGAACAGATTCAATGGGCCAAATGGCCTACTTCTGTTCCTACATCTTACGGGCTGAGCAGGGCCAGCAGCTATTTTCAGGTAGTCCAGTTAAGACTTTTAAAACCTTATTATTTTTTTGGTGGCTATCTCCACTGTCGTATGGCCTCATGTAGAAATGATTACTCTGAACACTGCAAGCACAAAGCTGGCTGCATTCAGTTTTAAACTGGCTATACAATTCCCTATTTGCAAATACATGGAGCTTCTATACAAGGAGTTCATGAATCAAATGGTTTGAATATTTTAATTAATCCATTTCCAATTAGAATAAGGGAACTGAAAAAAAATCAGTCTAATGGCCAAAGTATCTAGAGCTTAAATAATCAATGTTAATGAGCAATATTATGTATAAAACATTTAAAACTAGCAGCGTTACTATGGAGCCTAAATTAATGAAACCAGAATGATCATGGGGTAACTAAATCATTTATCTGGAGTAAAATGGCTGACTCGGATGTACCTGGCTGCTGGCAGATCATTCACTTTTCACAAAGCAAAGGGTAATTTATTTCCAACTGTATCTAATTGTGTCTGGCCTGAGGCTTAAAATAATTAGCTGAGATCCCTGCTGATACTAAGCCATGCTCCCTAATCACATTGGGTTGCACAGAAGCATTGTCTGGTATCTGTTAGTTGTCTGTTTAACTCTTGTGGGTTTAACAGCAGCACAACTTGTGTTTGTACAGAGCCTTTAACATATAGCGGAGACTTGTCACAGGAGGGTCATCAAACTAGACTGGACACTGCGCTAGGTAAGGAGATATTAGGGACAATGATCAAAAGCTTGAAACAGGTATACAGGCGGGATTTTCTGCGCAAACCAAGGAAGTGGCCAGCTATTGGCCGACATCGGGATCTTCTGGTCCCGCCATTGTCAACGGGGTTTCCTGTTGAATGTACCCCTCGCCACCAGGAAATAGAAAGTAGGAGCAGGAGTAGTGTGGGGATAGGGCCTGGGTGGGATTGTGGTCGGTGCAGACTCGATGGGCCAAATGGCCTCCTTCTGCACTGTAGGGTTTCTATGATTTCTATGATTTCTATGATTTCTATGATTTCTATGAGTAGGGCAGCATGGTCGGTGCAGGCTTGGAGGGCCGAATGGCCTGCTCCTGTGCTGTAATTTTCTTTGTTCTTTGTTCTTTGTAGTCCATTTGACCCTAAGAACCTGCTCTGACATTCATTATGATCATGACTGATCGTCAGATTCAATACCCTGATCTGCCTTCCCCCCACATCCCTTGATCCCTTTAGCCACAAGTGCTATATCTAATTTCTTCTTGAAATCACACAACGCTTTGGCCTCAATTACTTTTTGTGGTAGTGAATTCCCCAGATTCACCACTCTCTGGGTGAAGAAATTTCTCCTCACCTCAGTTCTAAAAGGTTTACCCCTTATCCTCAAACTATGACCCCTAGTTCTGGACTCCCCAACCATCAGGAACATTCTTTCTGAATTGTCTAATCCTGTTAGAATTTTTAAAGTTTCTGTGAGATCCCCATCACTCTTCTAAACTCGAGTGAATATAATCCTATCTGATTTAATCTCTCCTCATATGAGAGACCTGTCATCCCAGTAATCAGCCTGGTAAACTTTGCTGGATGCACTCTATAGCAAGAACATCCTTCCTCAGATAAGGACACCAGAACAACACATAATACTCCAGGTGTGGCCTCACCAATACCTTATACAATTGCAGTAAAACATCCCTATTCCTCTCAAATCCTCTTGCTATGAGGGCCAACATGCTATTTGCCTTCTTTACTGCCTGCTGTACCTGTACGCTTACTTTCAGCGACTGATGCGTGAGGGCATAAAGATTTTGTTGAGTATCCACCTCTCTCAATTTACACCAATTCAAATAATAATCTGCCTTCCTATTGTTCTACCAAGCTGGTTAACCTTACACTTATCCACATTATACTGCATCTGCCATGCATACGCACACTCAGCCTGTCCAAATCACGCTGAAGCATCTCTGCATCCTCCTCACAGTTTACCCTCCCACCCAATTTTTTATCACTGGCAAATTTGGAGATAATATATTTAGTTCCCTCATCCAAATCATTAATATATAATGTGAACAGTTGGGTTTCTAGTACAGATCCCTGCGGAACCCCACTAGTCACTGCACACCATTCAGAAAAAGATCTATTTAGTCCAACTCTTTGCTTTCTGCCTGCTAACCAGCTTCCTACCCATCTCAAGACATCACCTGCAATCCCATGTGTTTTAACCTTATATAGTAGTCTGCTATCTGAGACCTTGCCTAAAGCCTTCTGAAAGTCTAAATAAACCATATCCACCGATTCTCTCTGGTCAACTCTATTAGTTACATCCTTAAAGAATTCCAGCAGACTTATCAAATATGATTTCCCTTTCAAAAATCCATGCTGACTTTGTCTGATTATACCACTGCCTTCCAAATACTAGGCTATGAAATCCTTGATAATGGACTCTAGCAACTTCCCCATTATCGATGTTGGGCTCACTGGTCTATAGGTCCCTGTTTTCTTTCTACCTCCCTTTTTGAATAGCGGGCTTACATTCACAACCCTCCATTCTGTAGGAACCATTCCAGAGTCCAAAGAATTTTGGAAAATGACCACCAATGGATCTATTCTTTCCAGGGCCTCTTCCTTAAGTACTCTGGGATGAAGATAATCAGGCCCTGGAGATTTATCCACCTTCAATCATATTAATTTCCCCAAAACCATTTCTCCACTAGTACCGATTTCCTTCAACTCTACTAAAACCTGTGTTTCTCAGAACTTCTGATACATTATTCATATCTTCCTTTGTGAAGACTGAAGCAAAGTACAAATTTAGTTCCTTAGCCACTTCTTTATTCCCTTCCTGCTTTCTTTCATTGGGCACACCGTTTCTGGCCTTTTCCAGCTCAACTCACTACCCCCTCCGCAGAGTAAAGATCAGGGACAATATCTGTTGTTCAATTATAAAGAATGATTGCTGAATGATGCTGCAATTACATGTTCGCTTCCTGTGACAGACAATTCACCTTGTGCTGTAGCATTGGAGGAGCTGTCCTGCAAATGATTACTTTAGTTAATTAGATGAACAATAAAGAGTCTCTTGGCCTGAACAGGGAAGTCTTCACTGTGATCTATCTACTCATTTAACTTGTTACTTTCCTCTTCACAGTTTGTGGGATGTTTCTGTGTATGAAATAACTGCTGAGTCTGCCAACCAAGCTGCAAAGTAACTTGTTCCACATGAAGAATTTTGGAATGACGTGAGATGGCACCATAAGGTGCAGCTCTTATTCTTACGTCCATGAAATAATATCCAGTATAGAATGAGAGTGTTTCATTTCTCTACCACCACTTCAAAAAGCTGAGACAGACCCATTTCCACTTACAGAAGATCTATCATCTCAGTAAACTCAGACTTCAAGATAGATGTGGGCAACCCAATCTCCTAATGGATATAATCTGTATCCGTGTGATATGTTCCAACTGCTTTATTTCCTTTCATACACCACTCATTTCTGATCTGCTGTAATGTGTTACGTGTGAGTGACAAAGTACTCTTTCAAATTGCTTTTATTCTTTTCTCGATTGATCTGCAGGTTTTTGATTTGATTTATAATTGTTACATTTTTGGGATACAGTGAAAGATATTGTTTCTTGCGCGCTATATAGACAGAGCATTCCATTCATAGAGTACATGGGGAGAAGGAAAGAAGAGGGTGCAGAATATTTGACTTGGTTTTGATTTGATTTGATTTATTATTGTCACATGGATTGGAATATAGTGAAAAGTATTGTCTTTTGCAAGCTATACAAACAAAACATACAGTTCATGGATTACACAGGGGAGAAGGAAAGGAGAAGGTGCAGAATATAGTGTTACAGTCATAGCTAGGGCGTAGAGAAAGATCAATTTAATAGGTCCATTCAAAAGTCTGATGGCAGCAGGGAAGAAGTTGTTCTTGAGTTGGTTGGTACGTGATCTCAGACTTTTGTATCTTTTTCCCGACTGAAGAAGGTGGAAGAGAGAATGTCCAGAGTGCATGGGGTTGTTGATTATGCTGGCTGCTTTTCCGAGGCAGCGGGAAGTGTAGATGAAGTCAAAGGATGGGAGGCTGATTTGCGTGATGGACTGGGCTACGCTCACAATCCTTTCTAGTTTCTTGTGGTCTTGGGCAGGGCAGGGCAAATCAAATCATAGAATCCCTACAATGCAGAAAGGGGCCATTCGGCCCATCCAGTCTGCACTGACTCTCTGAAACAGCATCCCACCCAAACCTTCCCCTCCGCCTTATCCCCGTAACCCCGCTCATTTACCATGGCTAATCCACCTAAACTACACTAATCTACTGACCTTTGGACTGTCAGATATTTCAAATGACAAAAGAAAAGAGAAATTCTGTTAAAGCTTTCAGGATTGATATTGCATGCTGTGCCATATTAATGAAATTCAAATTTTTATTTAACCATACTATAAGGAAATCATAAAAGAAAAAATCATGAATTCAGTCCTAAACCCAGCATCATGTTTCTGTGATCACTCACATTGGATTTATTTTCTATACTTTTTCCCCCTTCTCCTCTTTGCTGATAATTGATTCCCCCTCCCCCCAGCCCCCTTAAAAGGCACCTCGCTCGAGTGGTCGTTATTCACATGTAAACATTGGCACTGAATGCCAGCAGGCTAGTAATCAGTGGGCATTGTTCTGCTCCCTGACCCAGGAGCACTGACCCAACTTTAATGTTGCTATCACCGTCCTGCTGTGATCAGCTAACACAGCGCAGACCAAGCATCCGACCTGATCTCACTTCATAAATTCACCGGGTTGTCAGGAAACACTTGTCCTTTTCACTTTGTCGCCTCAAACACTCTTGGTCCTGTACCTTAAACCAATTGAACAACTTTAACAGTAAAGATCGCACCTACTCTGTGCAGTTTGATTTGCCAGTTTAAAAGACATTTGGAGAGGATGTGGCTAAATCAGACTCCAAAACTAACGTTCTGAGAACAAAGGAACCTCAGTCCCCTTGCGCTGGGCTGATTGGTGGTTTTGCTTCCGAGAGATATGAGTAATGCACCCTTAGTTGTTTTTACATAAGCACCATTCCAGTTCAGCTTATTGGAGACCAGCATCCATAAGACAGTCTATTTTTACTGCTAAACATATACTAGTGACAGGCTTCCTTGATCCATGAAAAACTGATGGTAGCTGGACTTAGCAATTTAAACACCAGGAACCAACTCATAGACCTCCGTCTCCTGACATTTACACTAAAACTGTGGCTGTACCAAAGTAAATATGAAAACACAACTCAATGCTTTATTTTTCTACCTGGCCATTAACCTTTCCCATATTCCCACTAATACCGACAGTTCCAAGAATAAAATTAGGAATCATCAAAAGACTTGCAATGAATACAATAACCACTGTGGATGTCAGTATGTCTGTTAACCTGTTTCTCTTTTCATTAAAACGTCCCATTTTATATATTTTGTGTGCTGTTTCATTGATATCCATTAAATTAAAAGCCCAGATGAGATGCAGCAAACAGGAAGAGTAAAGCAAGACTGCATTTAAAAATATTTGAATCAGTAATGGCTCACTGATGCTCTTTAAAGGGATGTGCCGAATCTCAACATCTGCTGATCCCGAAGGGAACACTTTCTAATTCAAGAGCCAGATTGATGCAAGTGCCAATGTGAAATTAAAGAACACTGAGCAAATGGAGCATATCAGCTTGGTTCAGATAGCACAGATTAAATCATTATTATAGCTGGTACTTGTACATTTCTCCAACGGAAACCAACTTGAAAGCAGGCAACATTCATAGCAAACTAACCTTTGAGGTTGTGGAAGTCTGCGTGTTCGACTGAGCAAAGCGCCAGGGTAGCAAAAGAGTTCCCCTTTCAAGCTACTCCAGTTATACTTCAAGTACTTCAAGTATTCAATCAGTTCAAACGCATTGCAGGCCGAGCCTATTTGCTACTCTTCAATAATACATTGCCAATTGAGTTGCTAATGGTGGACTTCAGAACGCCAAAGAATCTTAATGAATGGAAATTCATACCAAATACTCCTGTTTTAAAATAAAATGATTCAAGGAAATAATGATCATATTATAAAACACTCCTCTCCTTTATGTTGGTTCAATCCCGTTTTAAAATTATATTTTGTAAATTAACCTCTCGGGAAGAATTCTACTTTATTGAGTTGCTGCAAAATGTACTCACTACATATTATGCAGTTTAAATGTATTTTAGGTTGATAAATCTATCCCATCTCCATTTTGTACCATGATGTGGAGATGCTGGCGTTGGACTGGGGTGGGCACGGTAAGAAGTCTCACAACACCAGGTTAAAGTCCAACAGGTTTATTTGGTAGCACGAGCTTTCGGAGTACTGCCCCTTCATCAGGTGCACCAGGCATAAATTTTCACTGTTGTTATTTTTGCACTGTTGTTATCGGCCTCTGATATTCGGGTAAGCGTTCTCCAAGGCGGCCTTCGCGACACACGACAGTGCAGAGTCGCTGAGCAGAAACTGATAGCCAAGTTCCGCACACACGAGGACGGCCTCAACCGGGATATTGGGTTCATGTCACACTATTTGTAACTCCCACAGTTGCGTGGACCTGCAGAGTTTCACTGGCTGTCTTGTCTGGAGACAATACACATCTTTTTAGCCTGTCTTGATGCTCTCTCCACTCACATTGTTTTGTTTCTTAAAGACTTGATTAGTTGTAAGTATTCGCATTCCAACCATTATTCATGTAAATTGAGTCTGTGTCTTTATAAGCTCTGTTTGTGAACAGAATTCCCACTCACCTGAAGAAGGGGCTTGGAGCTCCGAAAGCTTGTGTGGCTTTTGCTACCAAATAAACCTGTTGGACTTTAACCTGGTGTTGTTAAACTTCTTACTGTTATTTTTCCCACAGAGATAGAACCTGCTCCTTGCTCAAGTAGAGTTTTCCTTATATAAGAGATAGGTACTTGGTAACGTTAATCAGGGCCAGAGTCAGCTCTTGATCACATCAGTGGGTTAACAAAGAGTTTTTCACTTTTTTCCTCCAGTTGACCTGGGCTTTTATCGCGGTTTCTGCCTCTCCCAGGGTATTATGTGGTTTATGGGTGGGGTTAGACGGGGAATTTATGTATTGTGATGTTAAAGACATCATCGACCAGTTGGCTAGATGGGTCATTATATGCCTCATTGATCAATTTTTGCATGCTCATATTTCAAATCTTTTCTTTTTCGTAAGGGGGGCGACACAGTGGCAAGGGCTGGCACTTGGCACAGTGGTTAGCACTGCTGCTTCGCAGTGCCAGGGACCTGTTTCAATTCCGGTCTTGGGTGACAGACTATGTGGAGTTTGCACATTCCCCCGTGTCTGCGTGTGTTTCCTGCGGATGCACTGATTTCTTCCCACGTTCCAAAGGTGTGCAGGTTAGATGGATTGGCCATGGTAAATGTGCAGGTTACAGGGATAGGGCGGGGGCTGCTGGACCGAGGTACAATGCTCTTTCAGAGAGTCAGTGCAAACTCGATGGGCTGAATGGCCTCCTTCTGCACTGTAGGGATTCTATGGCTCCTTTGAAATTTCCCCCCAATTTATTTCTCTCTTTAACCCTTCCTCCTCTGAATTTGTTGCTTATTTGCAGGATGAGGCACCATAAGCACTTGTAGCCTTCAGTACCACATCCAAATGGCCATTCATGATATGTACACCTAGACACTGAGGGTGGGATTTTTCGGCCACGCGTTCCCCAAGACCGGAAAATCCCACCTGAGGTTAATGTATCTTTGCATGGTCCTGTCCCACCCGCTACGATTCTGGTGGCGGGCAGGTGGGAAAATTCAGCCCTGAATATTAATGTGTTCCTCAAACATGGGCAGAAATGTGATTCCAACACAATGCCCACTCCCAGTGTCCAGATACCCGTACCATTTTTCAGAAAGAGCCCCCGGAGAATGATCAGGAAGGGGGAACCATCTGCTTGTTAATTGTTAGCCCTAGCCCAGGGGCACAGGGTCAATTGTGACATTCTTATTGGCACCTTGACTAAGGTCAGCTAATCCAGCACAGATCAAACTGTGATGCTACTGGTTTATATGGTGCAGCAGTAAAACTTGCATTTATGCATTAAATCATCCTGATCCTCCATGTTGCAATTACTTTTGATGTTAGCTTTCTATTTATTGGATCAAGTGAGGCCATTTTATCCCCAACATTCTGTCATTAGCGAACAAAGAAAGCCGGAAACTCGTGGGAATGTATCCATGCATGTGCATTCGCAATAGTCAAAGCTGTCAAGATCAGGAGGATGTTGAGAGTGAAATTTATAATCAGCAGTGACATGGGAGCCTCACCTCAGTGCAAGTGTAAAGCTTCATATATTTTAAACGGTAAACTTAAAGAAGGGCACAATTTGAAACCAAATTATGTGTCAGCCATCAAAGAGTATGGACTTATTCCATGGGTAAGGCTGGGTACCTCGTGATATTGTGTACAAAAAATACGATTGTATTCCAGGAAATCGAAGTTTATCCCTGTGATGTTAACCCTGTGGAACTAAATCACACCAAAGATTTCTAATTAAAAGCATTGGTGACATTAAATCTTTGCCTGTCCTTTCTCATCTTATTCCCTCTTTTCACCCTTATATTTAGTATAATAATATTTAGTGTAATAATATTTATTATTGTCTAATTTCTAATTACTGGACATTAGTCTAAGTCTGTATTTCTTGTTTTAAAATAAGTTATACGCTTTTATTGACTCATTTTCCTTTTTCTCCTTGTCCAATCCTACTTTGTAAGAGGCAGCACACCCAAACCCACAAATTAATGTTGGCTTTTCAGCTGATCAAGCACGGAAAATCCAAATATTGACGGGATTTTTCCATGACAATGACCAGATCAACTTTTAATTTGTTCTGTGGGGATCAGAACAGAATGTGCCATCACAGGTTCAGTTATCTCGCTGGCAGTCTGATTATTTTCCCAGATGAGGTTACTTTTTCACAATGAGTGTTAATTGTTCATTGCACACAGGTTAAGATTTTCTGTTGATTATTTTGATTGGGGAGGGGGAGGAGCAATGACTGCTGATTGGAGTAAACACTAATAAAAATAATTTATTAATTGAGGCCATTGATTTTTTTTTGCTGGGGAGAGCCTGAGTGGACAGCACCACAAGACGGCAGCATGGTGGCACAGTGCTGCCTCACAGCGCCTTGGGCCCGAGCTCAATTCCAACCTTGGGTGGAGTTTACACGTTCTCCACATGTCTCTGTAGGTTTCCTCTGGGTGCTCCGGTTTCCTCCCACACTCCCCAGATGTGCAGGTTAGGTGAATTAGCCTTAGTAAATTGCCCCTTAGTGTCCAAAGATATGCCATTTAGGTGAATTAGCGGCGTTATGGAGGGAAGGACCTGATAAGCTGCTCTTTTGGAGAGTCGGTACAGACTTGATGGGCTGAATGGCCTTCTTCTGCACTGCACAGATTCCATGATTTTATGGTCCGGGCAGTGTATGGACTTTCTGGTTACTGGACGGGCACAACCGGAAAATCCCACTCCCCCAACATTTGTCAATGGCCTTTCAATAGAACAGAAGATAGAAATCTAAAAGTTTTTAATTCAGCAAAGGGGGTCGGGATATGCAGAAAGAGCAAAACGGATTGTGATAGCCTGGAGGCCAGGAGAGATTAACTAACAAATTGTTTCATCATGTGAATTGTTTCATCGTGGCTTTGTGAGTAGAAAATCATGTCTCACAAATTTGATTGAGTTTTTTAAAAGGGTAACCAAGAAAGTAGATGAGGGCAGTGCAGTTGATGTTGCCTACATGGACTTTAGCAAGGGCTTTGACAAGGTATCGCATGGTAGGTCGTTGCATAAGGTTAAATCTTACGGGATCCAGGGTGAGGTAGCCAAATGGATACAAAATTGGCTTGATGACAGAAGACATAGGGTGGTTGTAGAGGGTTGTTTTTCAAACTGGAGGCCTGTGACTAGGGGTGTGCCTCAGGGATCAGTGCTGGGTCCACTATGATTAGTCATTTATATTAATGATTTGGATGAGAATATAGGAGACATGTTTAGTAAGTTTGCAGATGACACCAAGATTGGTGGCATAGTGGACAGTGAAGAATGTTATCTAGGATTGTAATGGGATCTTGATCAATTGGACCAGTGGGCTGACGAATGGCAGATGGAGTTTAATTTAGACAAATGCGAGGTGATGCATTTTGGTAGATCAAACCAGGGCAGGACTTACTCAGTTAATGGTAGGGCATTGGGGAGAGTTACAGAACAAAGAGATCTAGGGGTACAGGTTCATAGCTCCTTGAAAGTGGAGTCACAGGTGGACAGAGTGGTGAAGAAGGCATTCGGCATGCTTGGTTTCATCAGTCAGAACATTGAATACAGGGGTTGGAACGTCTTGTTGAAGTTGTACAAGACATTGGTAAGGCCACACTTGGAATACTGTGTACAGTTCTGGTCACCCTATTATAGAAAGGATATTATTAAACTAGAAAGAGTGCAGAAAAGATGTACTAGGATGCTACCAGGACTTGATGGTTTGAGTTATAAGGAGAGGCTGGATAGACTGGGACATTTTTCTTTGGAGAGTAGAAGGCTGAGGGGTGACCTTATAGAGGTCTATAAAATAATGAGGGGCACAGATCAGCTAGATAGTCAATATCTTTTCCCAAAGGCAGGGGAGTCTAAAACTAGAGTGCATAGGTTTAAGGTGAGAGGGGGGAGATACAAAAGGGTCCAGAGGGGCAATATTTCACACAGAGGGTTGTGAGTGTATATATATATATATATAAATGATTTGGAAGAAGGTGTAACCGGTGTTATCAGCAAGTTTGCGGATGACACAAAGATGGCTGGACTTGCGGATAGCGATGAGCATTGTCGGGCAATACAGCAGGATATAGATAGGCTGGAAAATTGGGCGGAGAGGTGGCAGATGGAATTTAATCCAGATAAATGCGAAGTGATGCATTTTGGAAGAAATAATGTAGGGAGGAGTTATACAATAAATGGCAGGGCCATCAAGAATATAGAAACACAGAGGGACCTAGCAAGTCCACAAATCCTTGAAGGTGGCAACACAGGTGGAGAAGGTGGTGAAGAAGGCATATGGTATGCTTGCCTTTATAGGACGGGGTATAGAGTATAAAAGCTGGAGTCTGATGATGCAACTGTATAGAACGCTGGTTAGGCCACATTTGGAGTACTGCGTCCAGTTCTGGTCGCTGCACTACCAGAAGGACGTGGAGGCATTAGAGAGAGTGCAGAGAAGGTTTACCAGGATGTTGCCTGGTATGGAGGGTCATGGCTATGAGGAGAGACTGGGTAAACTGGGCTTGTTCTCCCTGGAAAGACGGAGAATGAGGGGAGATCTAATAGAGGTGTACAAGATTATGAAGGGGATAGATAGGGTGAACGGTGGGAAGCTTTTTCCCAGATCAGCAGTGACGATCCCGCGGGGTCACGGGCTCAAGCTGAGAGGGGCGAAGTATAACTCAGATATTAGAGGGATGTTTTTTACACAGAGGGTGGTGGGGGCCTGGAATGCGCTACCCAGTAGGGTGACATCGTTTAAGACTTACCTGGATAGTCACATGAGCAGCCTGGGAATGGAGGGATACAAACGATTGGTCTAGTTGGACCAAGGAGCGGCACAGGCTTGGAGGGCCGAAGGGCCCATTTCCTGTGCTGTACTGTTCTTTGTTCTTTGAGTTTCTGGAACAAGCTGCCAGAGGTAGTAGTAGAGGCAGGTACAATTTTGTCTTTTAAAAAGCAAGGGTAAGATGGGTATAGAGGGAAATTGGTCAAACGTGGGAATTGGGACGATCTTAGGGGTTAAAAAAAGAGGCAGCATGGACAAGCTGGGCCGAAGGGCCTGTTTCCATGCTGTAAGCAACTATGACTCTATGGGCACTATTTTATCATTTTCATAGAAGATCATAGAAAGATCATAGAAACCCTACAGTACAGAAAGAGGCCATTCGGCCCATCGAGTCTGCACCGACCACAATCCCACCCAGGTCCTACCCCCATATCCCTACATATATTTTACCCACCAATCCCTCTAACCTACGCATCTCAGGACACCAAGGGGCAATTTTAGCATAGCCAATCAACCTAACCCGCACATCTTTGTATTCTAAGTGCGGGCTTGAACCTGGGAGTGTTTCAGATCCAACTTTTAGACCCGTTCTCAGGCATCCCCATACGTATACTGCCTGAAAAAATATAAGGAATTCTGAATCATGCTGCAGAAGCCTGTGGGCGGAGCTTAACGCGCCCGAAATCCTGCAGCTCCGATCAGCGCCTCCAACTGCACATGCGCAGTAAAAGAAAGATAGGAAAACGCTCCCCTGCCACATCGTTCCCGGGCCAGATAATGCCTCCTCCTGGCCCCCACAGACATTGCCTCATCCCCACAACATTAATGACGCCTTTATCCCCCCACCCCCCGCTACCCAGACTGATCGTGGCCCCCTGCCCCCCTACCGATTACACGCAAAGTGGCAGCGAAACTCCCCCTTCCCCCCGCCTGATCACACGCAGAGTGGCAGCGGACCCCTCCTCTCCCTCACTGAGCAGAGATAGAATGGCAGCAGACCCACCTGCTGCCCTCCTGTCCCCCCCCACCGATCTGAGAGGCTTCATTTGACCCTCCTCCCTCCCCACCCACCACTGATCTGAGTGGAGCCATCTGACCCACCTCCCCGCACCCCCCCCCCCACCCCCCTCAGATCAGAGTCAGAGAGCTGCCGGAAGCTCAGAACTTACCTCCTCAGAAGCTGGAGTACCCGAATCTGACCTTTGCAGATTGTGTCTGTTTCGTGTCGAATCTGGACAGGCGATCGCGGTGGTAAAGGGGGAAATGCTGGTAAGTTTGGGCGTGCAGCCAATTAAGACAATTTAAATGCATGCGCCCGTTTTGGGTGCGGTCCCGATGGCGGCCATTTTCGGCCCTTGGTAAAGGGGGAACCGGTGCAGAGGCGGGCACGGATCGCGCTACTCACCTCACGCCCGACTTTACCAAGTTTTCATGCCCGAAAACAAGCGCAACTTGAAGGTAAAATTGGGCCCTATGAATCTAAAAGCCAGAGGGAGTGGAAGTGGGTATGGTATCGATAGGTAATGGCTACCGATTTTCTCATCTTTAAATATGCTCAGTGAGTTACAAAAAACAGATACTAACATGAGTTATGACTCCGGTACACAACGCATTTGCAACAGGTGTACAATGAAAGTTATGCTGCCCCAAGAAATGTGATAGAACAGATCATTGATGTACTGAACAACACTTTCACTGTTTGGACTGCTCTGCGAGAGCCATGCAATATTCAACACTTCAAGACTAGACTGTCTGATGTACAACCATGCTCACTATCATGAGGTCAGGTCCCTGGCTAGCAGTGAGCAGCTGAGGAGATGGAACATGAGGAGGAGGAAGGTGAGTAGGAGGAGGAGGCAACCTAAGCTGCCCCTTTCTGTCTGTCCTATCATGAAGGATTCATCCCAAGTGCGCTGTCTGTAACCACCTTTGCTAATTCCCCATTTCACCAACGATTCCACGTTTTAGTTTCCCCCCCATCACTGATTGTCAGAGCCGATCTACTGACTACAATGCAAGGGCTGTAATGTTCATGCCCAGCCCCGGGCACGAAAAATAGGCAAGTCCTCACCCCACCACCTTCCCACCCACCCCTGGCCACTCACCCCTGTAATCAGGTCCTCAGAGCAAGACTCCTGGCACTGACCTCATTGCCTGTCTGCTCCCAGTGCCTGTTGACCATGTGTCTAGAGGGCCTCCTGCCCCCTCTCCCCTTCACCACTCACAGTGACGCTGATGCCCCAAGCCAATGGCACAATGTGGTTAGCACTCCATGGATACAGAGATCATGGAAGTGAACAGGGGAGCACAAAGTTGGCAAGCTGTCTACATTGCAACCCACAGATGCAGGTTAAATACACATTGCAATCCCCGCACCCATTTTCAGGGGGCAGGGGTGGTGTTTGTTTGAGCTCTTCACAAATTTAAATTTACAAAGAATGCCATTACTACTCCATTCCTGTCCCTCTCAAAAAGGAGAGGCAGCAATGTAGTGGTATTGTCACTGGGCTAGTAATCCTCTAGGGACCAGGTTCAAATCCCACTATGGCAGATGGTGAAATTGGAATTCAATAGAAATCTAATGATGACTGTGAAGCCATTGTAACAACCCATCTTGTTCACTAATGGGAAGGAAATCCACTGTCCTTATCTGGTATGGCCTACATGTGATTCCAGGTCCACAGTGATTTGAATGCCTCTTAAATGCCCTGTGATATAGCAATGAGGAATGGACAATAAATTAATTTTTTTTAAAGTGGAAAATGTTATTAAATTTCTTTGGCAGAAGTGACAGCGAAAGTGTTGTGGCGGTAAGAAGGCAGTGTTCAACTTAGTGTTATAGAAATATTCAAATCTTGTCAAGCCACAATGATCCCTTACACAGGGACTCCGAGTACAGTTGCACTCTGTCTATTCCTGTATTATTCCACACATATTGCGTTTTCTTTTTCTCTCACTGTTTACTTGTACAGCTGCAAGAGCAACAGCTATAAAGGACATGAATAGCTGTCAAACTATTTGACTGAAGTTGTACTTACACATTCACAAGCCTGGAACAGAGGAAGCTCAGTTGGATGTTTAAAATTAATCAAGGTTTACTTAAAACAAAACTCAACGTACCTATTCCATTTTAAATTCACTTTGAAACCTCTGTATGTTCAAAATGCTGCTTCTCAGTGAGTTTTGATAATGCTTTCTGTGTTGTAACGTGCAGTAAATAGGCATGATCTAACATTGTACACAGTAAGTGTTTTCTTTGTTCTGGTATAATGTTGAACACAGGTCTGGACTCAGGGGCTAAGGCCACCAGTAAATTGTCCTAAGATGTAATCGGATCTTGACCTTTGAAAGCATGAGAGGCCTGTTTCCAGTAGAAAGACTTCAGAGAAACCGGACCTCCTGTGTCCTGGCTGGGAGGACGCTGAATAGAAACTTTGTTAGGGGCTTGGATTAGACCTCTTGCAGACCTTCCACTCAAAGTACTCGCAAAGGGTTTTCAGCTACCTTCTTCCAGCCCTGCAGGTGGTCCCAGGAACTTCTTTCAGTCGAGCCAGAACACACAAGCAGCTCGGAATTCCCAACAGGTACAGGGGGACAGAACAACAGAAACTATATTGCCTTTGAACCATCTGTCTATGACCGCAGCCCAATTACTTAACCCTCTTATTTCATTCCCGGGATTCAAAGAGCTTTCATCAGGAGCACAGTTCCCTCCCTGTAATCTGACTGCAGCTAATGTAGCTCTGCTGTTTAATGCTGTTTTGTTTCCGTGCTTGATCCTGAATATTTCCAAAGGTGCTGTCTCTGGAAACTCGCATTTTACTTTTAAGGGCCCGTTAAACTTTCAAAGTTTGCTAATCAAAAAAGATGTTTTTTCTACAGTTCTCCTGAAACTTGGCACTGGCAGAAGTTTTGCAGATGTGTTCTAATTGCTAATAGCAGCTTTGAGAACTATATTTTCCAGCTGCAGTATTTTAATGGACAACATTCAACAGGAGAAATGATTCTGTGCCATGAATGGACAATAATTGTGACGTCCAGTGTGAAATTAAATTTCTTCCAAAGCTACTTAATGCCTGTTTTCCCGTTCCCTCTGGAGGGATTTTCAGGCATTTGGTTCTCGTTCAGTTGATCCACCCCCGCACCATCGTTTCCTCCATACTCTGCTCCAGCTCATTACACTTTGCCTAATATCCACAACAAACGCTTTCACTCAAACCACCGTGTTTATTTTCCTCACTGGCCGACTCATTTTTGTTGCATTCTCCCCAGGAGATCCTGAGTGAATGAACACCCAGATAGCAGGTCCTGTGGCGTCCGGGAGCCTCCAAAGTGGGAACGTCCAGCTCCTCCCAAGCAGCTTTGTGCTTCGTTTTCTTACATACACCAACTGGAACAAATCTGTGCAAAAGAGGGTCAACGCATGCTTTTAAATTGTTTCTGAAGTTGCACCTATGCTTTCATTTTGTGCCCAATGTCATTTAAAATTTAGAAGTCAAATTATTAGTGTCACACGTAGGCTTACATTAACACTGCAATGAAGTTACTGTGAAAATTCCCGAATCTCCACACTCCAGCGCCTGTTCACTGAGGGAGAATTTAGCATGGCCAGTGCACCTAACCAGCACGTCTTTCTGAGTGTGGGAGGAAACCAGAGCACCCGAAGGAAACCCATGCAGACACAGGCAGCACACGCAGACTCTGCACAGACAGTGACCCAAGCCAGGAATCGAACCCAGGTCCCTGGCGCTGTGAGACAGCAGTGCTAACCACTGTGTCACCATGCCGTCCCATTTTGTACATTCTTGTACGAAATATGGCAAACCTGCAAGATTCCCTGCAAATTGTTAGTGAACAACCTGATTTAATTAGATTTGATTTGATTTATTATTGTCACATGTATTGGGATACAGTGAAAAATACTGCTTCTTGCCACAATACGGACAAAGCATACCATACATAGAGTACATAGGGGACAAGGAAAGGAGAAGGTGCAGAATGTAGTGTTACAGTCATAGCTCGGGTGCAGGGAAAGATAAGCATAATATATGATAGATCCATTCAAAAGTCTGATGGCGGCAGGGAAGAAGATGTTCTTGAGTCGTTACATGACCTCAGACTTATAGAGTCATCGAGATTTACAGCATGGAAACAGGCCCTTCGGCCACACTTGTCCATGCCGTGCTTATTTTAACCACTAAGCTAGTCCCAATTGCCCGCGTCTTAATGCTTCTTAAATTGCCCGCGTCTTAATGCCTTCTAAATGCTTCTTAAAAGACAAAATTGTACCGCCTCTACTACTACCTCTGGCAGCTTGTTCCAGACACTCACCACCCTCTATGTGAAAAAATTGCCCCTCTGGACACTTTTGTATCTCTCCCCTCTCACCTTAAACTTATGCCCTCTAGTTTTAGACTCCCCCACCTTTGGGAAAAGATATTGACTATCTACCTTGTCTATGCCCCTGATTATTTTATAGATCTCTATAAGATCACCCCTCAGCCTCCTACGTTCCAGGGTAAAAAAAAGTCCCAGTCTATCCAGCCTCTCCTTATAACTCAAACCATCAAGTCCTGGTAGTATCCTAGTAAATCTTTTCTGCACTCTTTCTAGTTTAATAATATCCTTTCTATAATAGGGTGACCAGAACTGTACACAGTATTCCAAGTGTGGCCTTACCAATGTCTTGTACAACTTCAACAAGACGTCCCAACTCCTATATTCAATGTTCTGACCGATGAAACCAAGCATGCCGAATGCCTTCTTCACCATTCTGTCCACCTGTGACTCCATTTTCAGGGAGCTATGAACCTGTACCCCTAGATCTCTTTGTTCTGTAACGCTCCCCAACGCCCTACCATTAACTGAGTAAGTCCTGCCCTGGTTCAATCTACCAAAATGTATCACCTCACATTTATCTAAATTAAACTCCATCTGCTATTCATCAGCCCACTGGCCCAATTGATCAAGATCACGTTGCAATCCTAGATAACCTTTTTCACTGTCCACTATGCCACCAATCCTTGTGTCATCTGCCAACTTACTAACTATGCCTCCTAAATTCTCATCCAAATCATTAATATAAATGGCAAATAACAGTGGACTCAGCACCGATCACTGAGGCATGCTGCTGGTATGCAGTTTGAAAAACAACCCTCTACAACCACCCTCTGTCTTCTGTCATTAAGCCAATTTTGTATCCAATTGGCTACCCCACTCTGGATCTTGTGAGATTTAACCTTATGCAACAACCTACCATGCGGTACCTTGTCACCGGCTTTCTAAAGTCCATGTAGACAACAGCAACTGCACTGCCCTCATCTACCTTCTTGGTTACCCCTTCAAAAATCTCAGTCAAATTCATGAGACATGATTTTCCACTCACAAAGCTATGATGACTGTCCCTAATCCGTCCTTACCTCTCTAAATGCCTGTAGATCCTGTCTCTCAGAATACCTTCTAACAACTTACCAACCATAGATGTTAGGCTCACCGGCCTGTAGTTCCCAGGCTTTTCCCTGCAGCCCTTCTTAAACAAAGGCACAACATTTGCTACCCTCCAAACTTCAGGCACCTCACCTGTGGCTGTTGATGATTCAAATATCTTTGCTAGGGGACCCACAATTTCCTCCCTAGCCTCCCACAACGTCCTGGGATACATTTCATCAGGTCCCGGGGATTTATCGCCTTTAATGAACTTTAGGACTTCCAGCACCTCCTTCTCTGTAATATGTACACTTCTCAAGACATCACTATTTATTTCTCCAAGTTCCCTAAAATCCATGTTTTTCTCAACAGTAAACTCTGATGAGAAATATTCATTTAGGATCTCACTCATCTCTTGTGGATCCGCACATAAATGACCTTGTTGAGGTCACTCTACTCTCCCCCTAGTTACTCTTTTGGCCTTTATGTATTTGTAGAAGCTCTTTGGATTCTTTTGTGTCTTTTTCCCGATGGAAGAAGATGGAAGAGAATATGTCCGAGGTGCGTGGGGCCCCTGATTATGTTGGCTGCTTTTCCGAGGCAGCGGAAAATGTAGACTGAGTCAATGGATGGGAGGCTGGTTTGCGTGATGGACTGGGCTACTTGTTAGCAATGTTTCCACTGCCCAAGCTAACTTTACTAAGCAAAGTCAGAAACTGCTCATTTTTCGAGCAAAGGGCCCAACTAATGACTTTGAGTATATTGAAGCTGATACGTCTGCCTAGGCTACCCACCTGCAAGATTTGATTTCCTGTTGTCCTGTTTTGCCGCACCTTTTATGTCAATGTTTTGCATGTTAAATTCCTATGGCCACATTAATGGAGAATGCCATCGTAAACCTGTCATCTGTTTGCGCAATCTTGAATAGCAGCTTCCACGATCTTTTTCAAAGTGCTTTCCAAACACGTTCCTTCAGACATTGTTTTCTTTTTCCCTCAGCAACTGACGTCAATAAGGATGCACAAAGCATGAGATGTATTTAATGTTTCTAAAGGGAAATAAAAGGCAAAAATAAAACTGCAAAGGCCCTAGAAGTTGTGTCTCAGGGTTTTACTGAGGGAGGATGTGTGCCAGAAGACTGGGGAGTAAGTAACCAGTTTGTCTGCTCACGCTCCTGCACCTGCCCAAAATGGCCATTCATTACCTGTGAACTTGAAGAGAGAGAGATTCAGCAGGATATGGCAAGGAGAGCTCACAGCCGAGCCTGATCCTTTCCTCATCTGTCACCCCTTTCAGTAGAAGATGCTGGCTATCAGTAAATAATAAAAGTTGTAGAATCAAAGGATCATAGAAGCTTACAACAACAGCAGCAATTTATATTTATATAGTGCCTTTATCCAAATAAAGTATGCAAGATTAGGGCAGCACGGTAATACTGTGGTTAGCACTGCTGTCTCGTAGTGCCAGGGACCCGGGTTCGATTCCCAGCTTGGAGTTTGCACATTCCCCTCGTGTCTGCGTGGGTTTCCTCCAGGTGCTCTGATTTCCTTCCACAGTTCAAAGTTGTGCAGGTTATGTTGATTGGCCATCATAAATTGCCCCTTAGTGTCCCAAGATGTGTAGGTTAGGGGGATTAGTGGGGTAAATATCTGGGGTCACGGGGATAGGGCTGTAGGTAAGATGCTCTGTTGGAGAGTCGGTGCAGACTCGATGGGCTGAATGGCCTCCTTCAGCATTCTAGGGATTCTATGATTTTACCTGCAGAAATAGATTATCAGTTGGATTGTCTTCGTTCATCATGTGCTAAACTTCAATTAGTCAAGGTGTGATCACTACATCAGACTCAATGTCCTAAAATGGTATTTATAGAATAGATCATTAGAACTCCCTTACAACAAGAACATATGTATTACAAAATATAATTCCACAGCTGATTTTTAATATGAGTTCAAAGAACTCAGCCAGAAGGTGGTGAATCTGTGGAACTCATTGTCACAGATTGAGTGTCTTTAAAACAGAGATAGATAGATTCTTGATCAATAAGGGATCAGGGGTTATGGGGAAAAGGGAGGAGGATGAGGATGTGAAAAATATCAGCCATGATTGAATGGCGGAGCAGACTCAATGGGCCAAATGGCCTAATTCTGCTCCTATATCTTCTGGTCTTAACAACAAGGAACACATGGGGAGATGCATTGTCTTGGAAAAATCACTGAAATGTGAAATATATGTGGATTAACCCATTTGTTGCTTGATGGATTAGCTGGGTGCAGCAGAATTGATTTGTGTGTATGTCCTTTTGTTGCACAGTTGGACCTTTGGAAGTCAGTATCCGGATATGATCATAAGCATTCACTTTGAACAAGACTATTGAGGTGAAAGAAATTTGAAATGAGCAGAAAAAAACCAAAGAACTCTGGAGATTGCTCTTTGCTTGCAATTCATTCTTTATGAGGGGCTGCAGATCTGAGGCTCAATCCCAGTAAGCTTTTTTGTGCAGAATTTTACAGCCCCACCATGGCAGAGACAGGGCAGTAAAATGCAGCAGGCCGTAAGATATAGGTGCAGAATTAGGCCATTTGGCCCATTGAATCTGCTCCGCCATTCAATCATGGCTGATATGATTCTCATCCTCATTCTCTTGCCTTCTCCCCATAACCCTTGGATCTCCTTATTGATCAAGAACCTATCTATCTCTGTCTTAAAGACACTCAATCTGAGGCAATGAGTTCCACAGATTCACCACCCTCTGACTGAGTTCAAATCAGTGAGAGTTTTAACAACACCAGGTTAAAGTCCAGCAAGTTTATTTGGTAGAAAATGCCATTAGCTTTCGGAGCGCTGCTCCTTCGTCAGATGGAGTGGAAATCTGCTCTCAAACAGGGCACAGAGACACAAAATCAAGTTACAGAATACTGATTAGAATGCGAATCTCTACAGCCAACCAGGTCTTAAAGATACAGACAATGTGAGTGGAGGGAGCATTAAGCACAGGTGCTTAATCCATCAAGTAACCTGTGCTTAATGCTCCCTCCACTCACTTTGTCTGTATCTTTAAGACCTGGTTGGCTATAGAGAGATTCACATTCTAATCAGTATTCTGTAACTTGATTTTGTGTCTCTGTGCCCTGTTTGAGAGCAGATTTCCACTCCATCTGACGAAGGAGCAGCGCTCCGAAAGCTAATGGCATTTGCTACCAAATAAACCGGTTGGACTTTAACCTGGTGTTGTTAAAACTCTCACTGTGTTTACCCCAGTCCAACGCCGGCATCTCCACATCATGAGTTCAAATCTCCATTGACTTGGGCTGGTCTGGAAAATTCTTCAGGCGGGAGGAACTGTAAAATTCCGCCCCTTGTGCCAAGTTGCTGGAATTCTCTTTTTCAGAATTGGATTATGGGAGATTCATTTATAATAAATTTAACGACAATCTTGTAGATTCCAAGTTAGTGCAATCTTTGGTATTTGTGCTATCATCTTCATCCAAAGAAGAAAACACTGAACAAAAAAAACCACAAACTGCATCACCTAAGACCCACAGCTGCGCAGATTAGGTTGATGGGCCGTGCTAAATTGCCCCTTAGTGTCCTAAAATTAGCAAGGTAAATATGTTGGATTACGGGGATTGGGCCTGGGTGGGACGCTCTGTCGGAGAGTTGCTGCAAAGCCAACGGGCCGAATGGCCTCCTTCTGCACTGTAGGGATTCTATGATTCTAATAAAGGAGCCAGTGAGAAAATGAAAAGGCGCCTCTGAAAACCAAAACAATGATCCCGAAAATCAGAAAGGAATCCCATGGGAAAAGAGCCTGGAAAAACAAAATTACTTTGGCCCTGTTCCAGATCCTGAAAATTGTCTGAGTAAAAGGAACTCTCCTCAACCCCCTCTGGATCTGTAGCTGATGAATGTAAATCTCTGTGACCTCTAGTCATTGGCCCAGTCACCAGAGAGAATGACTTTTCTGCCTGATCTTTTTACACACACACACCTCCCACCCTGACCCAATCTAAAAGTAATGCGACCAATTGTGGTTTCACATCACAGAGCAGAGATGAAAACTGTAAGATTGTTGGGGCTGGATTTTTAACCTGCAATGGGCTCTGGTGAGTTCTGAAAATAGTGCACTTGAAAGCCGTGTCACTCACCCAGCACCTCCTTGGCGTGCTGGCATTATTAAAGCAAGGGGTAAGCGGGGAAGTCAGCAAGCCCCACACTTCCAATTCTGTTCAGCTCATTGATGAGTTTGTCATCAGACTGGGTGGGGACAAAATCAAATTTTCACAGTTAATCATGTCACGAGTGATTGGTCTGGAACACTTTAGTGCACAGCTGTCAGGAGCGCAATGACAAGCCATTAGCCATCATGGTTACTGCGTAGAATAGGATCGTCAAACTGAGGTGCTCATGCAATGACACAAAGTTACCATTGCTTGGGGGAAGCGGCTTGAATACTTGAGGCATGAACATTTGGGTACTTGTGCACATTGTCAGGCTGCTTTCCTGCCTGCTCCACAAGCCCAGTAATTGCTGTTGTTTGTCTTTTAACCTCGCCCTCCGTCACAAGGATCCTGGCACCACTAACTAACAGCCAAACTTGCCTCTGAGCAACTCGGGCCTTTCTCTTTAAAAATGGGTTGTGTCATTGCTGCTGACACGAAGTGAGATTGGGATCCAGAAATGATCCACCCATCCATTCCTAATCCGGGAATGAAAATCCAGCACCTGATCTTTCAATACCGCTCCCGCGTTGTCACATTACACACCGACTGAGAAGGCAAACCTGAAAATCTTCTTCATCAAAAGTCCCTCTGAACGTATGAGTGCTTCTTGTGGTTTTGCCAAAAGCAAAACAATCATTAGGCAACACTGGACGCTGCAATGGCAATCTTACTGTGCATAAGTGTACATTTGTTGTTTCGGCATTGTGACGTGATTGACAAAGAGGCATCTGCTCAGTTGCAAGATTTAATTCATGTGCCTGTCTTCAAGAACCTTCCAACTGTTACAGTATTGATTCCCTCCTAACAGCACAAATGGATCTTTCTGCTCCACACCAATGTGTTACACATTGGAGAGAAATTTTCTCCAAAGTGCAAATAAACTGAAATTTCAACTTTTCAATCAGATTTGCAAAGAAATGTTGACGTACAAAGGGACCTGGGTGTCCTTTACATCAAACACTGAAAGCAAGCACGCAGGTGCAGCAAGAACTTAGAAAGGCAAAATGGTATGTTGGCCTTCATTGCAAGAGGACTTGAGTACAGGAGCAAAGGGTGTCTTACTGCAACTGTAAGAAGTTTAACAACACCAGGTTAAAGTCCAACAGGTTTATTTGGTAGCAATTTTGCTACCAAATAAACCTGTTGGACTTTAACCTGGTGTTGTTAAACTTCTTACTGTGTTTACCCCAGTCCAACGCCGGCATCTCCACATCATTACTGCAACTGTACAAGGTCTTACACACCTGGAGGATTGTGTGCAGTTTTGACCACGTTATCTAAGAAAGGATTTACTTGCCATAGACGGATTGCAACCGAGTTGACCAGACCGACTCCTGGGATGGCAGGATTCTCGTAGGAGAAGAGACTGGTTCGACTGGGCCTGATTTCACTGGAGCTTGGAAGAATAAGAGGAGATTGCATTGAAAGGTATACAATTCTGACAGGGCTGGACAGACCGGACGCAAGGGTGTTGTTTCCTCTGGCTGGGGTGTCTAGAACAAGGGGTCACAGTCTCAGGATATGGGGTAGGCCATTTAGGACTGAGAAACCTCTTCATTCAGAGGTTGGTGAACCTGTGCAATTCTCTCCCACATAAAGCTGTGGAGGCCAAATTACTGACTATATGTAAAAAAGAAATAGCTAGATTGCTAGATTCTAAAGTTGTCAAGGGGTATGGGGAGAGTGCAGGTGTATGGCGTTGAGGTAGAGGATAAACCATGACCATATTGAATGCTGGAGCAGACTCGATGGGCTGAATGGCTTATTCCTGCTACTAGTTCTATGTTTCTATAGTGGGAAAGATCTGATTGGCATTTGTAGGTCTTCAGCAGCTATTCCATGAAAGGCCAGAAACCTTCCAGAATTAAATTTCCTTGGAGTTTAAAGCAGTGAGCCTTCTGGCAAAACAGCTCCTTGGATCTACCAGTCCGTAGCTTTGCATCCTTCCCAATCACGTCACTAACAGTGGACACTCATTTACATCCGGGGGAGGGGCAATTGAATAGGCCAAGGAAGTGTCGCTCAGCCTTGTTGCTGCCTGAGAGCAATAGAACAATCCCTAAATGTCACTTGAAATAATCCATCACAGAACTTTTAGAAATGACAAATGTACCAAGAGATGTTTAGGCAGTTCTTCGTCATTGCCAGGTAGCATCCTTGATGATTTGAGGATTGTTGAATCACAGCTTAATGCTGTGATTTTGACTAGGTTGAGGAGACAGGCCCCAAGTCTACCTCAGCTGAAAATGGGGATTGAACCCCAGGCTGTTGATGTTATTCAGAACCACTCACGAGGCAACTGAGTTAACCAGACCCCTGGGGTTTAGACAGTTAACTCCTTTTGAAGTAAGTAGTATTTCTCAGTACAAATTTGTTCTTAACTGAATTAACTGATCATAAAAGATCGCAAGAAGGTACAAAGGGTCATGAATAAAGCCCAGCCCAAACCAGAATAAAGCCCAGCTCAAACCAGCCTCCCATCCATTGACTCTGTCTACACTTCCCGCTGCCTCGGCAAAGCAGCCAGCATAATCGAGGACCCCACGCACCCCTGACATTTTCTCTTCCACCTTCTTCTGTCAGGAAAAAGATACAAAAGTCTGAGATCACATACCAACCGACTTAAGAACAGCTTCTTCCCTGCTGCCATTCAAACTGTTCAAATTGGCTTCTTATATTACACCAGTGATTACAGTTAAAAAGTGCTTAATTGGCTCCAAAGCACTTTGGGACATCCTGAGGTCAAGAAAGGCGTGATATAAATGCAAGTCCTTCTTTCCTTTATTTTCAGCAGAGCACATCCTTGAAAGCCAACGCAAACTGTAATTATTAACAGATGCTTCAGCAGAAAAATAAAAAAAATCCAGGCATTGAGATGATAGATCAGGCCCTTCTCATCTTCCAATGTTTTTTTTTTGAGGTCCTTGTTGTGTGATTTGGGTTCATTATTGTGTTACTTGCATTGCAGGATGCAAAGAAAAGGGCTGCAGGCTCACCTTTGATCATGGGCATGCACTTCAGCTGAAAAGAAACAGATATAAGCGAAACACTTTCATTGCCACATTATTTATACTTTGGACGAATTTGTTATTCTTAACAAGGTGAGGTGTCAGTGTCGGGCAATCTAACAGTTTTCTCTTTGGGCACTCCCAGGTCAGTCATCGGTCAAGCAGATACAAAGTTCCCTTTTATTTTTGCAGCATTTGTTTTCTGTTAAAGCACAGTGAAATATATTTTAATTCCTCTTCTGCATGATGAAATGTTTAGCCACAAACCCAATATATACCGCAATAAAGGGAATTGTCGTGACATTTAGAATTATTCTGAACTCAGTTTCATTGATCATGTTTCAGTAACAAGTTTATTTTAGGCTTTTTCTGATTTTAATTATTTTTTACTGTGATTAGAGTACAAAGCTGTAATGAGTTCAGTCAGGCCATTGAAGTTGGCCTATTGGAGTGTATCAACTCCCGATTAAGGATCCAATTGATGGGCCAATCAGGGAGTCTTTGCCTTGTTTTTTTTTATACTTTTCCAATTCAATCAAATCAAATCCAATTCAGAGTCTCAACAAGTTGAGACATTTCAGATCCAGGCTGACAAGACAGGACGGGAGACCAAAACCACCCTGTCCTGGGCCTGATCTACATGAGTCAAGCTGATTGGAGAAGGGGGAGGATCCTCCTCCAAGACTTGAGCTCATTTGCATCTTAGCCAAAAGGCCGAGATGCCGCTTTTAAAAATTGCTTCATATGAAACATATGAAGCCTCAGCGTAACCTAATGACCTCAACCAAGTGCAGGCGATCCATACTACACTTGATCTTAGCCAAAAGGCCGAGAAGAGTCTTTGCCTTGTACTTAGCTGGGAATGTCAGTTCCTCTGACACCCCCGGAGGTAGACTGCTAACAACTAGCACTCTGTGTACTGCTGTTAGAGTTTGTAAATAAAAGGATTTTGGTGAAGGGACTTCTGCCTCCGTAGATTTATTACAAAAGCAAAGCTTGCTTAAATGGGCAGAATGTATATTGTGGATCACTGATGGGCAACTTAGGCTCGTGAGTGGGTTACATGAGAGGCCCGCCCTGCTTCAACCCTGTGGGCCACAAGATTGAAATCAGGCTTGTTGACTAACCATGACTCCATGAATAATATTGGATACATTTAATACACGCTGAATATTTCATAACGAGTTATAGAAAAGGCGTAATCATTTATTTATTAATAAAGTTGTCATGAACTTCAGATGGTAAAAGCAAAAGAAACATTTATGCTTTGATTGGATGCAGAGGGAGTGCACGGCTCTCACAGTCAATGTTGTGTATAATCAGCATGCATCTCACTTCACTTGCCCTAACTTTACGTGCGTATCACTTTAGTCATACCATTAGGGAAAAAAAACCTACTCGGACAGAAACTAGTAGAGTGTGGCTACCCTTCCCACGGTCAACAAAATGCTTCATGGGCCGCACTCAAAACTCTGATGCGCCTCATGGGGCCTCCAGGCCGCAGGTGCGCACCACTGTTTTAGATGAAAATTACACTGCATCTAAGTATTTATATGAATTAACTATAAACACATGTATCCATTAAGTAGGAAAAGGAAGCAGTGAATAAAATCCTAGCATGTTGGCCAGTACATTCAGATGTGGCTTTGACTGAGGAGGCTGAGAAATCAGTAATTCTGGTTATAATATCTTAAGGGTTCTCATGTACTGACAACTCGCCCAATTAATATAAATGAGACACAAGGTCCAATTTTGGGCTACCCAAGCCTCCTGGTTTGGGCTCACATTCCAGCTACATCTTCGAAACCAGATGCTGATAGATGTCTGACATTTCCTTATAGTCCCTGGACAATTCACCCTTAAACATTTGTACAGCCACTTTGTGTAGGCACATGGACTTTTCACTTCTTAACTATATCATCCATTTCAGGAGTTGTACCTCTAAACCCCCACAAGCTTTAGACAATATGTGGAATATTGTGCAAATACTTGAGGCACTCCATAGCAGGAAGGATACAAAAGTAATGGCAGATTTTTAAAACAGTCTTGAGAAGTTGGGTTCTTTGTTACTCGTGGTTTAAGTATATTGTTAAGGTACACAGATGGAGGGCATTGTTTAATTAAGCACTTAAAGCAAATATAAAGAGAGACTGCTGTGACCGCTGGGGACCATAGAGGTTGGAGTGCTTCATCGCACCCCCCCCTCCCCCACCACCTTCCCCCCCAAATGACATTATGATTTAATTAGATAAGTTTTCTTTGGAGGTTTGGTTCCATTTCAGTGCCCCTTTAAGGAGTTATCAATTAATTTACTTTGTTAATTTGTTAAGTTGCCCATTTGTTTATTTGTCAGTTTAGCTCAGTTGGCTGGACAGTTATTTAGTGATGCAGAGTAACACCAACAGTGTGGGTTCAATTCCCGTACCGCCTGAGGTCATTGATGAACACCCTGCCTTCTCAACCATGCCCTCACCTGAGGTGTGGTGGTCCTCAGGTTAAATCACCACCAGGCACTGACGGCAAATTTAACTTAATGCTCAGAAGAATATAAAGAGAGACTTTGCCCCTTTTGGGTATCAATCTAATTTAATTTGTTAACTTGCCTATTTGTTTTATTTGTCACGCTCAATAGAATATAAAGAGCGCCTGTGCCTATTTAAGGGGCTTTCCATTAGTTTATTATTTAATTTCTTTCATTAACATATTCGAAAGGTTATGCAGAGAGACTGCTGGGAACTCGGTAGATGGGAGGCTAACATACGCAATCCTGAATTCTGTAAATAAATCCATTATCAAGAAAGGTATTAGTGTCGATCTTCAGATTTCATCAACTGGCTTGGGATTGATATTAAAGCTTTTCCCTTGGACTGAACAGACACCGGGCTGATCTGAAATTTCAACACCATGAAGGTTACGATGAGGTAGATAATGGTGGACTGGTCAGCAAGCCGGTAATGAGAAAACACAAGGTTAAGATCACAAGATGTACTAAAGGATAGGTTACCATGGTTTCCTACTGACTGGATGGTTAGAATGTGGAATTCTCCACCACAAACCCATGATTGCAAAATCCATGAACTCTTTTTAAAAGAATTAGTTTCTTGAAAAGACAAATATTTATGGGAAGCGAGCAGGAAAGTTGGTGGATCACATGAAGTGAAGCACCAGCAGACTGGATGGGCTGAATGTTCTCTTTCCATGCTGGAGCATTCTATGGGCTGGATTTCCTTTTGATTTTCCACCGGGCTTTGGGTGAAAAACTGAGTAAAATAGAGTGGGAACGCCTGAAATCCACCTTTTAAAAATTGTACCCAAAATGCACTCTTAAAGTTCCATCATCCCCCCTTCACTTGCCAACAGGTCATCCCACGGGGTCAAGTAGGTGTGCCCCCACCCCCAGTCCATTTTCTCCGACTTCTGCCCCAAGTGATTACTGCCGCTATGTAAGTGGGAGTATGAGGGAAGAACCTATCCCTGATGCAGATTGAGCAAGCCAGTTTGATTGCTATAGGCAGATGTTGACCCTGCTTTGTCTGATTATTGATTTCAGGTGTTTGGCACAGGAGAATCTGTTAGGATTTTTAACGCCCTGATTAAATCAACTTTACCAAGCAGTGAGGATGTGGATTTCCCAGTGAGAATTTCTCTATCCCTATAACATGAAAAGGAGGAGGAGATGGGAAAGGTTGTTAGAGTGAGGCTGTATGAAAGGAATCTTTTCCGTACATATTCATATCCAGGTAATGGAGTTAACAGACCACTTTGATTTTTCTGAACACCAGCGCTACTGAAGACTGATCTTCCACTTGCTCAGAGTCTTTTGAGGAGCCATTGCCAACTGGTGAATAAAGATCTTCAGCTCACATCCAGCAGGAATACAGGATGGTCAGTATCACTGAGAGTCACTGCTGCCTTGCATTTCACTGCAACTGGGTCTTTCCAGGTGGCATTCACCAACCTTTATCTGCATTAGTCAAACAACAGCCCAGTGCTGCATCAAGAGGATGACTGAAGTTTGATTTACATAATTCCCAATGAAACCAGGAAAACAAATAGAGATTTCTATCCACTTCAACAGATGGGCTTCCTACAGGTGCCAAGAGCAATTGCTGTGCCACTCAAAACCCTAACAGCTCCATTAATATCCAGTTGGTGTACATAATGCCAGCCATCATATCCTGCATGTGATCTCCTAAAGCCCATGAAGCTGTTGTGATATTTTCACCAAATAGCAATTTACAAACCAGCTCTACTTGCTCAGACCCCTTTATCAGGATAGTTGATTGGTAGTGACAGCAAGCATGGCTCATGAGAAGGCTATCGTCAAACTGAAGTTCCATTCTGAAACCTGCACTGCAGAAACTTTGCAGCTTATTACAGAACATCTCAATGAAAGAAGCATTTCTGCTTCCAGACCTTGAAGATGATAATAAAAGAGATGAAAGAAACAATTATGTTTCCATAGCATGTAAAGCATGCACAGGAAGGGGAGGACGTGGAGATGGAAGATCGGTCTTCTGAGGCACACGTGGGTATGAGTGCAAAGAGAAAATACCCCATCCAAACAGCTGCACTCTGACATACAGGGGCAGCACGGTGGCACAGTGGTTAGCATTGCTGCCTCACAGCACCAGGGAACCGCGTTTGATTCCCGGCTTGGGTCACTGTCTGTGTGGAGTCTGCACGTTCTCCCTGTGTCTGCGTTGGTTTCCTCCGGATGCTCTGGTTTCCTCCCGTAGTCTAAAAGACGTGCTGGTTAGGTGCATTGCCCGTGCTAATTCTCCCTCCGTGTATCCGAACATGCACCGGAGTATGGCAACTAGAGGATTTTCACAGTAACTTCATTGCCGTGTTAATGTAAGCCTACTTGTGACACTAATGAATAAACTTAAACTTTAAAACTACATAGGGATTCCCCAGAGCACTAAACACCTGAATTTAATAATCAGACGACAGGGACAACATTTTCAAACTGGCCTGCTCAATATGCTGAAAAAACGCAGCAAGTCTGCCAGCATCTATCAAGATGTGGAGATGCCGGCGTTAGACTGGGGTTAGCACAGTAAGAGTTTTAACAGCACCAGGTTAAAGTCCAACAGGTTTATTTGGTAGCAAATGCCATTAGCTTTCGGAGCGCTGCTCCTTTGTCAGATGGAGTGGGCATTCGGCCTCTGATCTTCGGGCAAGCATTCTCCAAGGCGGCCTTCACGACACACGACAGCGCAGAGTCGCTGAGCAGAAACTGATTGCCAGGTTCCGCACACATGAGGACGGCCTCAACCGGGATCTTGGGTTCATGTCACACTATCGGTAACCCCCACAGCTTGCCTGGACCTGCAGAATCTCACTGGCTGTCCTGTCTGGAGACAATACACATTTCTTTAACCTGTGCCTAATGCTCTCTCCACTCACATTGTCTGCATCTTTAAGACTTGATTAGCTGTAAAGATTCACATTCTAATCAGTATTCTGTAACTTGAGTTTGTGTCTCTGTATGCCTTGGTTATGAACAGATATCCACTCCATCTGACGAAGGAGCAGCGCTCCGAAAGCTAATGGCATTTGCTACCAAATAAACCTGTTGGACTTTAACCTGGTGTTATTAAAACTCTTACAGCATCTATCCACAGAGAGAGAAACAGAGTTAACGGGGCAAATTTTCCCATCTTGCCCGCCACGGGAATTGTAGCGGGTGGGGGGGGTGCGGATCACGGAAAAGTCCGTTAACCTCAGGTGGGATTTTCCAGTTTTGAGGCGAGCAAGTTTCAAGTCATAGACCCTTGTGCATATTTTGAGTCATGGACCCTTATAATGTCGAGGTTGCAGGAGGAGACTAAACGCAGACTGGGTGACCGCTTTGCGGAACACCTTTGTCAGTCCGCAAGCATGACCCCAATCTACCTGTTACGTGCCATTTTAACTCAGCACCTTGATCTTGTGCTCACATGTCCATCCTTGGCCTGCTGCAATTCTCCAGTGAAGCCCATCGCAAGCTGGAGGAGAAGCATCTCATCTTCCGTTTGGGCACCTTGCAGCTCTCGGGACTGGACGTTGAGTTCAGCAGCTTGAGATTTAGATCTTTCCCCTCTGTCTTAAACCCCGTTTCTTCTCTATTCTTTTTATTTAATATTCCATACATGTATTGCCTCAAAGCAAAATTGCCCGTCCCACATCAGGCCATCTGCCATTTGTTCTTAAAGTTGCTACTTTTTGGTGCAGTTTCTTTTGCTCAATCACATAAGCTGGAATTTTACCACCTCGCCCGGCACAGAATCGGCACAGGTGAGGGTCCGACAACGGAAATCTCCATTGATCTCAAGCGAGAATTTCCGGTCTTGCCCGAACGAGGCCTTAAAATCCCACCTGTTCTCCCTTCTTTCGGTTCTGACAGAGGGTCTATGACTTGAAACATTAACTCTGTTTCTGTCCTATCGGATGCTGGCAGGCGTGCTGAGTTTCTCCAGCGTCCTCGTTACTGGGAGGGATGTTCAGGCCGCAGGGGACCCAGGACTGAAAATTTCCACCCAAGGTCAACGGACCTATACGTGGTCTGCCGAATTTTCTGTCCCTCCCGCTACGGTTCCCAAGGTGGGCGGGATGGGAAAATTCCATCTATTGTTTCGGATTCTAGTATCTGCAGTATTTTGCTTATTTTAGCGCTCAATATGCTGTCTGCTTCAAGGATAACATCTTAGCCAACAACCAGAGAACAGTCAAACTCATCTCACGGCCCAGTACTTTCAATGAAATACATCAGATGAGCCAAATAAAGTCAGTTTATACCTATTCACTGTTCCCCTCAATGTCAAAGGCTTCTGTCCATTCCCTGCAGAGGACAGTAATCCACATTTTCTTTACCACTTTCAACCTTCAAAGTTTTAAGCACTCACAAAAATGATCTCAGATGTGTACTTAATTACACCATTCAAAATACTTCCCTGAAGCTGCCCAAAAATCCATGCAGTTGTGTTAGCAGGTGGTGCTTGTTGCTGTTGAGAATGTGATGTCTCACTTTCATTAATTGAAGCCTAATGAAGGCTCCTCCAGCTCATCATCTCCCACTCCTGACTGACCCTGCATAAGGGTGTGAGGAAGAGCAGTAGGTTAGCAGCAGAGTACCATGGACAGGTGGAGGTCTGCCCTGCCACTAGCCTCCTGCAACAGGTGAAGCATCTAGCCCTGTGGCTCTATTATAGGTGGTGAATAACATACACAATACATTATTACGCCGCACGGTGGCACAGTGGTTAGCACTGCTGCCTCACAGCGCCAGGGACCCAGGTTCAATTCCAGCCTTGGGTGACTGTCTGCATGTTCTCCCTGTGTCTGCGCGTTTCCTTCAGGCGCTCCAGTTTCCTCCCACAGTCCAAAGATGTGCACATTAGGTGGATTGGACATGATAAATTGCCCCTTCGTGTCCCAAGATATGTAAATTAGATGGATTAGCCCATGTGTGGGGTTACGGGGATAGAATAGGGAAGAGGCTTGGATAAGATACTCTATCAGAGAGTTGGTACGGACTCGATGGGCTGAATGGCCTCCTTCTGGGATTCTATATGATAATCTATCAAATATTGCTTCCACTTTAATGTGGTTTTTCACTTCACCTTCCTCATCCTACAACAAATAGCAATAAACGTTAAAATCTTGCTACCGTTCGCGCCAGCGGGGTCTTACGCTCCTGTCGCAGGTTTTCCAGCAGCGAGGGATGCGTTCGACAGAAAATCCTGTTGATAACAGCGGGACCATAAGATCCCACCGTGAGCGAGCGTGCGCCGCCTCCCAAGGCCACAAAACGCACCGAGGAGCGGGAGAAAAGTACCACCCACGGTCTTGCTCATTACCAGCTGTCAAGTGAGGAACTTCTTATTAAGTTGTTTGAAATTTGCACGATTAGATCCAACATTCCAGTAAGGACCTAAATGTTTTCTTCTTGCTGACAGCAAATAAAGACATGTTGAAGCAGCTAATTACACCAGTGTGTTTCCTTAGTCACTGTGGGTGAATAGCCCAATCTTATTGCCCAGAGTGTTTTTAATAGTCACATAGAGAGTCAATTGTCCCACACATTGCATGTCTGATACATATTCTAATGTGATGGTATGCCAGTAGTACTGGCACTAATAATATTTAGCTATTCATGGGTATTTTTACTGTGCGCTTAAAAAAAAGCAGAAGCTCACCCTGTAAACGAAAGAGTCAATCTCCATAAGTGAGGAAAATTTGAGCATTTTATGGGCATTATCAATGGTTAACTAAAGAACACAGGGGTTATCAGGGTCAGTCAGTAGAGTTATAGAAGGGGTCAGTCTTGCTTCTTTGAGGAAGTGTCTAATTTATTGATTAAGCTTATTAAGAAGATATAGTATTCCTGGATTTTCCAGAGGTATTTGACGAAGTCCTGCATCCAAGATTTCGAAAGAGGATCGTGGCATATGGATAGCAAATTAACTTGCTGAACTGTAAGTTGACATAGCAGCGAAAAGCAGGTGATGGATGATAAACTGGCAAAAATCCCTCGGGAACGGCTAACCACTGGAGCTTGCGAAAGCTTATCCTAAGGCCTCTCGTGTTTATGCTCTTCATAGATGATAAAAGCGGGGCACATTAGCAACTTAAACTTGCCAGTGACACTGAGCTATGTGGAAGGTGAGCAGGGCAGCAATTGACAATGGGAATACAGGAAAATACTAATCAGCAAAGGCCCTGCAGTCCATCTGGCTGGCTCCCAAAACTAATACCTTAAATTGGCCAATCCAAGAGAATTAAGTAGATGGCTGATGGCATAGATCATGGAGACTTGGCAGGTACATTGACGTTTGTTTGTTATTATTCAGTTGGATATAATGATAAAATATTTTTAAACTTTAGACAAGGTGGGTTTAAACAGCACTGGGGAGGTCCACCAGACTCTAATAACACTGGTAAATCAGTGCTTGACACAACATTGTAGTCATACATTTCACTTGGTACTGAATCACAGAGGTCTAAGACGGTGATATCCAGAGACTCGCACTCCAACTTGAACCCCGACTCTGTATTTATACTGCCAGCTTAGCATCAGTTTCGCTGCCAAACCTCCACCTTTGGTGATCAATTAGTAATAGTTAAGCTAAAGGAGGCATTTTAAAGCATAACCATCCTGCAAACCTCATGGCAGAACACTGTGGAGAAACATTATTTTCATAAGCAGCACTATACATACTAGATCAATTCCCCGGGAGAAAGACAGCTCTGTGAGCTGCTACCTGTGTGGTCCATGTGAGTTTCTTCAGTTATATAAATCAGAAAACCCATGCGGGCTACATGGCCCATAGTGCTGTGTACAGCCTGGAAGTGGACATAAATCTGCATAGTGCTATTTGAAGCTATCCAAATTAACGTTTCTGCCTACAACTTCAAACGGATAGCAATACATTATGAGGGGAGGTGGTGGCGTTGTAGTATTCTCACTTGGCTAGTAATCCTGAGATACAAGGTAATGTTCTGGGGACCTGAGTTTGAATCCCACCACAGCAGATGGTGAAATTTGAATTCAATAAAAATCTGGGATTAGAAAGTCTAATGATGATGTTGATTCTTATTAAAAAAAAACATCTGGTTCACTAATGACCTTTAGGGAATGAAGGTGGGACGGCGGGAAAGGTGGGAATGGCAGGACTGATGTATGAAAAGAGATTGACTAGGTTAGGATTGTTTTCGCTGGAGTTCAGACAAATGAGGGGGGATCTCATAGAGACTTATAAAATTCTAACAGGACTGGACAGGGTAGATGCAGGGAGGATATTCCCGATGGTGGGAGAGTCCAGAACCAAGGGTCACAGACTAAGAATTCGAGGTAGACCATTTAGGACGGAGGTGAGGAGACATTTCTTCACCCAAAGAGTGGTGAGCCTGTGGAATTCATTACCGCAGGAAGTAGTTGATGCCAAAACATTGAAAGTAGTCAAGAGGTGGCTGGATATAGCACTTGGGGCGAACGGAATCAAAGGTTATGGGGAAAAGAAGGATTAGACTAATGAGTTGGATGATCAGCCATGATCGTAATGAATGGCAGAGCAGGCTTGAAGGGCCAAATGGCCTCCTCCTGCTTCTATCTTCTATGTTTCTAAGTCTACTGTTTTTGCCTGATTTGGCAATGTGGTTGACTCTGAAATGCTCTCTGAAATGGCTTTGCAGGCCAATCAGTTCTAGGGCTATGAGGGATGGGCATTAAATGCTGCTCCAGCCAACAATGCCCGCATCCCATGAATGAATAAAAAATGCCAAGAGTACTAGGAGTTGTTTCTCGAGAATTTGAATACAAAAGCACTGAGGTGGTGTTAAATTTATATATAACTTTTGTTGGACAACATTTAAAATACCGCTTATTGTTCTTGTCACGAAACTACAATAAGGAAGTCAAAGCAATGGAGAAAGAGCAGGAAACGTGTACCAGGATGTTATCTGAATTCAGAAGATGCAACTACCTGTTAAGATTGTACAGGCTGAAGTTTTTTTCTCTGAAAATTGAAGAGATAAAGGAGACCTGGTGGAGATCTTTAAAACTATAAAGAAGTTTGTTAGGCTGGACTTGAATGCCACTTACCCAACAGCAGTGCCATCTATATATTGCTTAGTTAGTAGTCAAAATGGATAATACCTCTGGTTTTCCATTGATCCACATTTGGGGAGATGGTAGTGTGTTGATAATGTCACATTGGTCTAGTAACCCAGAGGCTCTGGCTCATTCTCTGGGATAAATCGCAACAAGGCAGCTGGTGGAATTTAAATTCAGTGAACAAAATGTGGGATACAATGCTAGTCTCAGTAATGGCGACATTGAAACTATCATTGATTGTTTTAAAACAATCTGGTTCACGCTATGAGGCCCACCATCCCGTGGCTTTGGCACTGATGGATCCCAATTAATGTTTGCATCTTGGAGTGCAAGTCATGCAGCAGTGCAAGGCAAAATTCTTGCACCAATGTCTCCATGGCAGCTGCCACCTTAGCCGTGTTTACCTCATTGCAGTGTTGGCACAGTCACCTTGGACATAAGGCAGATGGACTCCTCCATGCAGCCTTTCAATCTGAGGAGTGTACCAGACATCCCTTCCTGATTTTCTCGAGTTTTCCTTTGGAGCTCCAGCAATTAAGGCATGACTGAGTCCAGAGACAAGTCACCTGACGGAGACCCAGCAGATCCCTAGCCTCCAGCAATCCTCCAAGTGCCGGCACCATGGGACGTCCCTGCCTCCAACTGCTTTGTATCTGGCAGTGTGATGTGCTTATGACCTCGGGACTGCTCTAGAGCTAGGTGTGTATCTCTGTGCTGGTGGAGGATGTGAGTGAGTGCTGTGACGGTTCCTCAATCATATACCAAGCCATCCATCTCAAATGCCCTCTCTGCTTTTGCTGGGTCGTGGCGCTTCTTCTGAGCGTCTTTTTCCTCTACCCCCCTCCCCATAAATTAGGGACTACAAGATCCAATCTGGTTCTAATACTCTGCCCGTTAGTAACTTGACGGGTGTAATGCCTGAGGTGACATGGGGTGTTGTTCTATATGTAATCAGGAAATGGGCCAGTTTGGTTTGTAGAGGGACTGATGATTGTTTCTCTGTGACGGTTTTGAATGTCTGGACGGCTCTCTCAGCCAGGATAGTAGGGTGCCATTCGAATATGTTGAACATCGTTGTTTCGCATGAAATGCTGGAAGTCTTCACCAGTGAAAGCAGTCCCATTATCGGATACTAGCAGCTCGGGCAACAAGTGAGTGGTGAATATCTGTCGCAATTTCTCAACCATTGCTGACAAGTTCGTGGACTTTATTTCATGCATGTCCAACTATTTGGAGTGCGCATCAATAATGAGGAGGAGCATGGATCCCATGAATGGACCCACAGAATCGACATGTAGTTGAACACATGATCGAACTGGCCCACATTCGGGCCACAGGCGGCAATTGTTGCTGCATTTGACATTGGTCACATTGACTAGATTCTTCATGTCGGTATCTGTCCCGGGACAACACACATAATTGCATGTGAGCATCTTCATCTTGGTCATCCCAGGATGGGCACATTTTAAAAGTTTGTTTATTAGTGTCGCAAGTCAGCTTACATTAACATTGCAATGAAGTTACTGTGAAAATCCCCTCATAACTCTTGTAACAATAACTTTCTAGCAGGAGTGGGAACAACCACTTTTGCTCCCTATAATAATACACCATCCTCATAACTTAACATTTTTAATAAAAATGGCTGAGTATTTCCAGCATGTTCGATTTCAAATTTCCAACATCTGCAGTGTTGTGCTTTTCTAAAGGAATAGGCTTGATGGCCCGAATGGCTTTCCTCATCTATATCTTCTTATTAGTTGGGCTCACACCTCCCGGTGACTAACCCACACAGTGGATAGTGTTACTTTTACCTCTCAGGTGCCTTGCCTAGATGCTCTTTTTCTTTAGATGCAGCAGTGCCAATATCCAATACTTTTTCTCCAGACCTTCCTCAGAGCCACTTTCCATCCGCCATCGTAGCTTCACCAGACGTGGAGCAGATTCCAGTTAGTCGCATGAGTTAGTTTATTGTGAAGCTACGGAACAGTTTCAAGGAAGTTCCAGACCTAACACTTGTTTGCACTTGCCCACAGGACAAAATTTCCACTGTTAGATACTTCACCTTACTTTCACCTATGTATCGGCATGGTAACACAGTGGTTAGCACTGCTGCCTCAGCACCAGGGACCCGGGTTTGATTCCCGGTTTGGGTCACTGTCTGTGTGGAGTCTGCACGTTCTCCCTGTGTCTGCGATTTCCTCCTGGTGCTCCGCTTTCCCCCCACAGTCCGAAAGATGTGCAGGTTAAGTGCATTGGCCATGCTAAATTCTCCCTCAGTGTACCCGAACAGGTGCCGGAGTGTGGTGACTAGGAGACTTTCACAGCAACTTCACTGCAGTGTTAACGTAAGCCTACTGGTGACACTAATAAATAAAAAATATTTAAACATTCAGGTTAAATTTGAGTTTTAACGTCCACCTTGCTGTGGGTCAGAAGCCGAGCCCATTCCTACCCCATATCAAAAGTAGCAGATTAAATAACCACCCGAGGGGGGCTCCATCCAGGTTTGCTTTACCTGTGATAATCGGGGTAAAAAGTCATCAATCTCTGGCACAAAACAAGGGTGAATTTTTCCCTTACTGCCTTCATGAAAAAGTCTGTATCAATCCTTTTGTGTTTGTTCACCAAGGAAGAAAAGCCAAAATAAGGCGGCACGGTGCACAGTGGTTAGCACTGCTGCCTCACAGCGCAGGGACCCAGGTTCAATTTCAGCATTGGGTGACTATGTGTGTGGAATCTGTACATTCTCCCCTTGTCTGCGTGGGTTTCCTCCGGGTGCTCCAGTTTCCTCCCACAATCCGAAAGATGCACTGGTTAGGTGCATTGACCATGCTAAATTAGCGCCGGGGGGGATTAGCAGGGTAAATACTTGGAGTTAAGGGGATAGGATCTGGGTGGGATTGTTGTCGGTGCAGGTTCAATGTGCCGAATGGCCTCCTTCTGCAGGGATGCTACGATTCCCCAAGCGAGGGGAGAATGTGTTTTTAAATGCGATTGAAATTATAACATATATTTGTAAGAAATGAAGTGGTGTTTATTAAACACATCACAGTGGTGCTATCCTTTATGTTTAAATTGGAAAGCTGTGGGAAAAAATGTTGAGATCAAGATCTGATAATAGGCGGGAAATAAAAGCAGATTTATTGCTACAGCTTTGTGTTGTTAAGCCTCATACCCCTTCCCCACCACAGCAAAAATGAGCTCAAGTGGTCTTTAACCAGGAAGCCTTAGTAATCCACTGTGACGTTCTGCATTATGTGCTTTTATATTCTACCTCAATAGAATATCATGTCAATGCAGTAACGCAAACAAATACTGACATAGCACTTGGCTATGAAACCAAATCTTGAGTTGTAGAATTTTAACTGGTCAGATGTGGTTTTGTGCAAAATTATGTGGGCATCGATTATTTTAATTTCTGTCCATTTTATTATTTACTATGTTCAGAAACAAGGGACTGGGAGAGCTGTTGACGGGATCGAATTGCCTCAGCATTCTGAGGGTAGGCAAGGGAGGGATAATCAGCCAGGATTCCCACCTGAATCCTTGTCCGCCACTGGAAAATGGGCACGAGGCAAGGTCCAACTGTGGTACCTCGGCAGTGGGATAGCCTATGATGATTGATTGTACATACTGAATATATGGTCTCTTGAGGGAAGTATCTGAAGGCTGACGTATGAGGAGCATTTGAGGACTCTGGGTCTGTACTCGATGGAATTTAGAAGATTGAGGGGGGATCTCATTGAAACTTACAGAATACTAAAAGGCCTGGATAGAGTGGACATGGAAAAGATAATTCAATTAGTAGGCAAGTCTAGGATCTGAGGACACAGCCTCAGAATAAAGGGACAACCATTTAGAACCAAGATGAGGAGGAACTTCTTCAGCCAGAAGGTGGTGAATCTACGGAATTCATTGCCAGAAAAGGCTGTGGAGGCCAGGTCATTGAGCGTATTTAAGACAGAGCTGGATAAGTTCTTGATTGGTAAGGGGACAAAAGGTTACGGGGAAAAGGTGGGAGAATGGGTTTGAGAAACTTACCAGCTATGATTGAATGGCAGAGCAGACTCGATGGGCTGAATGGCCTAATTCTGCTCCTATATATGTCGGGCGGCACGGTAGCACAGTGGTTAGCACTGCTGCTTCACAGCTCCAGGGTCCTGGGTTCGATTCCCGGCTCGGGTCACTGTCTGTGTGGAGTCTGCACATTCTCCTCGTGTCTGCGTGGGTTTCCTCCGGGTGCTCCGGTTTCCTCCCACAGTCCAAAGATGTGCGGGTTAGGTTGATTGGCCAGGTTAAAAATTGCCCCTTAGAGTCCTGAGATGCGTAGGTTAAAGGGATTAGCGGGTAAATATGTGGGGGTAGGGCCTGGGTGGGATTGTGGTCGGTGCAGACTCGATGGGCCGAATGGCCTCCTTCTGTACTGTAGGGATTCTATGATATCTTATGGGCTTATAGACTGCTGTCAATAATGGAGCGTACCCAGCAAGAGCCAATCTTTAGGAGAGAATGACACAATTAGCATAAAATATTTTAAAGATATATATTATTCCATACATATACTTTTAAAAGAGAGCATGGCCCTTCCCCCAAAGCAAAGCTACCTCCCTTCCCCCCACGGATTACCATCACTCCTGAGGTAAAGATCTTGGTTGCTAAGGTAACAACAGAGCAAAATAGAAACTTTGTCCATCCTAGGTTCTGTAGCACGAGCAGTTGCTTGCACCAGGAGAATCGACAAAGATTTCTAATTACATGACAGAATTGTAACACCTCTGACGTTTCAAGTCCTCAAAAGGCTGGAAAAGGGCTGCTTATTTTAAGCGAAGCAATCAAAAGAAAAGAGATGAAGGGGCCAAGTTAATTTCAACAATACCTGCCCTTCCAGATAAGTCACGGAACCACAGGACTGACTCAATAACTCAATTCACTTCACTTAGAAGAAATGGCAACACAGTTTAATGTCTGATTTCACATCGTGGAAATAAAAAGTTACGCTTACAAAAATGTTACATTCCAGCAGTTAAAAACAGGAAATGCTTACAGTAAATCTTACACTGACATAATTTTGCATCACACACATCTACTCTTGTTGGTGCAGACATTATTCATTTCTAATCATTCTCATTCAGACAGGTGTCAGCTCTCATGAAAAGGCCTTTATACAATTACATTGGAAATAGAAGGGTGCGCTTTGTTATGGGTTGCTATGGTGATGGGTGGACAAAATAGGAAGAACCTCCTTGTCTTACGCCAAAACTTAGTGTGTGCACTCTGCTGTGAATCGCATTCTGTTCAAACTGTGCGGTGTTTTTTTTTTGCAGATCTGCAGTAGTCAAACAGCAAGCAGAATTTCCACATCAATTCAAAAAGCGGGAGCCCAGAAAGTTCCCTGCAGGGCCCACCCTGCTTTCAGCTACCTTCTCTGCGCTGTTATTCAAGGACCTACAGTCTTCAAGAAATGTTCCGAAAAATGGCTGCTATTCCTGCCTTGGTGGTTGAAAAGATGCCTGATGTATTTCTTCCAACTGCACCATTAGTCAGACTTAGAAAAAAAATGCTGCTTTTCGATATTTATAAGGAAACAGGAGTTTGAAAATACCCAGGTTTTCGACAAATTACGTACACCCAAACACATGACACCCACAACTATATTACCATTCCACTTCAAAAACAAAACGTCTATTTTACTCCATTATTTAATAGTTATACTCATTCACTGGTGTGTCTACCCCCCCCCCCCCCCCCGCCCTTTGTAATCTTCTCCAGTCCACTCCTAAAAGCCATGATTCATGTTGATACATGTTCACTGGCCACACCTAGACCCTGGCAAAAATTGCTACTCTTCATGTGTGAACTTCAACCATGCAATGCATGCATCATTCATTACTGACCCAATGCTGGACATCACAGTAAAACTTTCCAACAGGGATAACCGCCTAATGATCACTAACAGGAATCATGAGTGATTGCCCACTCCCTAGCCCAAGGTAGTTGAAAGTTATTTTAAAACTTATTTTAGTACCTTTGGCGTTACCTCCCTTCCCCCCTCCCCCACCCCACCACACACAACCCTCCCACCCCCAACCTCTGCACACCCCTCCAGCCTTAAGATAAACTAACTCCATACAGAGCAGAAATCCAATCTATATTCTTCTTGGTTTGTTTTGGCTCAATTGTAAAATGGGCAGTTCATTTACCAACTGATCGGGACACTGGCTCGTTTGATTAATATCCGATGTACAGACAAGGTAGTAAATCACTGAAGCTCCATCTTAGAGCCAGGTTACACAGTAATGCATGGATTCAGTTTTAGAATTTCAGTGTTTGTGTGTGCTGACCATTTCTATAATTATTCCATCACAATATTGTTCTTCAAGAAAGTTACTCAAACGACGTTATAATAATCATCACCATATATAAATGAACAACGATGTCACTGAATGCTTTGATCTGGTTTTCAGGTACTGACCTTATTCTTTAACATTTAAATTGTTGCAAAAAGGTGCTTTAAAAAAGGGGTGAAGTTCAGATTGCTGAACTTCACGTGCAAAGACTTAATGTGCTCATGTTGCATTTTGCAGCACTCCATTGTTAGGCAGGCATTGACCTGCTATTTTAAATGGATTAACATCTGCCTAAGAGTAGCGCACGAAGGTATCTGGCATAGCGTGTTAATCCTTCAAACGTAAACTAGGCCAGTCAGAAATCCTTAATTACATTTTGCAAAATTTTGATATTCCAATCTAAATCGTGCTCCTCTCTCTCACTTGTCCCATCCGTACCAGGAAAGGTTGACCCTTGGATTGCTAACAAAAACCTGTCTGCAGCTGTGATCATTTTCACTCATAGCGACTGCGATTCAAGATAATAATAAGGGACCATGTGAAGAAATAACCTGGGCTGGGCTGACGTGACTCGAAGGCTGCACACAGGTATACACGCACATGCTCAAAGATTAATTAATATGCACTGAATAGTGTTTATGCCACAGAGCGTTGGAAGTGCTGGGAAGTGTAGTGATAAATGGGCATATGTTAAAACCCACAGCATGCAACCCGGTGAGCCTACAGGCCTGAGAAAGTGACCTCACTTGCCTTCGCCCAGTGTCTGTGTAATTTAAGAACTGACTTCAGTACCCATCTCATTTCCGACTGGAAATTTCCCCCTCCCCTTGGCTGCAGCTTTGTACTTTCCAGTTTAATGTGACAGAGAATGGAAATGGTATTCAAGCAGTCCTCCCCAACCCCCCTACTTCCGCTAAACAAGTGTGCAAATAACTCTAGTTACTCCCTTTAACACAAAAATACGCACTTACGAATACTTGTCATTTCAATGTGCAAGTAACCTCATTGAACAATAAATATCTTACAATCATATCAAAAAGAAAAGCGCAAGCATAAATAACAAATTCTTATAAAAGCAGTGTCTCTGATCCTCAGGTCATTTTTTTCTCTCTCCCTTCTCTTTTAATAAAGTTGACCTTTAATGATTCAGTTGTATTTTTGCAGCTGACTTCCCTCTCCTGAAGGGTTTTGCCTGCCTGACAGCATGGGTTCCCGAAGCAGGGTAATTGCTGCCCCAGGCGTTGCCGGAGACAATGTCCAGAGCCCCCCGGCCCATTAGTGAAGAGTTCGGGAGGCACAGCTGTATCTGTGTTTAGTCCGACACCCACATCCTTCACAATCTGCCCACGTCCTCGCAGCTGGTGCCTCTATTTCAAATGTCATGCTGCGAGCTAATGGCCATTTAAAATTTCATACACAAATGTTAGGAGCCAATGAAAACTGAGAACGTTATGGTGACAAGTCTTAATTTTTGGAGGAGCCGATACATAATCGCTGTTAATTCACCATTTATCGCCACTGCTAGTCCTTGTCCAGAAACTATTTCGTAACCATAAGATATGCAATATGTGTCAATGGATGTTTTCTTCATGTCCCTATGAGGCGCTGGTTGCTGAGGCTAAGTCATTTTAGCTCCAGCAGGTAAAAAAGGGTATCTTTTTCTCTCTTCATGTAAATTATGTTCCTTCACAGTAGACAAAAATCTTCACATCAGGAGTCCTGGCATCTGTTCAAAAAGAGAAACAGGACCGTGTTATTGTTCACATTTGACTTCAATAGTTCAATCTATTCCAACAAAGTCACAATTTCATAGCCAAGTGCAGTACTGATGGAGTAATTGCTGCAATTCTGCTACACTAAGGGGGGGTTTTCCTGTCCTGCCAGCCCGCCACGGGAATTGGAGTGGGGCGGGGTGGGGGGTGGGATGGGGGGGTGGACCATGCATTGACCTCGGGCAGGAATTTCTGGAAAATCCTGCCCTAAATCTTTTATTCTTCTCATATTCATTCCCAATTTATGTTGTAGTCTTTTGTATTCGATGTGAACAGGTTGACATACTGATGGTCAGATCATGGTCCAGGATTAATGGAAGTGTATTCCATTCCCGTGCTTTTTTGTCACAAGTGCAAACTTGCCATCAAAACACAGTCTTCATGTGTCCAACATCATTCCTGAACATTCGACTTTAAAACATTGAACAAACTGACAATTAGCAAATTCAAGTTCTAGGCAAACTGTGTCGACAAACCAGGTGAGGTCACATTGAGCTAATGGTCTAGGCTTAAAAAGAGGGGTTAAATCATTTATTGCACATTACTAGTAGTTTATTCATGTATCCTGAAGGCATAATTCTGCATTATCTAAAATAAATCTTCTTAGGCCAGATAGCGTGAGCAATATGTTCACCGTAGAAAGTTAATCTTTGTTGTAGCAAACATCTCCAACTGCATCAAGCTTAGGTTCTGTTGGTCAATGGAAACAAGGCACCCATATGGCTGCAAGGATTCTCTGCAAAAATACCCTCTGTGCAGTCTTTCACACTGGCTATAAATATGATTTGTTATCACTGGCGAGCGTTGGCTGCTGGATCGAAAGGCTGGATGCAAAGAATCTCAATTAGCAAGGGATTTCCCCAATCCCTCCACCATCTACTCACTTGACAGCGAGGACAAAGCTGCACTGGCTGAATATCCTTAAACATCTAAATTAAGGTAGGCCTTCATTATTTTAGTAGGCTGGATATATATGATTTGAGTAAGATGATTTGAGTAAGATGATTTGATTTGAGTAAGATGCAATATTAAATCACTTATGGTAATGTTCCCAAATAGACAATATTTTAAATGAAAATGCTTCTTGCAAAAATCTAAAGCACTAAGATTTCCATTAAAAGAGGTTGTAAATCAAATGAACCTAGATGTCTAAAGCAAGACTAAATGAAAGTGCATGGAAGATTCTTACAATCAGCTACTAAAAACCAAAATTAAAGTATTTAAACAACAACGGTGAGGCAATAATAGAAGAAATGATTATAACTAAAGACTGCACGAGCCTTTAAGGGCCCCTGACAATCTCATCTCGCCTATCATGTGGTATAAAATTCATCGATTAATGAGTTTTGTAAAAAGAAAGAACTATAATAATAACTTCAAAAATATAATTGTATTTTTCACTAAGCTATCAAATACAAAGGGGAAAAAATAACATGTTTAGAAAAGACCAGATCACACACACAAGTTTCAAAAGAGCATTGCGGTGATTATAGGGAACATTCTGGCTTGAACTACGAGATAAAATAGCTTTGCTGCATTAGAACTCGGTATTACATTACACATACAGTTTTGTTACAAAATGCTTGTTGTTCCAACCCTGGACCGTAACCAATGGGATCCCTAATGTTTTAAGAAGGGTGAATGGAGACCTCTGGTGCTGTGGGGGTCAGGCAAGTGAAAGCAGGAAACCAACTGTGATTTTCCATCAGCTTTCGGCCGCTGTTGTGCAAATCTCCATTAGCAATTTTCTTCCCCCCGTCCCCTCGCGCTCCCTTCTCGCACCAAGGACAATAGACGGGTTAATTTGACTTCAAAATGAGTCTGTTACTGATCCCCTCTGCCTCAGCCTGTCATTAAAAACCTGTCAACATGGCTCCTTTAGAAACGATAGGGTCATAAAATCAGGAATGGGGGATTAATATTACATTAACCTTCTAGGACACTGGTTACACGTACCAATAAAAAGGATCCTGCAAAGTTAATGCAGGAAATTTTATGCTTTTTATTGCTTCATCTTTGTTTCTCTTCATAACTTACTGGCTGCTAGCCAGCTTTATGACAGGCCATTACGCTGAGACTAAATAAATCACTGCAGAATGGCAGGTTCTCAGATTAAAGTAAAGCATTTGTTTATACTGTATGTATGTAATCTAACTTGTTTTCTTAGGATTAGTTGATCCTTCAATGATAATATCTCTGGTATAAATGCATCAGTTTACATTATTTTCAACCAGCGCTGCTCCTGTCATAGCATTTGCAAACTGGAAACCCTTGAGTTGAAGCACAATAGACACCGAAGAATCAATTTCTACACAAATCAGTACCAAGAAATGACGCTTCCATCTTCAAAGGCTACTCCAACCCTGATTTTAATTTGGATAGAGAGCTGGGTGGGCCGATTGGCAAACCATCCCAACCGGAGTAGCATGAGGTCCAGGCGATTGGAACTAGCAACTGGGCCACTGAGTGGGAGTGGAATGATAAAACAGCAGGAGGCCGCCGCTCCGGTCTGAAAGAAGGTTCCGGGGCATTCAGGTATGCCATGGGGAAATGGTTTCACTATCGGGGGTCGGAGCGGAAAGTTCCCAGGCAGGGGAGACTTTGCCTTTCCTTTAGCTGATGTGGGCCTGAACACTCCTGTTCCTCTTGGCAGGAAATACAAAAGTACGAGCCTGCCACTCCTCGCCCCAGCTACACTTACCTCCAGTTCAGTGGACAGGAGTAACAGAAGTCTCACAACACCAGGTTAAAGTCCAACAGGTTAATTTGGAATCACGAGCTTTCAGAGCGCTGCTTCTTCATCAGGTGAGATCGAAAGCTCGTGATTCCAAATAAAACTGTTGGACTTTAACCTGGTGTTGTGAGGCTTCTTACTGTGCCCACCCCAGTTCAACAATGGCATCTCCACATCAGTGGGCAGGAGAGTTGCAAAGGCTTTCCCATACAGGTCTCTGGCTAAAATAGTAGCTGGGTCCTGATGATGTGACCAGAGTCTGATCTCCATATTTAAAGATAGACCCAGACACCTTCCATTATCCCACATGACTTTCTTGGAAGAGTGTAGGTTCTTCTTTCCCTGGGCGCCACAGCTTCAACATGTAAAAGTCCCACTGGAGCACGTTTCATTTTAACTTGTTTTTCAACCATGTTCAAGGGCGATGGCCAATTTCACAAAATCAACTCTTGTTAAGGAATTTAAGAACTCCTTACCTATGAAACACTGAAGGATCATTACTTCTATGCAGGAAGGTGCTTCCACGTGCTAACGAATGCTGTGGGAATCAATGAGTAAGGTACAGTCGTGATGCTATTCCATGTGTCCAATGTGGGATCATAGCAGTCTAGTGTTTTACACCTCTGAGTGCCAAAGTAGCCTCCAACTACGTAGAGCTTATTTCCAGAGGCGACAGCGTGGCAGCTCATTCGCTTCGCAGTCACGTCCCCAACCTTAGTCCATTGATAGGTCTCACTGTTAAACCTGTATGCAGAACATGCCGAGAATTCAGTGTCCCCGCCCATGATAAAGATTTGGTTGCCCAGCACAGCTGCAGCTGTGTACCTCCAAGGCTGAGGGCAGGTGGCAGGCACAGTCCATCTATTCTCACACGGGTCGTAACACTGTACTTTAGGCAGTTTGTCGTGGCTCACACTCGTACCACCAAAGGCAAACAACCTTAGCTTGGCACTGACCACAGCTGCATTGCTGACGCCTTCCCGAAGGGGGGCCACCATTGTCCACTTGTTGGTCACTGGGTCGTACTGCTCCACTTGTTTGAGAGAAACAGAGGGTGACGCTGGTTGACGCCCTGTGGCTGCAGTGTGCCCGCCGACCACGTACAGCGAATGCTTCAACTCAGCCGATCCATGGCCAAACCTCGCCACCAGCATTGGGGCAGACTTTGACCACTCTTCGTGAAGGGTATCATACACCCAAACATCTTTGGAGACCCCATTCTCTGAGCCTCGCCCTCCAGTCACATACACTTTGCAGCCAATTGCACATGCACTAAACTCTTTGCGTGGGCTGGGAATGTCCGCTTTCGGAATGATCTCCTTTGCCTTGTGGTCTATGAGGTAAACTTTGTCGCACATGAACGTCTGTCCTCCGAGCAAGAGCAAGGCGTGGCCAGTTTTACGAGGTCTGGCACAGAGGCTCGTCACCACGCCGTCATTTTGTAATATTTTTAATTTGCAGTGTATCGCTTCTTCGATTAACTCTTTACTCTTCATCTGCCTGGTGATAAGCTCTTCCGTGGCTACGTTCTCCATTAAATACACAGCAGGCAGCAGAGCCAACCGAACCGTTTGCAACAGCTCCGGCAAACAGCAGTGGCGCCTACTCACATCATACTTCACCCACTTTATGGTGGTCTCGTACACAAGCTTCTCATCCTCTGTCTCCAGCTCTTCACTGGAGAGAAGCTGCACCAGTGTATCCTTTGGCAGCTGCATGAAGTCTTCACTCTTGCTGATAGCTGGGAAGTTGCTGAGGCACATTCTCCAGGACAGCTCGTAAAGCTTAGTGCAATGGTGGGCATCAGACAACAGCAGCATTCCAAGGCAGTTGGTTGGGTGTAGGTTTTTCTCCAGGAATTCTGCACAAGCATCCCGGATGTCCTGGAACTGCAGCATATCCCCAGCCTCCAGGAGGGATTCGGCATTTTCTTCATTAATGAGAACACGAGACGAGTAAGCATAGTCTAAGAGGAGCTCCAGAACTTCCGGATGGATGGAATTATGGAAATTTACTTCATTGTCTTTGCTCTCGCGTAATCCCCCGCTAAACATAGCTTCGAAGTATCGGCTGCAGGCGGCAAGCACAGCTCGGTGGCAAGGAAAGGTCTTTTCTCCCGCGTGGAGGAGGACATCTGTGAAAAGTCTCTGCTGCCGTAGGAGGTTCAGGTGCGTGAGGACACTGTCGGCGTATGTAGTTTTGTGGAAGAGGTAAATATTCATGGAGCCATTACTGGCCCTCGATTTCCGATTCTCGTGCATGCTGACTGACATTCTCATCAAACACTGCGGAGAAAAAGAAATGAAGAAATCCAATCAATTCACTTTTCTTTCATACAAAGTCCCACAATTTGAAATAAAATTTCTGCAAAGAGAACTTTTAGCAATGTTTGCTGCGAGACCTCACAAACTACTGCCCAATACCATCCTCCCTTTTCAGCCCAAGGGCAGAGAACTGCTTTACAGTAAAGGAATAAGTCAAATTCCAATTCCATTAATTTGCGATTCTGGATAACCTGTGTGGTGGAAAGATTGCATTCTACAATTCTTTCAGCTTTTCTGTGAAAACCAAAGGCCTAGTTTTAATATTCAGTGGGATTGTTATTCATAGCAATCAGGAACATTGGGTTAGGATGAATGAATAAGCCCAGTTTCGTTTTTATTACATTCCAGGGTTTTATTAGTGTCTTTGGGATTGCATTTGGCAATGTTTGTACATAATGCAGGGAAAACCTGTCCAGCCAGTTTTTCTACTCGCTTCTTGAGTGCGCCATCTGGTGGTTCCTTGCAATGAGGATGAAAGGCAGGTGTAGTCTGCATTCGCAATCTAATGGGACATTGCAAAAGCTATAATTATATAGTGCTGCTCACTGTTGTCACTAGGATTCCAATATAAAGCGGCAGTGAATGTGTAATTTGTGCATTATGTCTATCTGAACTGTACACACTGCGAAACAATTATAGTGTTGCCCTTCCACACACTGGTTATGTCTGTTGAGATTATTAACAACAGTGTGCAATATTGATGATGTCTGTCACTCTTGGTGCTGGTGGGAGTAATTAGAGGTGATGAATTGACAGTGTTTGCAAAAGAGTATTGCACATTATAATGTATTAAAGCGGTATCTTATCCTGTAATGTATTGATACCAATGTGATGATTAAGCTAGTGGGAAAACTGTAGTAAAATTAAAATGAATACCATACTGATATACGTAAAGACAACTGAATACAATACTGATATATGTAAAGACTACTGAATACAATACTGATATACGTAAAGACTACTGAGTACAATACTGATATATGTAAAGACTACTGAATACAATACTGATATATGTAAAGACTACTGAGTACTTATACTGATATACGTAAAGACTACTGAGTACTATACTGATATATGTAAAGACCACTGAATGCTATACTGATGTACGTAAAGTACGTAAAGGTACGTTGGGCAGCACAGTGGCACAGTGGTTAGCACTGCTGCCTCACAGCCTCAAGGGCCTGGGTTCGATTCCTGTCTTGGGTCACTGTCTGTGTGGAGTTTGCATGTTCTCCCCATGTCTGCGTGGGTTTCCTCCGGGTGCTCCAGTTTCCTCCCACAGTCTGAAAGATGTGCTGGTTAGGTGCACTGACCAGAACAGGCGCCGGAGTGTGGCGACTAGGGGAATTTCACAGTAACTTCATTACAGTGTTAATGTAAGCCTTACTTTTGACAAATAAATAAACTTTAACTTTTAAAGACCACTGAATACTATTTCAATGTACATAAAGACAACTGAATACCATACTGATGTACGAAATGACTACCCCAGTATACAATAGAACCAGAGAACAATATAATTCCTACAGTGCAGGAGGAGGCTATTTGGCCCATTGGGTCTGCACCGATTCTCTGAAAGAGCATCTTACTCAGGCCCAACCCCCGTCCAATCCCTGTAACCCCGCACATTTACCATGGCTAATCCACCTAACCTACACATGCTTGGACACGAAAGGGCAATTTAGCATGACTTATCCACTTGACCTGCCCACTCTCGAAATTTTAAACACTCACCTCAAGATGCGTAGTGTTAATAACTCTCATTTGAGTGTCAGCTTTGCTTGGCTTTGTTGGTTGTATGAAACTCATCTGTGAGCCAGAAGATGAGTGTTCAAGCCTTATTGCAGCAATTGAACAGAGCTAGGCTGACACTCCAGTTAGGTGCTAAGGGAACTGCTGTCCTTTAGATAGACTAAAAATTCATCCGGTGTTTCAGGTGAATGTAGAAAATCCCAAGACATTATCGGGTGAATTAGCCCTGATATTCTGACAAACAATGCCACCAATAAGCAATTGATCAAACATTCATCTCATGGTAGCGCCATGTGTAAAGTAACCACTGCATTTGCCAACACTGAAGCTTTCAGATTCAGTTTCAATTTCAGTTTCACCCCAGAGTTTAAATTGATTATTTTTTTTAAAAGTGGAATTTAAATCAACGTTCATATTATTAGGACCAACATAAAAAGAATTTATTTCACCACCGCCAACTACTTGAATATTTCAAACCCGCATCAACAATGGTGCCACCAGATGCAGTTCAAGCCGTTTGAATTATTTTGCATCACACCTTTGTTCGGTATGCACAGATCTGTCAAGTCAGTCGTTCAATTCTACAAAATAAAATGTGAAATAGCAGATGCAGTGATCAGGTACAATTAAAAAGATGAGGCAAATAGATTTCATTTTGTACAATTTCAGGTGATGAAATGCAAATTTATACCAAGTCAAAAAGCCAGTAGAGTCATATTTATATGAACCTAATGAAGAAAATTCAAATTATGACAAGTCAAGGTATCTGTTATTACAATCCTTTCGCTCCTGGTTAAAATGTTTAAACCCTTAGGCCGTTTACTGAATGCAGCAAAAGCAGAACTGTTAAAAACAGCTAATTAACACGAACTTCAACTGAATTCTCCTGCAACTTCTCGCTATTTATTTAATGTCCTGCTTTTTTTTTAGAATTGTTTGGAATATTCCATAATGCCTCTGGGGTAAAACGACCTGCCATTCTAAGGACACCTTTTCCATCTACAAGCAATTAGAACCAGCGACTCAATATTAGAGGGAGAGCTAATGTCACTTGTATCATTGCCCCGCATAGTGTACACTCTCCTGCAGCCCATTAACACCTGCCATATCCGGGAACTAACCTTGCATTGTGACATTGCACCTTTGATACATCCTCAAGTCGTCTGATGCTGATCTTCACTGGGGAAGCAACCAACACGTTGCTTACACAGAATCACAGAATTGTTACGGGCCAGAAGGAAGCCATTTGGCCCATCGTGTCTGCAACAGCTCTCCAGACGAGCATCATGACTTACAACCATGCTTTATTAAATAAAGTATTTGCCCCCCTCCTCATTCCACCATGAGCTAAATTATATTACACAGTAACACTGTCTCGTTTGCAATATGTTTTTTAATCACTCTTGTTTCCCACACATTGTTTGTCAGTTTGCGTGTGTGAAGCCAGCGTCCTTTTAAATTAGTGAATGGGAATTACAGTAACGGGATTAATGATGACTTCCCCTCCCCGCCCCCTTTACATTTTGGACGGGCGAGGCAGGTTAACAGTTAGTTACCTGTCCCTTTCAGCGCTGTCCTGCTCTGCTCCGCACCCAGAAACAACTGAAAGTGACATGAGGCCGCCCTCCTTCTGGCGGTGCTGTGTCCTTTCTCTAACGTTTACTTTGAGCTGAATCAACATAATCGTCGCTGTTACTGTACCTTAGAGCGCTAGCAGCTTGCAGCTGAAAGCGGTCATTAAGCAGGGTCCCTCACCCGTGCGATTTACTGGGTGGGTAGGGGGGTGGTGATGGAGAATGCCTTCATGTGTAAAAGACCAAGTGCACTTGTAATTTGCAGTCTTTGGCACAAGTCAAAGAAATGCCTGGGACCCATTGTCAGTGATGAGCCATTCTCTCTCTCTCTCCATTCTGCGGAAGTGGGCGATTCGTCAAAGCCAGCACAAACTTGGCGGTTGACCAAATCAAAACCCAGAAGAAGTGATAACTTACACGTGTGAAGCGCCTCTGATTGAATCGTATGAATTGCAGCCGCGCCGAGGGGCTGAGCAGAATTCCTCACGTCTCTATCGGGCACTGTGTGGAAGCTGCAATAATTGGTGCTGGATTTCTTTTTTAGAATTAGTAAATGTATCATTCCCTCCCGCCAAAGTAAAGAAGATAGTTGACAACCCGGAGCGATTCCTACATGCTTAATTCCCAATCCCTGGGGCAGCCGATTAACATCGTTCAAATAAAGTTATTGCAAAATACAACCCCGCTCATACTCCGGAGGAAATTATTCACACCAGGGGATAAGGACAACTGCAGCTTTCTCTTTTATTACAGGGATCAAGTTCAACCTTGCTACAAGATAACGAGTAATCGTATCACAAGTTTCTGTACCATTCATTCAGCTCGTTAAATTACACCCACTGTCCAGGGCAGCTTCATTTCTGCCCATCCCTTTGCTGCAGACACTGGGGTTTGGGAGGTTGTTCTTAGTTTGCCCGCTAACGGTTTCTTAATGGCCCGGCTGGGGACCATGAGGGGCTGTCTGGATGGTCCTCTCCCCTACATCAAGCTGCAGCACAGAGAGAAAGCGGCTCTCCCGCACAAAAGGCAGCCCTGGGTCTGAAATTGACATTAACATGTAAATTACCGTCTGATGTAGCAAACCTCACCGCCACAAAAGCCGAGAGGGTTGATGAATAGATTTCACTAATGTGTCTCCAAATGCAACTTCAGCCCTCCCCTCCTCGGTTTACTTACATGCAGACGCGTCGATTCACTAAGGCTCAAATGACAAAGTTTGTTTAAGTTTTACAACGTGCATCCGCTCGCCGGTACCTCGGGGTTCCTGCGATGGGAAATGGCAGAGAGCAGGCTTGCAAAACAGCAGCTGCCGGTTGCTCGCTCACAGCAAACAGCGGCTCCTTTCAAACACGCGAGTGCTCACTGCAAGTCCAGGGAGCAAATAGGCAACCGCATATAGATAGGGTCACAAAGGAGTCTAAACAGGCAGAGAGACTGCACAGTAAACAGCCGAGGAGCGGGAGTTTTGCACAGTAGCTCCTAACTGCTGCCTGCTCCAGGCAAAGCCACTCTGCACAGCAATCAACCAGGACAAAGTGGAAACTGCACAAGCAGCCCCATATTGCCCCATACTTACCCCAAACATTTACCCCAGTCAAACTCTTACACCAGTCACTTACCCCAATCAAACACTTACCCCAAACACTCACCCCAGTCCCACACTGCTACCCCAGTCACTCACCCCGCTACCAAACTCAGACCAACCCCACATTTTACCCCAGTCCCACATTATTACCACAGTCAAACACTTGGCCCTGTACAATCTTGTTACCCCAGTCCCACATTACTATCTCAATCCCATTGTTACCACCGTTCTACACTTATCCCAATCCTACTGTTACCCCAGTCTCACTGTTACCCCTGTCCCACTGTAACCCCAATCCCACTATTACCCCAGTCCCACTGTTACCTGCCCCACTGTGACCCCAATCCCACAGTTACCCCAGTCCCACTGTTACCCCTGTCCCACACTGTTACCCCCTCTTCTATTCTTACCCCAGTCACACATTCTTATATCAGTCCCACGCTCTTACCCCAGTCCACCACTGTTTTCCTAGTCCCACTCTGTGACCCAGTCTCAGTGTCCCACACTGCTCCAGTTATTCACACTGTGACCCAGTCTCAGTGTCCCACACTGCTCCAGTTATTCACACTGTGACCCAGTCTCACTGTCCCACACTGCTCCAGTTATTCACACTGTGACCCAGTCTCAGTGTCCCACACTGCTCCAGTTATTCACACTGTGACCCAGTCTCACTGTCCCACACTGCTCCAGTTATTCACACTGTGACCCAGTCTCAGTGTCCCACACTGCTCCAGTTATTCACACTGTGACCCAGTCTCACTGTCCCACACTGCTCCAGTTATTCACACTGTGACCCAGTCTCACTGTCCCACATTGCTCCAGTTATTCACAAACTGTGACCCAGTCTCACTGTCCCACACTGCTCCAGTTATTTTCACACTGTGACACCAGTTTGATATACACGGTTCCCATTCAAGCTTCCCTTTCTTTTTGATACAGCTGTGTCACCATCAGATGCCTGATGCCGGACGTTGAGGAAACGTGGACTTACCGAAACTTGTCAGCAGATGATCCGGCGAGGAGAATCATAGTCTTGGGCTAGTGCAGGATGTGTTCGCTCTGGTGTTTGTGGGTTGCTGCCTTCTGGAACTGGGAACAACCCTGAGAGTTGGCTGCTCTTCAACCGGGAAATAGTCTGCTCGGATATTGGCCAGTGCAAATTGCCTGTGAAAAGAGGGCGAGCTGCCAGTGAGTGGCTGTCACCCTCTGCAGTCAGTGCAGACAATGCACAGTATGTTGCAAAGCAGCCGGGCACCCAGGTGGAGCAAGTAATACAATGCGCACTGTTCACAGAGCACAGGGTAACTGACACTGCCGGGGTAGGGCATGCACTACAACCAGCACATAGCCACCGACACCGAGAGACAGAGAGATCACAGTGCCAGAGCAGCCGACTTGCCGAAGCTGGGGTGTGCTGTGCCGAGGAGTTCTCCCCAGCAGGTTGCAGCAGTCAGCTGGGCAGCACAGCTCTGTGCACGATTCCACTGTCTGTCTATAAAGTGAACCGATTGGCAATGGGCTGATATCACCAGCAGCGAATTCCCAACCCAAAGGCAGCACAGGAAACATCCCCAGGACCACAGCTACTAATTAGGGAGCTGATCTGGAGGCAGTCTTCTGATAGGCTGTTATTTTCACCAAATGTTGAATCCTCTCCTGTTATCTATTTTCTTCCTTTCACAGAAAGTGCTGACAGTGAACAGTCTGACAGGAAAGCATGTGCTATGCAAATGCATTCCCAACTAGCGCTTTGCTGACACATTATTCCCCCCAGGTTTAAACATTTTGGCTTCAGTATAGTCCTCACAATTAAATAAAAGTTCACATTCACTCTCCCAGTTACTCTCACTCACTCACACACACATAGATGTTCATTAACATTTAAAAACTCACTATCATGAACAGTGGGACATTTTCCACATTTAGTGCAGGGAATGCTATCTCTTATCTTGGTCAGTACAAATATCGCTGTATCTTTATTATTGTTACATTGATAAGCATGGACTATATTGTATAAACTACAGTATAAACACTGCTGTATCCATATCAGTCGCTGTAAACAATACCTTTTCAACATTGGCCCAGTGTGGACAGTGTTGTGTTCATTGTTAGTTAATGCAAGCAATGATATATGCGTATCAGTCAATGTTTTTGATACATGCGTATCAGTCAATGTTTTTATTTATTTTTTCATGGGATGTAGGTGTCACTGGCTGGGACAGCGTTTCTTGCCAATCCCGAATTGTCCTTCAATTGAGTGGTTTGCATGGCCATTTCAAAGGGCAGTTAAGAGTCAACCACATTTAACACGATTAAGAGTGGGCTCCAAGATTTTCCAAAGCTGCATTGGAGGCTTTGGAGTAGGAGGCAGAGAGCAGGAGAGATCCCATCCTTGCACAGGGGTCACAAGGCCCTCCAGTCAAACAGTCAGTGGGACCAGATACCTGTAGCGGTCAATACCAGGAGTCTAGCCCCGAGTACCTGGATGCAGCGCCATAAGGCGTTCAATGACCTCACACGAGTGATCAAAGGTAATGAATCTATCCTCAAATGCCACATCCCACCAACTGTCCCAGTAGCCTCACACACTGTTCAATGTACCACACTCCATAACTCATCTACCAGCAATCTTTTTTTTATTCATTCGTGGGGCCATGGACGTCACTGGCTGGCCAGCATTTATTGCCCACAGTGCCGAATTTAGACTTAGTGAGACCCTAAACTATATAAAGCTTGGAGGCCCCTTGTTAAAAAGTTACACCAAAAGGTCTCACAAAGGTGCGTACCAAAACAGGACCTTGGGTCGCCACAAAAAAATTGAAAACATAATTATGCCTTTTAATTATTTAACAACAAGGTATTTAAAGTGAAAAATACAAATTATTTTCAAATGAATGTATTTACTGATTACATATTTATCATTTGGCTGGCTTGATCTCTCTCATAGATTTTGGTAATTTTGGTAATTATTTGAGTTGCTCTTCAAGCTGGTGCTTTCTTTTTCTTTTCTGGTACCCGCTCTTAAATGTTCTCTTCATTGTAAACCTTCTGAAATTTTGTGAGGCCCCTGCGGATTGTGAGGCCCTAAGCTGTAGCTTGTTTAGTTTATGCCTAAATCCGGCTCTGGCCCATCCCTTGTTGTCCTTGAACTGAGTGCCTCGTTCAGCCATTTCAGAGAGCAGTTGAGAGTCAACCACACTGCTGTGGCTCTGGAGTCACATGTAGGCCAGAGCGGGTAAGGACAGCAGATTTCTTTCCCTTAAAGACATTAGTGAACCAGTTGGGTTTTTCCAACAATCGACAATGGTTTCATGGTCATCAGTAGATTCTTAATTCCAGATTTTTAAAAATTGAGTTCACATTTCACCATCTGCCGTGGCGGGATTTGAACCCGGATCCCCAGTACATTAGCTGGGTTTCTGGATTAATAATCTAGTGATAATACCACTAGGCCTTCACCTCCCCATATCTGCATAAATCGCAACTCATGCATAACACTTATAGTGTCACTTTACTCCCACGTACTTAGCACTGCTCGCTGCAAGCCTCATACTCACAGCTTGTACAACTACAACAGCCACATCATTTAAACACACTGCAGTGCACTCACTGATACACTTCCTGCTCCCTTGCAGGAAAAGATGGCAAACAACTGGAGGAAGCTGTACCCAACCGAAGGGGGACAGGCACAGCTACATGTCCTCAGCTGTCCTCAGACTGATGGAGAAGACAGTGCTTAAAATCATTGAATGGCTATGTCTGAGACAGTGGCTAATGGTGGGGCTGAAACTATTGAAGATAACAATGCTCTTATCTAATCTTCTTTCACATACCCTACTTCCCTCTCATCCCACAATCTTTTCAGAAGCTGCAGATGTCTAAGTATGCATCTCTTGCTTCCCACCCACCTCTCACCCTACTCTGTGCTACTCTCCTTTCAGATATCGTACTTTCCTTTTCTGCAGTGACCCCTTTAAGAACAGGGTGAGAGGGCTCTCAACAAGAATCCATATCTCAGGGTGTTTAGGGTGTTTAGGGAGTGGCTCTCCTGCCTGAACCTCTGCCAGGAACAGTGTCCCTACTTCACTAAGGAGGAGTGACTGAAGTCTGCCACCTTCAGCAGCCATGACGCCAGCTTCAGAAGAAAGTGGAGATAGAATTGACAGTGGCTATGAAGTGACCATAGTGGCATAGAGCACAAGAGAAAGGAGATTATGCTGAGTTTGTATAAAACACTAGTTAGACCTCAGCTGGAGTATTGTGTATAGTTCTGGGCACCATACTTTAGGAAGATTGTCAACGCGTTTTAGAGAGTGCAGATGAGGTTTACAAGAATGGTTCCAGGGATGAGAAACTTCAGTTATGAAGGTAGATTAGAGATGCTGAGATTGTTCTCCTTGGAGAGGAGAAGACTAAAAGGAGATTGATCCTGTTGAGAGCCCCTCTCCATCTCTCAGCAGCTTGTCCTACTCTGTGTCACCTCTGCTCATTTCTATATCATAGAAAAGATTATGGAACATTGGAACCAAATGATACCTAGAAACTTTCAAGACATTGACTATCTCCTAATAAAACATTCAAAAACATTTTAGCACATTCTGGAACTTAAGTAAGTAACTAAGGAGAAAATATATTTTGCCTTTTACTACGATTGTAATGAACACATGTCATGATGCACTGAGTTTCCTGGGATCATGCATATGGGATTCTCCTTAACACTAGAGCATTTTGTTTCTGTAATTGGGTACATAGAATCATAGAATCCTACAGTGCAGAAGGAGGTCATTCGGCTCATGAAGTCTGTACCAATCACAAACCCATCCAAGCCCTAACCCCATAACCCCATGAATTTACCCTAGCTAATTCCCCTGACACAAGGGGCAATTTATCATGGCCAATCCACCTAACCTGCACATCTTTGGACTGTGGGAGGAAACCAGAGCACCCGGAGGAAACCCACGCAGACAGGGGGAGAATGTGCAAACCCCACACAGACAGTGACCCAAGCAGGGAATCGAACCTGGTTCCCTGGTGCAGTGCCACCGTGCCACTATTAGGCTAGCAGTTATCATCATATAATTACACCGATATTAATATTAATAAAATGCCACTATATTTACCATGCATTTAACAAAACAGAATTGATGTAGGGACGTGTCAGTTTATTGCTCAGCCGGAATATTCTCAGAAAGTGGAGAAGGACATGAAATAATTAAAAATGAAAGAACAAGTTGATGACGACATCAAAGAGAAGAGAACAAATTTGAAAGAGGTAAGATCGAAACAAATCATTTGAAAAATTGTGAGATGGACACAGCCACAAAGACAGGAAACAAGGAAGAAAAGAAATAAAGTATGACAAATTAAATCAAGAGATAGACAAAGATTTCAGAGAACAGTGCAAGACATGAACCTTTGCTCAAAAATACTGCATCTGCTAGGTTTGGAAATTCATGGATAAAACTACGCGACACAACACAGGATGTGGATGATGATGTGTATTATAATTTGTCCCAATAAATATACTAAAGATTGATTGAACCATCTAAATGAGCTACAGCAAAACAAACTCACTCAGTACATAATTATGTCACCACCAATTTATAAAAGTTTAATATCCGGATGCATATTTATGTTTAATTGCTTCTGATTGTATGTTTTATAAATAGCATCCCTTCAACAGCGTAATGTGATTTTATTTTCTTTCCAGCATTGTCAGGGTGATTCTAGGTCAACCCTTTGCTTTCATTAGGATTTATGATAAGGTTAATGTTCCAGTTAATAACATTCTTTGGGACGAATTATTAGATGCAGTGCTTGAATTCCATAATTTTTGCATTACTGACACTCTTGTAGGTTTGTTAAGATTGATGTGGCTGTTTTTGCACAGTCTGAAGAGAATGTAGCATATTATTATGAACCATAATCCACAACTCCCAAATGTTTTATATTGTGCTTACTTTGTAAATCAATGGACACATTTACCCTTCATTTGAAAATACGTTTTGTTTCTGCAAAAGCATCAATGCGGAGCATAAAGCTAAGTTTGAAAATTAAATGCATCAGAATATTTTTTCGGTTCTGTCGTGAAACCATTCCCTATGGTTTTAATCTCCCATGGATTAATTAATGCCATACAGTTTATGCATGCTAAAATAACCTCCAGCTAATATAATCTATAAATGCTAAAGCAGCCTTTAGAAATGCAAATTCTGACCTTTCTTTAGCCTTCTTAAGGAAAGGAAAAATGTCAAAGGCCTCTTCCAGAGTGGTATATTCTTATTATGTTCTTCTCATTTTTATCTGAAATGCACTGTCTGAGAGTGTGGCGGAGGCAGATTCAATCAGGTTTAAGGTTTATTCATTAGTGTCCCAAGTAGGCTTACATTAACACTGCAATGAAGTTACTGTGATAATCCCCGAGTTGCCATGCTCCTGCGCCTGTTCGGGTACACTAAGGGATAATTTAGCATGGCCAATGCACTTAACTGAGGGAGGTAACCAGAGCACCCGGAGACTGAGAGAGGTAACCAGAGCACTCGGAGGAAACCGACGCAGACATGGGGAGAACGTGCAGATTCCGCATAGACAGTGACCCAAGCAGGGAATCGAACCAGGGTCCCTGGCACTGTGAGGCTGCAGTGCTAATCACTGTGTCACCGAGAAAGGAATTGAATAACTATCTAAAGAGAAAAAAATTGCAAGGCTACAGGAGAAAGCAGGAACTTGATGAGTTGACCTTGCAGAGAGCTAGCATGAATACAATGGGCCAAAGGCCTCCTTCTGTACCATAAGCATTCTATAATTTGATGATGTTTCACCTAGCTGGTTTATTTATTTCATAATTCTTCATGCAACTGGGCAGGCAAAATGGTGGAAGTCTATTCCATTAATTATATTAAAAAAGTACAATGGGTCTCCATGGAAGGAGTCCTTTCTTCTTAGTTAAGCGAGCCTTACATATTTTCACAGCAGTTTTGCTGCTACCCCAATATGGTCCTCTAGTTTCTGTCCAGGATTATTCCAGTTATTTGGCAGAGACTGAAGGAAAATTTCAAATGAGTAGACATTTTGAGCGTCAGGTCATTTTGGAGCCAGAACTCTATTGAACCTTTGGTAGGGAGCTCTGTTGCTAAACTTCCCAAATTCCAAAGCAATCAAATAAATGTTATATTTCTTATAAGTAAGACAATATTTTCGATAGGACAATCATGTAGTGACATACATTGATCTATAATTGCTCTGAATATGACTGAAAGGATCATCACTGGCTTCCATTTGCTTCAAAAAATTTAATTTACTTTGCATGCACTTGCCTAGATCTTTCAACTACCATCTTAGATGTAAAATAAGGGGAGAAGTGAGTCAGCTATACCAAATAACTATCGCCCTTCCTTCAGTTGCTTCTTCGAATTTATAACCAGTGTACCTCTGACCTTAGTAAACTTTCAGGTAATATGATCTTTTAAGTTCCCGAGTCCTTATAATCATCCACAGGAGTTCTGAATGTTCCAAAGACTTCATTTGACTTAAGCAACGCAATTTCAATGTCAGTTCTCTCAATAGGCAAAATCAATTGATCAAAAGCCCTGTTGTCCCCAGCCAGCTCGACTCCAATAGAATACAATGATTGCTACTTCCCCAGTAAATAATATGATACCAACATTTGTGTTGTGGCTTGAGACTTATTTCAGGTTTCAGTTGACAACCTTATTGATGAAAATAATCATAGTGCTAGGAGATCAAGAAGATATACATTTTTAAAAAGAGAGTTCAGTTTTGACATATTTCCTTCTGAGCATATAAATAATCATCTAAGACATCAGTGAACTAACATGCTGTTCTGCAGAGCAGCAAGATATGGACTTAACCGCGTGCTTCCTCAAATGTTGAGTTTCTGATTTCAGTCATCTTTGAAAACTAATGAAGATTTATTCTGCAAGTGAGGAAAAATAAAAAGCTGCAGCAGAACTCGGCATTTTAACGGGGAGTTTGATTTCTGTCTTTGCCATTGGGTCATAATTGGATGGGAGACTTCGCCTCCATCCTTTTTGGTAGCTGCCTAAAGTTCATTCCATTGAAATTAATGCAATGAGCTCCATAAAAGGCAGGTAATCTACTCCCTGACATTGCCACTCAGCCAATGAAGTGAGAAAAAACAGCATTCTTTTAATTGAATGAAATATCTTATTGAAATTGGACGAAGTTGCAAGTGTAAAGGCTGCAAAATCATCGCACTTGCTCTCTCAAGTGACATAATGGTTATCACTGCTGCCTCATGGCTCCAGCGACCTGGATTCAATTCCCGGCTTGGGTCACTGTTCGTGTGGAGTTTGCACATTCTCCCCGTGTCTGTGTGGGTTTCCTCCAAGTGCCCCGGTTTCCTCCCTCAGTCCAAAAATGTGCAGGTTAGGTTGATTGGCCATGCTAAATTGCCCCTTAGTGTCCCAGGATGTGTATGTTAGAGGGATTAGCAGGGTAAATATGTGGTTTTACGGGGATAGGGTCTCGGTGGGATTGTTGTCAGTGCAGACTCAATGGACCGAAAGGCTTCCTTCTGCACTGTAGGGATTGTTATGTATGAAAAACATTGGGAAAGATTCTGGTTTTCCATTCCAGTTGACTTAGTTTATTGTTTTACTAACTAGATACAAAAATTATAAATGAACCATAATTCTGATACCTCCGTTTCTAGATTGGCATCGTTATAATCCAATATCTGAACCGATGAACCCACAATGAAATTCTTCAATGCCCTCTAAGAAATTATATAATCAAACATATTTCTTCCGATGGAGATTGCTTTAGAAAGCATTTCATCCCCTGAAGATGTATTTTAGATGTCTTGACTGATTTGATAATATGGTTCATCTTATTCCTCAGAATATTTGCCAAATAATTCTGAAAGGCTTTGCAAGCCACAATATTGCCACTCCCCATCTGACTTTGGCACACATTCCAGAGGATAGTTGGAATGCTTATTGCCAATAAGCAGCTGAATTCTCCCTGCCTGCTATAGCATGTGTAGCACCAGCTGGGCAAGGATAATTAAGTCAGGATGAATCAAGCAACATTTTTGTGTAATATTTTGTGTCCATCAAGGTAAGGCTTGCCAGAATAAACTATTTTTCTGCATTTTATATCAAGGATAAATACCATATACTGCCAGCACAGGATTAACATTGCATTAATAACTATTTATACCACCCCAACAATATGCTTTGCTTCCTTCAACCTCAGCATACCAACTTTTCCCACATGAAGCACATTTGATCTCTCTGTGGTAATGACAATTTAACGCCAATTTGGTGTTGTTTGGATACGTTTGCTAAGATTGGGATTGAGGTTGCCTGAATGCATTTAATTTAGAATGTTTACAGACATCAGGGGGAAAATGCTTCAATCTGGATTTGAATCCAGGTGTCACTCGGTTCTTATCTCAGTATTTTAATTAACAGCGTACATATTAATTTCAGAATCAAGCTTTGATGTTATAGATAAAGAAGAAAGAAAAAAGAGTAACAAAGAAATTGCATTTATATATTGCCTTGCATATTCTCCAAGTGTTTCACGGCCAATGGAAAAAAGCTGAAATGTAGTGATTCTTGTAATGTAGGCAAACGTTAATGTTACTATTTGGCTGCCAAGTAAGAGAATAAATCTATTCGATACACTTGTGCTTTATTCTCATTTCACTTTTTCTCTGGAGTCCCAAATAAATTTCCACAAATCCATAGGGGAATTTGTAATTGTTGATCATTTCCCATTTCTAATTTTTTTTTGCAAGCCCTTTGGGTGAACATGGTCATCGCTCAGCCTCGAGTAACCTCTTCCAGCTAATATAATAATCAGAGCAGTATGGGAATGGTTTGGAAAAGGAAACTGTCATCGCAGGTAAACTGATTCTTTTATATTGTCCTTCATATAATTTTTCAGGAACAACCTGAGGAGGCATGTCATGGATCGAAGATTAAGAGAAAGTAATAACTTCCCTTCTTGATTCTCCTCTAGGTTCAAGAGCCAGCAGATGGGCAGGATCATCATAATCCATCTCCTTTCTTTGTAAGTCACCATCCTGGAATTCACTCTGAAAATATTTGGCATTGGAGCCTGACTAGAAAAGAACACCAGTCTCCAGACATATTTGATAAGTTTCCCATCATTAAATAGCCCTTCAGCCTGCCCTGCACAAGATCAATCAGCAGACAAATTTATTATTCAAACACTATGCAATTTGATTTTCTGATTGTAGTTGTCTGACTTGGATATCAATAGGCCATTATTCACGATGGATATTGATAGACTTTGTCTCTTTAATCCTCTGACAAATTCTGAAAACATATCTTCCATGGTTCCAATCAAAAGCTCAACCATGTCATCTGACTGATGATGCAGAGGAGTTATTATAATCAATAACCATAACAAATTGCATTTACATCAGTTTTCTAAAATTGAAAATCATCCCCCAGATGATTCACATTAATGTGTGGAAGATTTCCCTTGTAACATTTTGAACAACCGATAATTGGAATAATTTCTGATTTCCAAATTCCTGTGTAAAAAGCACAATTCCTAATATGCGGCAAAACCTTGAAGCATTGGACCACAGATGTTTACAGCATGGAAAGAGACTATTGAGTTACCTGTGTCCGTGTCAGTTCTTTATTCGGCCAATCCGAAACAAATAATATAATCATAGAATCCCTACAGTGCAGAAAGAGGCCATTTGGCCTATTGAGCCTGCACCAACAACCCCACCCAGGTGCTAACCCCACCTATTTACTCTGTTAATCCCCCAACACTAAGGGCAAATTTAGCATGGCCAATCAACCTAACTTACACAGCTTTGGAGTGTGGGAGGAAACTGGAGCACCCAGAGGAAACCCACACAGACACGGAGAGAATGTGACAACTCCATACAATCACCCGAGGCCGGAATCGAACCGAGTCCCTGGCACTGTGAGGCAGTAGTGCTCACCACTGTGTCACTGTGCTGCCCTTATGTTTTCTCTATGGCATATATTTTGATTAGTTTCAGATGGTTATTCAACATTCCCTTAAACAACATACTTTTCCACAACTCCATGTTTGAGCCTGTCCATTTAGGGTTTCCTCCTTGCCACAGAACTGAAACAGCCCTAATTAAAGTGACATCCTCCTGAACCATTCTGCAGCTTTTGACAAGGTGGCCACACCATCTCTCTTTAATGCAACTCCTCTGTTGTCTAGCTGTATGAGACAGTCATGGCTTGCTCCCCAATCTTAACTATTCAATTGTGGCAGAGGAGTGCTCCACTGATCTATGCCTGTTTCTAGCTGAAAATGAGATGATCAAACCTCCACCAAAGGCCTCACAGGTCTCCCACAGAATATAATCACAGAATCTCTACAGTGCAGAAGGTGGCTTTTTGGGGCCCATCGAGTCTGCACCGACTCTCCAAAAGAGCAACTTATCCAGGCCCTCCTCTCTGCCCTATCCCATAACTCTGCACATTTACCATGACTAATCCATTGGACACTAAGAAGCAATTTAGCATGGCCAATCCACCTAACCAACACATCTTGGGACACTAAGGGCAATTTAGCATGGCCAATCCACCTAACCGTCACATCTTGGGACACTAAAGAGCAATTTAGCATGGCCAATCCACGTAACCTATACATCATTGGAAACTAAGAGGCAATTTAGCATGTCCAATTCACCTAACCTACACATCTTTGGACACTAAGGGGCAATTTAGCATGGCCAATCCACCTAACCTCTTCATCTTTGGACACTAAGGGGCAATTTAGCATGGCCAATCCACCTAACCTCTTCATCTTTGGACACTAAGGGGCAATTTAGCATGGCCAATCCTCCTAACCTACACATCTTTGGACACTAAGGGGCAATTTAGCATGGCCAATCCTCCTAACCTACACATCTTTGGACACTAAGGGGCAATTTAGCATGGCCAATCCACCTAACCAACGCATCTTTGGACAGTGGGAGGAACCCACAGAGACTATGGTTTTTTTCCTGGTGTTGTATTAGATTGAGCAGCTTCGCGCCCACCCAACATTTGATTTTGATGCCAGGATTCCCAGGAAGGCATTGGATAACATGATGGGAAAAACATGCTGAAGAGGGTTGTGCTAGCACACAGCCCTGTTTAACTCCATTGGCAACTGGGAATGGGTCAGAAGACTCGCCATCATTCAGAACACCATGCGCGAACCTGGCATCATGGAACTGCCAAACCATCGTGATGAATTTCTCTATTATCTTCCAAAGGCCTCGCAGCTGACGGGGTCAAAAGCCTTGTTCAGGGCAATAAACATGGTGTAGTGGTCCATGTTCTGTTCTTGGCGTTTCTCCTGGAGTTGTCTTAACTGCAGACACCATATCAGTAGCGGTTCCTTGACCTTTTCTGATACAGCACGGACGCTCTGGCTACAGATCCTGGTTGGGATGTTGCTCTAAGTTGTTCAGAAGGATTCTGGTGAAGAATTTAACAGCAATATTATCCAACAGCTTCCATGATAGTGCTCCTGCCATCAAAATCAAATATTGCATGGAGAAGAAGCTGCTCAGTCCATGCACAGGAATTCTACCGCCCCACCCTGCCCGCCATGGGAATCGGAGCGGACGAGGGAGGGACAGTGGAAAGGCCCGTTGACCTCAGGCGGGATTTTCTGGTCTCAGGTCAAGCAAAGCTGTAAAATCCCACCCGTGGTCTCTGATTTCCTTGAAGCACGAGCTGCCGGTTCAGAGCTGGACATGTTGTGCAGCGTGGACCTGTTCGCCAATGTAGCTGACAATTCAGCCTTACGTTCAGCATGAAGAAAACTGAAGTTATGCACCAGCCTGCTTCAGGAAAGCCCTATCTTGAGACCAAGGTTTCAGTCCAAGGCCAGAACCTGTCAGCCGTGGGTACGTTCACTTATCATAGAAACCCTACAGTGCAGAAAGAGGCCATTTTGGCCCATCGAGTCTGCACCGACCACAATCCCACCCAGGCCCTACCCCCATATCCCAACATATTTACCCGCGAATCCCTCTAATCTTCACATCTCAGAACACTAAGGGGCAATTTTAGCACGGCCAATCAACCTAACCCGCACATCTTTGGACTGTGGGAGGAAACCGGAGCACCCGGAGGAAACCCACGCAGACACGAGGAGAATGTGCAAACTCCACACAGACAGTGACCCAAACCGGGAATCGAACCCAGGTCCCTGGAGCTGTGAAGCAGCAGTGCTAACCACTGTGCTACTGTGCCGCCCATCTCAGTAGCACACACTTATCTCAGTAGCACACACTCTCAAGCTGTTAATATGGATGACGGGACAGATGCAAGAATTGCCAAAGCAAGTGTAGCTTTCGGCAGATTGAGAACATCAGTCTGAGAATGAAGAAGAGTAAGTCAGCCTACCAAACGGAATATCTATAGAGCAATAGCCCTGTCCACTCTGCTTTACATATATGAGACTTGGACTGTGTATTAGCATGATGCCAAGAAGTTCAACCACCTTCACTTGAGCCTCCTTTGAAAGATGCTGAAGATCAGGGGGGCAATTTTGCGACCCCGCATGCTCAGGCACACAGAGAATCATGGGGAAGGGTCGAGCACATTTAGCACCAGCAAGAACCCCCTTTGTAATTTCCCCAGCCCCCGCGCCAAGATGTAATCTGGCTCTCACCCAACAAGGGCAGGAACCAGATTAACATCATTAAATATTCATTGCTTAGTCAATTTCAGCCGGAATCTCCCAGCTCTCAGGATTCTCTGACCTCAGGTGCAGCGGGAACCGACCACAAATCACTACTGGTCTCCACAAATGGCCACAGCGGGCGGCTCGGAGGCCATTGCCCCTTAGTGTGCAAAGATATGTAGGCTAGGGTCATGCAGGGTTATGAAGATAGGGCTGAGTGGTGGGCCTGAGTAAGATGCTCTTTCGAAGAGTCGGTGCAGATTCAATGGGCCAAATGGCCTCCTTCTGCACAGTAAAGATTCCAAGGATGACCAAGAAAGTCGCCCACAAATGTAATTTGAGACAATGTAATTTGCAAACCGAGGTAATGTAAATACTAAACCTATTAAATGTCCTCACACTTGATGAGTCGTTATTCAGTCTTCATTCACACCTTCCTCTCGGACAATAGCAATCCAGAATAATCTAGTTAGCAGCATTCAACACTATGTGAACAACACAAAGCTGCATAGGATGCCTGCTAATGTATCAGATTTGGCATATGTTGTGCCTTATGTTCCATTTGTTATGATTGTGTTTTCATCCTGAATACTCCTACTAATCACAGATCACTCGAACAATAGGCTTTTACGCCTGACTGCATTTATCATGTGCTATATAGTTTATTCTGTCATTTAATCCTTTCTGGAGCTCTTGTTTTTCATTTGTCAGATTGTTTTGTGTAGTTTATATCTAATTTGCAGTTTGGCTGTGTACAAATACAGCACAGGGATTAGCTTTAGCACCTACTAATAAAGCAAATGATTAAATGCGGAGGTGCCGCTACATTTCTAGATACACAATGATCTTTGAACAGAACCCATCCAAAGGCTGTCGTATTCTGTTGTGTAAGATTTAATTGTCTGTCAACAATAGCATTGATAAAAATGTAAGGTTTCCAGAAAAGGCAAAGTACTGCAGAGGTGGGAAATGTTCAACAGGTCCACATCAGCGGAGGGAAATCGAGATAACATTTCAGGTTGAAGATGGTGTTTCACATCTCAGGCTGAAAGAATAACAAGATTTAACTGCAGTGGCAAAATCATTGAATCTGCCATGCTGACTAACCCCCGAACCATAAGACCATAAGACATAGGAGCAGAATTAGGCCACTCGGCCCATTGAGTCTGCATCGCCATTCAATCATGGCTGATATTTTCTCATCCCCATCCTCCTGCCGTTTCTCCATAACCCCTGATCCCTTATTAATCAAGAACCTACCTATCTCTGTCTTAATGACACTCAATGACCTGGCTTCCACAACCTTCTGCGGCAAAGAGTTCCACAGATTCAACACTCTCTGGCTGAAGAAATTCCTCCTCATCTCTGTTTTAAAGAATCATCCCTTCAACCTGAGGTTGTGCTCTCTGATTCTAGTTTTTCCTACTAGTGGAAACATCCTCTCCACGTCCTCTCTATCCAGGCCTCGCAGTATCCTGTAAGTTTCAATAAGATTCCCCCCTCATCCTTCTAAACTAACATGTTATCCGACCTTCAATTTCCCTCCCAGCCAGGCTGGGCAATATCCATATCTTGTGCAGAGTGCGCCTCTCAGTATCTTATCTGAGTGCTGTATTGTATCTAATTCTCCAGTCCACACTCACAGCCGGCTATCATCTCAGCCTGCACCTTCATCCAAACAGTTATGGCTCCCGATGAAAGGTCAAGTCTCCAATCTTAAAACCCACACCTTGACCACCCTTCCCAATCCCTCCTCTTTTGATCCGGCAAGTTTTCTTGCACACCTGCGGAGCATCTCGGGATATCTTCAACATTAAAGGCACTACATAAATATGAGGCAGTTGTTGTAGTGGTAGCAGCAAAGGAAACAGTGGTGTTGAAATGAGTTTTGGAATGCGGCAGAGAAGAGCTGGTGCGTAGGCAGTGACCGCCTCTTGCGCTGTTACCTTCTGTAGATCTTACACAGCTGGTCACAACATTACAAGTTAAAGCAGAGAGGAAATCAGTCGGGGTTCCTGCTTCTGTTGGATATCCAGTGGTTCCTGCTAGGAACTGCGTGCATGTCAGATGAGGCAAGGTCTAACTTTTTTGAATGTCCCACAGCTGTATAAACAACTAGTACTCACACTGCAGGCACGTAGGGCAACTTGGACAAATTACCAGACTTAAAAGTTACAAAGCCAGTGCTCAGAGTGGACCGAGCAAACTCGAATCCATTCCTCATTTGCTCCAAAAACCAGATTCAAATTCCAATTGAATCCAAGAGGGAGACAAACAAGATCCAAGCTGACGTGATAATATCATGAGGCTTCATGAGACTCACCTGATGAACTCACCCCGGACATTCTCTCTTCCACCTTCTTCCGTCGGGAAAAAGGTACAAAAGCCTGGGGTCACGTACCAACCGACTCAAGAACAGCTTCTTCCCTGCTGCCACCATTAAGTTGATCTTTCTCTACACCCTAGCTATGACTGTAATACTACATTCTGCACTCTCTCGTTTCCTTCTCTATGAACGGTATGCTCTGTCTGTATAGCGCGCAAGTAACAATACTTTTCACTATGTGCCAATACGTGTGACAACCATAAATCAAATCGAATCAAATGAAGGAGCAGCACTCAGAAAACTCGTGATTCCAAATAAACCCGCTGGGCTTTAACCCAATGTTGTGAGACTTCTTACTGTGCCCACCCCAGTCCAACGCCGCCATCTTGGCATAAGGCATTGCACCCATCTTGGGCTTGATCTGACACTTCTTGATCTTAGCCAAAAGGCCAGTTTGCGAGTGTCTTTAGAAAAAGGATGCAATTTAAAAATACTCTTAAAACTGTTAGATTTAAAATGAGTAAATGACGAAATGATGCTTTAGGAAGTCTTTGTTTAAATTGTAGAAATCAGTCTGCAGCTATATTTTCAGCATAAAAGTAATACATGACTGCCCTCTGCTGACAAAATGTAGAACATGCATCCGGTATCAGGATAACGCAGTAACTTCTTAAAATATAGGTAACGGGGAATAGAACGTCAACATGAAAAGACTTAGCCACACTTTTTACAAATATTTTATCTTAATATCTTAATTACTCATTATATTTTGATGTGGAGATGCCGGCGTTGGACTGGGGTGGGCACAGTAAGAAGTTTCACAACACAGGGTTAAAGTCCAACGGGTTTATTTGGAATCACAAGCTTTCAGAGCGCTGCCCCTTCATCAGGGTGAGTGTTTTAAGGCTCTAAGATTTGCTAAAGCCTTGCATAAAACATGCCCGATTAGGTTACTTTCATTAGCAAGAAAGGTTCTCTCTCAACTAACCTACTGAAAATGGAATTCTTACATTAATAAATCTCTAAATTTCCTTCTTAACACGCAATGTATTCTACGATCTTTCTTTAAAAAATGCAACAAATGAGAAAGGTTTGAGGAAATCAGAGAAAAAAGATTTGCCTCCGAATGAGGTAAATAAATAAATGTTGACCAAACCTTGCAAATTAATTTCATTATTTGTGAACCTGAAAGAATAGGAGTGATTATCCAATCCTACTGCGCTGTTTTTATAGTGCAGCGGGCCGGGAGACTCTAGTGGAGGCCATTTTGCGGGCTCCCCGCTGAGAGCCATGGCCTCCGCAAGTCTCCGGCAGCTGGATTTCCGGCGCCGTCAGCTCCGTGCCAGAAATCGGCGTGGAGCTACATAATTTATTTAAATTATAATTTCCATATTATTTAAATATCATTAGTGGGCCCGGGACTGAATCTCCAGGCCTGCCAGTGTCTCTCCCCACCAGGAGTAGTTGACTATAGCTCCCCATTTGTGGGGAGCTGGTGGCCCAACGCTGCTGGAGTGAAGGGGGGCCAGAAGGTTGGGCGCCTGGAGGGTGCCCCCTGGGCATTGCCACCCTGGCAGTGCCAGCCTGGGCCCCCTGGCACTGCCCAAGGGGCAAAATGCCGATGCCCAGGGGCCATCCTGGCACTGCCGACTGGGCATAGAGCTGTGCCAATGGGGCAGGGCCAAATGGAGGCAGGGCCTGATGGGGGCGATCGATGGGGCTGGGTGGGGGGTCTCGCTGCCACTCTGCAGAGGCAGGGCGGCTAGCAATTGGGGCTGGCCATCAGGGTGGGAGGGGGTCAGTCTGCTGGGGGGGGTCGACGATGCGAGGGGGGGGTTACGGCAGCCAGGGGTCGGGGGGGAGATCGAGGTGGGCCTGGGGCAGGGAGTGGTTGAGCCAGCGATTGGGCTGTGGGGGAGTTGGAGGGCTGGTGATGTGGGGGTCACAGGCTGACCAGCGATCGGGAGGCCAACAGTGCGGGGCGACTATGCATGCGCCGAACTCCACTCTGACAGATCGGTGTATGTGCAGTGGCCTGCTCAGCGCTGTGCTGCCAGCCTCTCCAGCGGGAATAGGCCCCCCTCCCAGGTTTTTCATGCGAATCACACCAGTGCACTTTGCAATGCAGAGTGTGGGAGATGCATTTTGAAACTCCCACTGATAAAACCAGCATGATTTACTCCAGTCTTTACGTAAATTCAGATGTTTTTAGGGGCCCGCTTTTACCAAAACTTCAAAATCGCGGTAAAGTTGGGCATCGGGCCTATACCACGATCTGTACCCGAATGCGAGCAGATCACGGCTTTACCGACACCTGATTCGGGCACGGGTCCGGCCCACGCCCGAATAGGACTGCCCGACGATTTAAATGTATTAGCACGCATTTAAATCGACTTAATGAACCGCGCGCCCGACCCTACCACCAAATCCTTCTTTACCGTCTTCTGGCCCCTTCCAAATCCGCGCTTTTAGCGACTGCCGAATAAAAGTCCGAAGCGGATTTCTATTCTGCAGGGGAACCTTCGAAGCCCTCTCTGCCCTTGTGAAGTCACCATCCTCCTCGACCATCCTTCGCAGACCCCTCCCCAACCACCCCGGCAGACCCCCCACCCCGGGATCAGACCCCCCTGGGAGCCAGGGCCCCCCAGCAGACCCCCTCCATCACCCCTGGGATCGGACCCCCCTGGGAGGCAGGCCCCCCCTGGCAGACCCCCACCCTCCCAGGATCAGACCCACCTGGGAGGCAGGCCCCCCTTGGCAGAGCACACCCCCAACCTACCTCGATCGCTGGTCTCCCTCCACCATCCTTCCGTTAGCAAGATAAGCTGTATGTTCCTCAGCTAGATCCACTTTGGTCAACACAAAGATGGTCCTTCTGCCTTGTGGGTCCATCTGGCTCACCAAGTCAGTTACAATACTGCGTTCAGCATCTACTGAACCATCTTGGATACAAAGGATAATGAATGGTACTGTTCGATCTTCCTGGTGCTATCAGTACTGTAACATCAGGAATGGCTGCTGACACCAAGGATATAATTTTTAGCATAAGCAAGGCTTACATGCAAAACCCTAATGCCATTATCCTTTGTATCCAAGATGGTTCAGTAGATGCTGAACGCAGTATTATAACTGACTTGGTGAGCCAAATGCTCCCGTCACACCCTTCTCTTCCTCCCACACCCCCCACCCCCGCAAGAGGGTGATCTGGGTCCTGGCCCCTCTCCTCTTCCCCCCCAGAGGGTGATCTGGGTCCCGCCTCCTCTCCTCTTCCCCCCCAGAGGGTGATCTGGGTCCCGCCTCCTCTCCTCTTCCCCCCCAGAGGGTGATCTGGGTCCCGCCCCCTCTCCTCCCCCCCTCCCCCAGATGAACTGGGTCAGAGAGCCGCTCTCTCTGCTTTTTTCTCCCCGCCCGGGCGCGCTGCTTCGGATTTTTTTTCGAACTGCGCATGCGCAGCTCAGAGCTCCGATCGGTCCGGCAGCGCTAAGCCCCGCCCACAGCGCGAATCGGACCGGAGCCGGCAAAAAGCGTACGGGCGCGCTGGAAAGAGGATTCCGGACTCGGATCCATTTGACGCCCAGATTCGGCACTTAGACTCAAAATGGTAAAATCAGGCCCTCGGACTATCACCCCCAATATTTCCATACATAATATTTCAAGGGGGAAAATATAACAAGGGATGGATTCCTACAGGAATTTAGCATCAGGATCAAGAGTAGGTTGCTTTTGGGTGAAGCAAGCAGCCAACGTCAGAACAAAGAGATGCAGAAAGTGGACTCATTCTCATCATTTTCAGGGTGGCTGAAGGTGCCCTTACTCTGCCCTGTTTATTGTGGCTTTCCCACTGGGCCAATCTAACAGGGAGATTAAGTTGGAGCCAGACATTAAGTTGGATCCCTTCATATCCCTCATGCTCCTATGCCAGAGGAACAAAGGGATTGAATATATTTGATTTGATTTATTATTGTCACATGTATTAACATACAGTGAAAAGTATTGTTTCTTGCGTGCTATACAGACAAAACATACCGTTCATAGAGAAGGAAAGAAGAGAGTGCAGAATGTAGTGTTACCAGTCATAGCTAGGGTGTAGAAAAAGATCAACTTAATGCAAGGTAAGTCCATTCAAAGGTCTGACAGCAGCAGGGAAGAAGCTGTTCTTGAGTCGCTTGATAAGTGACCTCAGACTTTTGAATCTTTTTCCCGGAGGAAGAAGGTGGTAGAGAGAATGTCCGGGGTGCGTGGAGTCCTTAATTATGCTGGCTGCTTTGCCGAGGCAGCGGGAAGTGTAGACAGAGTCAATGGATGGGAGGCTGGTTTGCGTGATGGATTGGGCTACATTCATGACCCTTTGTAGTTCCTTGTGGTCTTGGGCAGAGCAGGAGCCATACCAAGCTGTGATACGACCAGATAGAATGCTTTCTATGGTGCATCTGTAAAAGTTGGTGAGAGTCGTAGCTGACATGCCAAATTTCCTTAGTCTTCTGAGAAAGTAGAGGCATTGGTGGGCTTTCTTAACTATAGCGTTGGCATGGGGGGACCAGGACAAGTTGGTGATCTGGACACCTAAAACTTGAAGCTCTCGACCCTTTCTTCTTGGTCCCCGTTGATGTAGACAGGGGCATGTTCTCCTTTACGCTTCCTGAAGTCGATGACAATCGCCTTCATTTTGTTGACATTGAGAGAGAGATTATTGCTGCCGCACCAGTTCACCAGATTCTCTATCTCATTCCTGTATTCTGTCTCGTCATTATTTGAGATCCGTGTAGTCAGCAAACTTTAAAATCGAATTGGAGGGGAATTTGGCCACACAGTCATAGGTCCATAAGGAGTATAGTAGGGGGCTGAGAACACAGCCTTGTGTAGGGGGTAGGGAGGTTATGCTTCAGTTCTAGAGAATACTGAGACCACATTTGGAGCACTGAGTACAGTATCGGTCTTCCTATTTAAGGAACTATATAAATATGTTTCTTAGCCTTGTTCATTCTCTCACTCCATCTTGGTTTATCCCCAGGATCCACAGCTGAGGATGAGGTGGCCTCTGACTTCCACACCCTATTGCCTGAGATGATCTTGGCGGCATCCCTTGGGGGGCTGGGACATTGAGATTCTGGGCCTACTTTCCGTTGCATGGTTATTACAGTGCTATCCCCCTTGGTATGTTGGCCTGGAGGTGCGTCACTCACTGGGAGAGGGGGTTTCAGATGGGCTGGACACCCACAGGCTGTTCTGGGTGGAAGGTCCCAGTGCTGTGCTCCTGAAAATTCTCTTCCCTATAGGTGCCCCTGGACCCCTGGGCTCCTCCACGGGATAGAAAGGCAACTGGAGATCCAGAAGTCACACCATCTTCTGACACTGACACTCATGGATTCCCACTAGTGCCTGCACAATGCAGCTGAAGCCCTGCACCATGGAGCTCATGCCCTAAGCCATGGAGTGCATGAGTTGAACCATGAAGTGGACATAATCCACAATGGAGCGCTCGTCCTGCACCAAGGTTTCCGCTGCGGACGTCACCCTCACAGTCTCAGCCTTGTTGTGTCGGAGTGACGGCACTATCTTCTCAGACAGAAGGTGATGGGATTCCTTCAGTCACTCTTGCAGTTTGAGGTGTGATCCCTTTCTGATACTCGCGACCCTGTCTTTGTAGTTCCAGCAGCTCTGGGACATCCAAGGACAGTCCAGGCAGGTCTGTTGATTGACCTGCAAGGGAAGCAAGATGGCATTAGTGCAGGGCTGGGGAACACCGATAGGAGAAAGGTTTGCTCCATGGCTGGATGTGTTAAGGGTTCTCACTTGTGTCTCTTGCCCCCACCTCGCCCTCTGTACAGGTACGGTTTAGATCCTCCCTGGAGAGCACAAGAGCCCGTTCCCCAAAGGGGGTTAGGGTCTTGAACTCCTACATCACTCTGATTGGCCAAGCCCACTCATGTTGGTTGTGCTCAGGTTTGTCCTGCAATGAGAGGAATGGGGGGAGTGTAGGTGGGAGTCGTGCCAGGCCAGATGGCAATGAATTCCGGCATGCATGGGAGCAGAGAAAATACTGGAGCAATTATGGAGGGGTGAGGGGGCAGAGGTGACATGATTAGTGCTGGGAGACCGTGAGGTGGGTGAGAGTGAGATTTCTGTGGAGATGCGAGGGGTATGTTAGAATGTGTTGAGGGAGACATGAGTAGGCTGATTTACCCTGGCTGCATGAAGAAGGTCAATCATCTTCTTCCAGCAGTGCAGCCCTCTCGCCTTATGCTGACATCCCTTCCTGATACTCACGAATCTGCCTTTGTAGCTCCAGCGCCATTTGGACAACTGGACCCAGATGCTCATGATCGTGGCCAGTCTCCCAGGCAGGGATAGTCACCTTGGTGGCAGGACGTCCGCTCGATCGAGGGGAGACAGTCTCCTGCCTCTGCTGGATCCCATCCAGAAGCTTGCTGAGGGCTCCCTCAGTAAAGCATGGTGCAGTCTTTCTGGTAACCATTCCCCCACCCCCTGATTGGGCATGGAACAAGGTCTGGGTGGTGTTTAAATGGTACACACCTCACTAATTGCTAATACAAAATTATAGTGGGGCGATTGAATCAGAGGCCACCATGAGAATAGTGTAAAACTTGGGAAAGGTTTTTTCTTAAACACAGAAACATAGAAACTAGAAGCAGGAGTAGGCCATTCGGCCCTTTGAGTCTGCTCTATCATTCTTAATGGACATGGCTGATCATCAAATTCAATATTCTGGTCCCCACTTCCCCCTTATCCCTTGATCCCTTTAGCCCCAAGAGCTATACCAAATTTCTTCATGAAATCACACAACATTTTGGCCTCTACATTCTGTGGTAATGAATTCCACACATTCACCACCCACTGGATGAAGAAATTTCCCCTCACCTCAGTTCTAAAAGGTTTACCCCTTATCCACAAACTATGACCCTGTGTTCCCCACATTGGGAACACTCTTTCTGAATCTATCCTGTCTAGCCCTGTTAGAATTTTATAAGTTTCTATGACGTCCCCTCTCACTCTTCTCAACTCCAGTGAATATAATCCTAACCTACTTAGTCTCTAGTCATATGACAGACCTGCCATCCCAGAAACCAACCTGGTAAACCTTTGCTGTACTCCCTCTATAACAAGGACTTCCATCCTCAGATAAGGAAACCAAAACTGCACATAGTACTCCAGGTGTGGCCTTACCAACGCCCTATACAACGGCAGCAAAACATCCCTATTTCAAGACTCAAGACCACTCGCTATGAAGGCCAACATACCATTTGCATTCTTTACTGCCCGCTGTACCTGCATGCTTACTTTCAGCAACTGATGCACAAGGACACCAAGATATAGCTGAGTATCCACCTCTCTCAATGAACACCCATTCAAGTAATAATCTGTCTTCCTATTATTGCTACCAAAGTGGGTAACCTCACATTCATCCACATTATACTGCATCTACCATGCATATGCCCGCACATTCAGCCTGTCCAAATCACTCTGAAGCATCTCTGCATCCTCCTCACAGCTCACCCTCCCACCCAACTTTGTATCATCTGCAAATTTGAAGATAATACATTAAAGTTTATTTATTTATCACAAGTTGGCTTACATTCACACTGCAATGAAGTTACTGTGAAATCCCTTAGTCACCACACTCTGGTGCCCGTTCGGGTACACTGAGGGAGAATTTAGTATGGGCAATCAACCTAACCAGCTCGTCTTTTGGACTGTGGGATAAATTAAAGCACCCAAAGGAAACCCACACAGACATGGGGAGAATGTGCAAATGCCGCACAGACAGTGACCCGAGCCGGGAATCAAACCTGGGTCGCTGGCGCTGTGAGGCAGCAGTGCTAACCATTCATTTAGTTCCCTCTTCCATATCATTAATATATAATGTGAACAGTTGGAGTCCTAGCACAGATCCCTGTTGTACCACACTAGTCACTGCCTGCCAATCAAAAAAAAGCCCTATTTATGCCAACTCTTTGCATCCTATGTGCTAATCAGCTTTCTATCCATCTCAAGACATTACCTGCAATCCAATCTGCTTTAACTTTACATAGTAGTCTGTTGTGCGAGATCCGAAAGTCTAAATAAACCACATCCACTGGTTCTCCTCGGTCAACTCTACAAGTTGCATCCTCAAAGAATTCCAATGATTCATCGAGATCCTTTGGAGAAGAGTGACCATAATATGATAGAATTCTTCATTAAGATGGAGAGTGACACTGTTAAGTCTAAGATTAGAGTCCTTAACTTGAGGAAAGCCAACTTTGATGGTATGAGACATGCATTGACTAGGATAAGCTGGCAAAGGATACTTAAGGGGTTGACAATGGATAGGCAATGGCAGACATGAAAAGAACACATGGATGAACTTCAACATCTGTCCATCCCTGTGTGGCATAAGAGTAAAATGAGGGAGGTGGTTCATCCATGGCTAACAAGGGAAATCAGGGATAGTGTTAAAGCCAAAGAGGAGGCGTATAAATTGGCCAGAAAAAGCAGCAAACCTGAGGACGGAGAAATTTTAAATCCAGCAGAGTAGGACCGAGGGTTTAATTCAGAAGGGGCAAATAGAATATGAGAGTAGGCTTGCAGAAAACATAAAAAGTGACAGCAAAAAACTTCTATAGATATGTGAAGAGAAAAAGATTGGTGCATGTACAAATATAGTTCCCTTACAGTTAGAATCAGGTGAATTCATAATGGGCAACAAAGAGATGGCAGACCAGCTGAACAAACACTTTGGATCTATCTTCATTAAGGAGGACACAAATAATCTTTCAGAAATACCAGGGGACAGAGGGTCTAGCATGAAGGAGGAACTGAAGGAAATCCTTATTAGTCAGGAAATTGTATTGGGGAAATTGCTGGGGTTAAAACCCGATAAGTCCCCAGGGCCTGGTGCTCTACATCTCAGAGTACTCAAGGAAGTGGCCCTAGAAATAGTGGATGCATTGGTGATCATTTTCCAGCATTCCATAGACTCTGGAAGAGTTCCAGTGGATTGGAGGATAGCTAATGTAACCCCGCTTTTAAAAAAAGGAGGGAGAGAAAAAGTGAGGAATTATAGACATCAGTGGTGGGGAAAATGCTGGAGTTAATTATGAAGGATGTAATAACTGAGCATTTGGAAAGCGGTGACAGGATCGGTTCAAGTCAGAATGGATTCGCTAAAGGGAAATCGTGCTTGACAAATCTGGAAGTTTCTGAGGATGTCACCAGCAGAGTAGATAAGGGTGAACAAGTGGATGTTGTGTATCTGGACTTTCAAAAGGCTTTTGGCATGGTTCCGCACAAGAGATTAGTGAGCAAAATTAAAGCTCATGGTATTGGGGGTAATGTATTGACATGGATAGAGAACTGGTTTGCAGACAGGAAGCAGACAGTGGGAATAAATGGGTCCTTTTCAGAGTGGCAGGCAGTGACGAGTGGGGTACCACAGGATTCCGTGCTGGGACCCCAGCTATTCACAATATACATTAATGATTTGGATGAAGGAATTGAATGCAATATCTCCAAATTTGCAGAAGACGCTAAGCTGGGTGGCAGTGTGTGCTGTGAGGAGGATGCTAAGAGGCTGCAGGGTGACTTGGACAGGCTGGTTGAGTGGGAAAATACTTGAAAAATGCAATACAATGTGGATAAATGTGAGGTTATCCACTTTGGTGGCAAAAACAGGAAGGTTGTTATCTGAATGGTGGCCGTTTAGGAAAAGGGGAAGTGTAACGTGACCTGGGCGTCATGATGGAACAGTTGCTGAAGGTTGGCATGTAGGTACAGCAGGCGGTGAGGAAAGCTAGTGGCTGGCCTTCATAGCAAGATGATTTGAGTATAGGAGTAAGGATGTCTTGCTGCAGTTATACAGGGCTTTGATGAGGCCACACCTTGAGTATTGTGTGCAGTTTTGGTCTCCTAGTGTGAGGAAGGACATTCTTGCTATTGAAGGAGTCCAGCGAAGGTTCACCAGGCTAATGCCTGGAATGGCAGGACTGACATATGAAGAGAGATTGGATCGACTCACTGGAATTTAGAAGAATGAGAAGGGATCTCATAGAAACATATAAAATCCTGATGGGACTGGACAGGCTAGATGCAGGAATAATGTTCCTGATGTTAGGGAAGTCCAGAACTAGGGGTTACATCTAAGTTTAAGGGGTAAGCCTTTCAGGACTAAGATGAGGAAGAATTTCTTCACTCAGTTGCGAACTTGTGGAATTCTCTACCACAAAAAGCTGTTGAGTCCAGTTTGTTAGATATGTTCAAGAGGGAGTTGGACGTGGCCCTTGTGGCTAAAGGGATCAGGGGGTATGGAGAGAAAGCAGGAGTGGGATACTGAAAGCGCATGATCATATTGAATGGTGGTGCAGACTCGAAGGGCTGAATGGCCTACTCCTGCACCTATTTTCTATGTTAAGCATGATTTCCCCTAAAGAGGCTGAACATATGATGAGTTTTCCCGCCAATGGCTCTGGTGAAATTCTCCCCAAGTTTCATGACGAGACCGCCACTTCAAAAAAAAAATCAGAAAATTCCACGTTCGCCATCTGCAGGAATGCCAGTGGGGGCTCAAGATCTGGTGAAGCCAGGAAGCCATGAATCTCAGCAGCATGATCATGATTTCCGATTTTTGCCGCCCCTCACTGGTGACATCATCAGGTTCATGCCCACAGCGGGTGTGAACCTGATTTAAATAGGTAACACATCATTTATATGTAATTAAAGAACCCCCGCCAAATATTGAGCCCTTGCCATATTTTCAAACTGTGCCGACGTGATGTCACGTCAGCGAGGTTTACAACAGGTTCACTGTGACATGAACCTGTGGTAGGGATCCCCCCGGGGGCATAAAAGTGAGTACAGCTCCCGGGAAAGAGAGACATGGCCAGGCAGTGGCCTGGCAATGCCCCCTGGCACAGGGGGGCACAGGGGTTCACCCCATTGTCTGAGACTTGCTTGCTGTAAACCTTCTTGAACAGCAGAGGGTGCTCATGTATTTTTCCTCTCCAACTTCCTCACTTCGTGTTGCCGTTTATTTTCACAATGGTAAAACAATCTAACAATATCTACATCACATACACAAGTATATGATTTTGAATTAATAATACCTTCATATTTTGTGAAAGTTTCAAGACTTACTTTCCACTTTTCTAAGCATTGGTTTTCTTTAAATTGTTCCCTTGGGAGCATTCTTACAAATGCTCCAATTTGAGTTTGCCACCCCAATGTAGAAGGCAAAATCCTTATTCTTAGTACCACTCCTCAACTGTTCCTATAATTTAGTAATTTTGGAGCAGGTTGGAGAGTATTTAGTTATTTGATAGATAGTTTATTTAGAGATTTATTAATGTAACTTAAATTTTAGCTGTACACAACTTCTTGGTAATAAATGTTGATACCTTAGTTATTTTGTGAAGATGTTTGGGTCCAGGACACTCCCCTGAGGAACTCTTATAGTGATGTCCTGAAACTGAGATGATTTGCCCCGCAACCTCCACAACCACCTTCCCTTGTGCCAGGTATGATTCCAATCAGAGGAGAGATTCCCCCCCCCCACCCCCCGACTCCTTAGTATTTAGAAATCTGTATAGAATCATAAAATCCCCTACAGTGCAGAAGATGCAATTCAGCCCATCAAGTCTGCACTAACTCTCTGACACAGTTTATTACCCAGGCCCTCTGCCTTACCCTATCCCCATAGCCACACACATTTCCCATGGCCAATCCATCTAACCACGGTAGCACAGTGGTTAGCACTGCTGCTTCACAGCTCCAGGGACCTGGGTTCGATTCCCGGCTTGGGTCACTGTCTGTGTGGAGTTTGCACATTCTCCTCGTGTCTGCGTGGGTTTCCTCCGGGTGCTCCGGTTTCCTCCCACAGTCCAAAGATGTGCGGGTTAGGTTGATTGGCCATGCTAAAATTGCCCCTTAGTGTCCTGGGATGCGTAGATTAGAGGGATTAGCGGGTAAAATATGTAGGGGTATGGGGGTAGGGCCTGGGTGGGATTGTGGTCGGTGCAGACTCGATGGGCCGAATGGCCTCTTTCTGTACTGTAGGGTTTCTATGATTTCTATGAACCTGGACATCTTTGGAGTATATCACTGCCTTAAGCAGATTTAATGACTGAACATCCAAAGTCCTCTGAAATAGAGAATTCCAAGTCTCACAACCCTCCAAGTAAAAACAAATCCTCATTTCGTTTCTAAGTGGTTTCCCCCTTATTTTGACATTGTGTCCCCTGGTTCTAGACTCCCCAGTTAGAGGTTCTGGTTCTGATTAAAAAGAAATGGGTCATATGTTACAATGTAAAAAACATTATTGTGTGGTACACTTTAGGTGTTTTTGAGAATAAACAGAACTGGTTATGATTCTGAATAAAGAAAACTTCATAGCAGGAGTACAAATATATATTGGGAATCTAGAGACAGATTAGATTCAATGTGAATCAGATTGTTATTAAAAGAGACCCATTCACAACAGGAGGGAGGGGGGTTTGGGGTCAGCAATAGATTGGGAACACATTTCAGTGTCCCTTTAATTCAGTCACAGCATTAAGTCACAGTCACAGGACATCTATGTGCAGATCCACAAGAGATGGGTGAGATGCTAAATGAATATTTCTCATCAGTATTTACTGTTGAGAAAAGCATGGATGTTAGGGAACTTGGGGAAATAAATAGTGATGTCTTGAGGAGTGTACATATTACAGAGAAGGAGGTGCTGGAAGTCTTAAAGCGCATCAAGGCAGATAAATCCCTAGGACCTGATGAGGTATATCTCAGGACGTTTTGGGAGGCTAGGGAGGAAATTGCGGGTCCCCTAGCCGAGATATTTGAATCATCGATAGTCACGGGTGAGGTGCCTGAAGATTGGAGAGTGGCAAATGTTGTGCCTTTGTTTAAAAAGGGCTGCAGGGAAAAGCTTGGGAACTACAGGCCAGTGAGCCTCACATCTGTTGTGGGTAAATTGTTGGAAGGTATTTTGAGAGACAGGATCTACAGGCATTTAGAGATGCAAGGACTGATTAGGGACAGTCAACATGGCTTTGTGAGTGGAAAATCATGTCTCACAAATTTAATTGAGTTTTTTGAAGGGGTAACCAAGAAGGTAGATGAGGGCAGTGCAGTTGCTGTTGTCTACATGGACTTTAGCAAGGCCTTTGACAAGGTACTGCATGGTAGGTTGTTGCATAAAGTTAAATCTCACGGGATCCAGGGTGAGGTATCTAAATGGATACAAAATTGGCTTCTTGACAGAAACTGGAGGCCTGTGACCAGCGGTGTGCCTCAGGGATCAGTGCTGGGCCCACTGTTATTTGTCATTCATATTGATGATTTGGATGAGAATATAGGGGGCATGGTTAGTAAGTTTGCAGATGACACCAAGATTGGTGGCATTGTGGACAGTGAAGAAAGTTATCTCCAATTGCAACGGGATCTTGATCAATTGGGCCAGTGGGCTGACGAATGGCAGATGGAGTTTAATTTAGACAAATGCAAGGTGATGTATTTTGGTAGATTGAACCAGGGCAGGACTTACTCAGTTAATGATAGGGCATTGGGGAGAGTTACAGAACAAAGAGAACCGGGGGTACATGTTCATAGCTCCTTGAAAGTGGAGTCACAGGTGGACAGAGTGGTGAAGAAGGCTTTCGGCATGCTTGGTTTCATCGGTCAGAACATTGAATACAGGAGTTGGGACGTCTTGTTGAAGTTGTACAAGACATTGGTAAGGCCACACTTGGAATACTGTGTGCAATTCTGGTCACCCTATTATAGAAAGGATATTATTAAACTAGAAAGAGTGCAGAAAAGATTTACTCGGATGCTACCGGGACTTGATGGATTGAGTTGTAAGGAGAGGCTGGATAGACTGGGACTTTTTTCTCTGGAGCGTAGGAGGCTGAGGGGTGACCTTATAGAGGTCTATAAAATAATGAGGGGCATAGACAAGGTAGATCGTCAATATCTTTTCCCAAAGATAGAGGAGTCTAAAACTAGAGGGCATAGGTTTAAGGTGAGAGAGGAGAGATACAAAAGTGTCCAGAGGGGCAATTTTTTCACACAGAGGGTAGAGAGTGTCTGGAACAAGCTCCCAGAGGTAGTAGTAGAGGTGGGTACAATTTTATCTTTTAAAAAGCATTTAGATAGTTACATGGGTACGATGGATATGGAGGGATATGGGCCAAATGCGGGCAATTGGGATTAGCTTAAGGGTTTTTTAAAAAAAAGGGCAGCGTGGACAAGTTGGGCCGAAGGGCCTGTTTCCATGCTGTAAACCTCTATGACTGTATGATTAACATCCCATTTCTGGGATTCCTGACCAATGAGAGGGTGTGGGTGTGGTGACAACCCACATTCTGTCAAAAGAAGACTTTTTTGTTAAAGGAACCCTGATAGAGTCAGAATGGCTGAATTCTCCATTACTTCTTAAAGATCCTGCACCCACAGGAATGGAACAGAGGTCCTGCTACATGATTTGAAAGGCTGGAGTGAAGTGCTGTTCCCTATGGACAGCAGGAAGAGGCCAGAACCACACAGGCATGGGATGGTGATGAGCAGTAGGATCTGGTCCCTCCAACCTGGAGACAGTGCACCGAGAGGATTCAGGACCTCAGAGGGGGAAAAGCGAGTGGCATCCCACTTTCAGGTGTTAACCCCCACACTCTGACTTCCCCAGCATTCTCCTGCACCGCATTCCTCAGCTTGCAGCTCAACTCATACCCCTCCCCAAGCAACTCCTAAAATCCCATTTGAACAACTAACACTCACACTAATCCTAATCTTATTGCCTTCTTGCAAACATGCCTCACAGTCACCCTCCACCAATATTATCAATGGGTGGATAAGGGGGACAGTTATGTTGTGGGGATGGGATGATGTCTGTGGGGGCCATCGCTCCCACTTTTCGCTCCCAGGCCGCTTTATCCGCTCTTTGCGGCCCGGGAGCGTTGTGTCAGGGGTGCATTTTTCAATTTTTTTTCTCACTGCGTATGCGCAGTTCAAAGCTCCGATCGGAGCAGTAGCGTTTCAGGCGCGATAAGCCCCGCCCACAGCGCGATTCAGACTCGTGATTTTTTTTTCAGGCTAAGTGCCTGAGAACAGTTTTCCAAGTCGAATCTGAATTGCACCCAGACTCAGCACTTAGAATCAAAATGGTAAAATCAGGCCCTTTGTCTGCAGGTACGCTTAAAGTCTTCCATGACTGGTGGGCATGGCAGGGTACCGGTTCAGCATCATGGATGCTCACAATTGATGTTATGATTTAATTATTCGGGCTGGGCACCTGAGGGCTTTGGTGATAGAACAGGAAATAGGATAGACTCTGTATTGACTTTAATGAGGCCCACAATGTGGGCCTCTTACAATATGAGTTCTCTGATTAAGTAGTGTTTGTCCAATCAGGGAGCCATTCATGTGTACATAATGTGGAGTGTCATAGTTACTGCCACTCCGGGTTTATACCTGTCTGAGTGTTGCTTTCTCTGTAAATAAAGCTAGGTTTAGTGGAGTGACAGTGGTCTTGGATGAGCTATTTCAGACTCCATGGGCCAAATGGCTTCCTTCCGTGTAACCAAATTCTTTTTTTTTTATTTTATAACTTTTGTGGTGCCTCCAAAGGACTTTGACTTTGTTTCCGCTGTGTGGCGCAGGAGCAATTCAGTGTTCTTTCGGGTGGCACAATGTTTAGCACTGCTGCCTCACAGCGCCAGGGACCCGGGTTCGATTCCCAACTTGGGTCACTGTGTGGAGTTTGCACATTCTCCCCGTGTCTGTGTGGGTTTCTTCTGGGTGTTCCGGTTTCCTCCCACAGTCTGAAAGACGTGTTGGTTAGGGTGCATTGGCCGTGCTAAATTCTCCCTCAGTGTACCCGAACAAGCGCTGGAGTGTGGCGACTAAGGGATTTTCCACAGTAACTTCATTGCAGTGTTAATGTAAGCCTTACTTGTGACCAGTGTTGGATTTGGCATAAGCTAAGCAAGCTGCTTCACAGCTCCAGGGTCCCGGGTTCGATTCCCGGCTCGGGTCACTGTCTGTGTGGAGTTTGCACATTCTCCTCGTGTCTGCGTGGGTTTCCTCCGGGTGCTCCGGTTTCCTCCCACAGTCCAAAGATGTGCGGGTTAGGTTAATTGGCCAGGTTACAAAAATTGCCCCTTAGTCCTGGGATGCGTAGGTTAGAGGGATTAGCGGGTAAATATGTGGGGGTAGGGCCTGGGTGGGATTGTGGTCGGTGCAGACTCGATGGGCCGAATGGCCTCCTTCTGCACTGTAGGGTTTCTATGATTTCTATGATTACAGCTTAGGGCCTCACAATCTGCAGGGGCCTCACAAAATTTCAGAAGGTTTACAATGAAGAGAACATTTAAGAGCGGATACCAGAAAAGAAAAAGAAAGCACCAGCTTGAAGAGCAACTCAAAAAATTACCAAAATTACCAAAATCTATGAGAGAGATCAAGCCAGCCAAATGATAAATATGTAATCAGTAAATGCATTCATTTGAAAATAATTTGTATTTTTCACTTCAAATAATTAAAAGGCATAATTATGTTTTCAATTTTTTTGTGGCGACCCAAGGTCCTGTTTTGGTACGCACCTTTGTGAGACCTTTTGGTGTCACTTTTTAACAAGGGGCCTCCAAGCTTTATATAGCACATCCAAAGATGTGCGGGTTAGGTTGATTGGCCATGCTAAAATTGCCCTTAGAGTCCTGAGATGCATAGGTTAGAGGGATTAGTGGGTAAATATATAGGGGTAGGGTCTGGGTGGGATTGTGATCGGTGCAGACTCGATGAGCCAAATGGCCTCTTTCTGTGCTGGAGGGTTTCTATGATTTCTATGATAGCTTAGGGCCTCACCAAATCTAAATCCGGCACTGCTTGTGACACTAATAAATAAACTTTAAAGAAAACTCAACAGATGCAATCTCCAACGCGTGTGTGAGCGGGCGCTAGGACCCGGCGGGGTTTGGAGTTGGTGGCGGGGGCTGACCGTTGAGGTTGTTTTTGAATTTGTCACGTGAGGGGCCGCCGCTCACATGACCGCCGCACGCGGCCACTTAAATCCGGGCTCGAGCCGGCACTGCCCAGTCAGACTGGCGATGGCGAAGCTCTGTAGCCCAGCGCTCTGGGGCTTGGCTCTGCTGTTGTGCCGACTGGCCGCCGCCACCGACACTATCTACGGGGAGGATGAGGCGGCCCGCCAGCCCCAGGAGGAGGACGAGGAGGAGTCGCCTTCCGGCTCCCTCTGGCCCCTGCCCAAACAGGTCCACTTCAGCCCCGAGCTTTACCGGCTGAGCGGCCACACTTTCCAGATCGTCCACTCGCCCCAATCCAGCGCCGCTGTCGGCTGCTCCATCCTGGACAATGCCTTCCGCAGGTATTTCTACCACATCTTCGGCAGCTCGGCCGCCAGGACCCCGCCAGGACTGTCCGCCCGCCTGGGCGACATCGCAGAAGTGCGCCAGCTGCAGGTCACTATTACCGCCAGTGACCCCGAGTGTAACCAGCACCCCAGCATCACCAGCAACGAAGCTTGTGAGTATTGTTCCAGGGGGAAGGGATGGAGGGAAATAATATCCCCCCGCCCCCAATGATCAAGTGTGGTGCTATATCAATGCAGCTCCCATGCCCACGATGCGGCTGCATTCCTATAGCGCCTTCGGGATGCCCCTGAGCCCATTGCAACCAATGACCTACTGTTTTTGAGGAAGTTCAAAACGTTTTCCTTGCTCCTTAAATAATTACAGACAAGTGGGCATGGTGGCACAGTGGTTGGTGCTGCTGCCTCAGTGCCAAGGACCTGGGTTCAGTTCCTGGCTTGGGTCAATGTCTGTGTGGAGTTTGCATGTTCTCCCTGTGTCTGGTTTCCCTCCACAGTCCAAAGATGTGCAGGTTAGGTGGGGTTGGCTATATTAAATTGCCCCTTATTGTCGGGGGGACTAGCTAGGGTAAATACATGGGGCTAGGACCTGGGTGGGCTTGTTGGTGTGGACTTGATGGGCTGAATGGCCTCCTTCTGTGCTGTAGGATTCTATGATTCTAAGTCCATGATGGGCAAATTATTAGAAGTTGATAAATCATCATAGAAAAGACCAGATTTATTAAGGGAAGTGTCATCACTAATGTGGTGGATTTTTTGGAGGAGGTAACAAGAGGGTTGGTGAGGATGGTATGTTTGAATCTGTTAAGTTGGGTATCTCCTCAAACTGCCCCTCAGCCAGGTGTCAGGGAACACAGGCCTTTATTCAGTCTACTTGCTCCACACCATGTTGACTGCCTACTTGAGGTAGTTCCCAATCAGCTCCTCCCTCACCCATGTCACCTGACCCTTAAAGGGGCTGTGCCCCAACATGTATAACATAGTCTACATGGGTTTTAGCAAGAATCTTGAGGTGTCACATGCCAGGTTGGTCAGTAAAAATGCAAGCCTTAGGCATCTGTAGAAAAATGGCAAGTTGGATCCAAAATTAGTTCAGTGACAGGCAGCAAAAGTTAATAATGGTCAGTTGGTGTTTTGTGACTGAGGCTTCATTGGGCTCAGTATCACATCTGTTGCCTTCTGACATGTATGTGTCAGTGTTTCTGACTTGAATGTCAGAACCGCAATTGAGAAGTTTCCAGATAATGCAGAAACTGCTGCTGTGGTTAATGATAGAGAACTGCAGACAGTGGACTAGTCAGGAAGTGGAAAATTGAATTCAATCCAGAGAAGTGAGACAATGCATTTGGGTATGATGGATAAGATGAGGGAATACTCAATAATTGGTAGGACTTAAAGTGTAGCGGATAGAGGGACTTTTAAGGGTCTTTAGGCATGCACGTCAAGGTAGATTAGATGGTTAAGATGACACGCAGTGTATTTTTCATTATTAGCTGAGGCATAGAATGGGTCCTACAGGAAAAGGAGGTGGTAGATCCTGGTGGATGGTTCCCTGAGCAGACTGTCAGAATGCCCAATTGCCAGAACTTTCAAACAAGCACCGAGACCCTGCTTGGTTGGTGAGAAAGGGTCTGATGACGAGGGCCTTTCTACACGACTGGAGTCTCATCCCATCTGCACATTGCCCTTGCGGTGACTGTGGTGAGGAAGAGACTGTTGTCCACCTCGTGGAATGTGCCTTTGCAAAGAAGGTCTGGAGTGAGATGGGGTGCTTTTTGTCAAAGTTCATCCCGAACAGCTCCATGACACACAACTGTTCTCTATGGGCTACTCCCAGGGACACACTCTGAGACAAACATCAGATGTTCTTGGTGGATCATCGACTTGGTGAAAGATGCTCTTTAGTCTGCCCAAAACTTGTTGGTCTTCCAGTACAAGGAGTTGTCCCTGACTGTGTTGCAAACTAGCATATTCCAAAACCCAGGACTACATGCTGAGGGAGGCACTGAAGCTTGGGGCAGGCACCAGAGAGGCGCAAAGGAGATAGTCACTAGCCAAGAGCTTTCAACTCCAGTGAACCAAAGGGAACAGAACATCTTGTACCGAATGACTCATTGAATGCATACTGTGAATATTACATGTATCTCAGCTGTACTGAAGAACCTTGGAATGCAATTTTTTCTATGTAGACATCCTTTAAAATAACTTTGCAACATTTATAAGATCATTGTAAAATGTCTAGAATGTTTCTTTACTGTATTGAAGCATCTCAATGTTATTTGATGTATGTAAAGAACCTGAATAATGTTTTTTGTGATGGTCACTTTGGAATGTTTGTAATGTTCTCTCAGATTCATGAATAAAGTATTTTTTGTTGGGGGGGGGGGGGAGGATGATGTAGGAGCAGAGAGGCTATAATAGAATTGTGTTTTTAAAAAAAAAAACAGTAGTTCAGGCACAACTAAGATTACTACGTATAGCTCTGGTCATTACATGAAGGGTTGCAGAAGAAGTCTTGAGGATGTTGCAGGGAATGGTGAGGAGGTGCCTAGACAGTAAATTGGAAGGATCTATATTAAGCTAGAGGGATGAAAAGAAGGCTTAGATTGGAGAGCTGGCACACCTACACCTGAATGTTTTTTTTTCCTGAGCTGTAAAATCACTGACAATTATTAATGGCTGAAGGAATAAAAACCACCTTTGTACCAAAAGTACTATACTTAATGGTGAGACCAGACCTTCTTTGGCACAGTGCACACATACTAATTACGAATGTAGAACTTAGTGCCAGTTTTACTAAGTTAACAGTGGAGCAACTTTTCAATATTGCCATTCAAGCATACAGCAACTTTATCATTCCAGATGGGTAATAAATGTTGGTCTAGCCAGTGATACCCTCAACCAATGAATGAAAATATTTTTAATTGTGTATAAAGATGTTTCATGGGCCACACTAGTTACTTTGAGTCATTACCTACCCATGCCTGCTAACATCTTGAAGGGCAAGAGCAGCAGACACATGGGAACACCACCACCTGAAGTTCCCTTTCAAGCCACTTACCATCCTGGCTTGGAAATGTATTGCTGCCATTCTTCACTGTCGCTGGGTCAAAATATGTCTTGCGAACTGGCATTGACCTTTCACTATGGATGCTGGTAGTCTGAAATAGTGCTGGAAGCACTGCAGCTCTGGTAGTACCTGTGGGACTAGAAACTGGGTTAACTTTTTTTGATTCCTTTAGCCCCATAAGACAAAACTGAGCCCCTCTTGGAAAACCTACTATGTTTTGGCCTCAACTGCTTTCTGTGGTAGTGAATTCCACAGGCCCACCACTCTCTGGGCAAAAGAATTTCTCTTTTTACTTCAGTCCTAAATGATTTACCCCATATCCACAAATCAACGCAGGTGGGGAAGGTAGTCAAGAAGGCATACGGAATGCTTGCCTTCGTCGGCTAGGGCATTGAGTTTAAAAATTGGCAAGTCAAGTTGCAGCTTTATAGAACCTTAGTTAGGCTGCACTTGGAACATAGTGTGGCGACTAGAATTGAACACTATCAGAAGGATGTGGAGGCTTTGGAGAAGGTACAGAAAAGATTTACTAGGATGTTGCCTGGTATGAGCAGAGGTTGGAGAAACTTGGTTTGTCCTCACGAGAATGACAGAGGTCGAGGGGCGACCTGATAGAAGAGTCAATTACTAGGGGGCATGGGTTTAAAGGAGATGTGCAAGGCAAGTTTTTTTTACACAGAGGGTGGTGAGTGCCTGGAACTTGCTGCCGGGGGGATGTAGTGGAAGCAGATATGATGGTGACTTTCAAGGGGCTTCTTGACAAATACATGGATAGGAATAGAGGGATGTGGTCCCCAGAAGGGGTTCTGGCAGCATGGTCAGTGCAGACTTGGAGGGCAGAAGAGTCTCTCTCTCTCTCTCGTCTTGTCTCATTCGTCTAAACTTAAGTGAATATAATCCTAACCAACAAAAAACAATACAGCACAGGAACAGGCCCTTCGGCCCTCCAAACCTGCGCCGCTCATGTGCCCACTACACCATTCTTTTCTATCCATCTATTCCCAGTCTGTTCATGTGGTTATCTAGATAAGTCTTAAATGATCCCAGTGTGTCTGCATCAATCACCTTGCTTGGCAGTGCATTCCAGACCCCCACCACACTCTGTGTAAAATACGTCCCCCTGACATCTGTGTGGAACCTTGCCCCCCTCACCTTGAACCCGTGACCCCTTGTGTTCGTCACCTCCGACCTTGGAAAAAGCTTCTCACTGTTCACCCTATCTATGCCCTTCATAATTTTATATGCCTCTATTAGGTCGCCCCTCATCCTCCGTCTTTCCAGGGAGAACAACCCCAGTTTACCCAATCTCTCCTCAATAGCTAAGACCCTCCATACCAGGCAACATCCTGGTAAACCTTCTCTGTACTCTCTCCAAAGCCTCCACGTCCTTCTGGTAGTGTGGCGACCAGAACTGGACGCAGTATTCCAAATGTGGCCTAACCATCGTTCTATACAGATGCAACATCATATGCCAACTTTTATATTCTATGCCCCATCCAATAAAGGCAAGCATGCCATAGGCCTTCTTCACCACCCTCTCCACCTGTGCTGCCACCTTTAAGGATCTGTGGACTTGTACACCCAGGTCCCTCTGTGTGTCTATACTCCTGATGGTTCTGCCATTTATTGTATAGCTCCCCCTTACATTAGATCTACCAAAATGCATCACTTCGCATTTATCTGGATTAAATTCCATCTGCCATTTCTCCGCCCAATGTTCCAGCCTATCTATATCCTGCTGTATTCTCTGACAATGTTCATCACTATCCGCAACTCCAGCAATCTTTGTGTCGTCCGCAAACTTACTGATCACACCAGCTACATCTTACAAACAGCAGAGGTCCCAGTACAGAGCCCTGCGGAACACCACTAGTCACAGACCTCCAACCGGATGGCTAATCATGATGTGGAGATGCCGGCGTTGGACTGGGGTAAACACAGTAAGACGTCTCACAACACCAGGTTAAAGTCCAACAGGTTTATTTGGTAGCAAATACCATAAGCTTTCGGAGCACTGCTCCAGACTCACCATGGACTACTCTCCGGAATCGGTTGCATTCTTGGACACGCGCATCTCCATTAAGGACGGTCACCTCACTGTACCGCAAGCCCACGGATGACCTCATGATGCTCCGCTTCTCCAGCTTCCACCCTAAACACGTAAAAGAAGCCATCCCCTACGGACAAGCCCTCCGAATACACAGGATCTGCTCGGATGAGGAAGCTCGCAACAGACACCTCCAGACGCTGAAAGATGCCCTCATAAGAACAGGATATGGCGCTCGACTCATCGATCAACAGTTCCGACGCGCCACAGCAAAAAACCACACCGACCTCCTCAGAAGACAAACACGGGACACGGTGGACAGAGTACCCTTGGTCGTCCAGTACTTCCCCGGAGCGGAGAAACAACGGCATCTCCTCCGGAGCCTTCAACATGTCATTGATGAAGACGAACATCTCGCCAAGGCCATCCCCACACTCCCACTTCTTGCCTTCAAACAACCATGCAACCTCAAACAGACCATTGTCCGCAGCAAACTACCCAGCCTTCAGGAGAACAGTGACCACGACACCACACAACCCTGCCACAGCAACCTCTGCAAGACGTGCCGGATCATCGACATGGATGCCACCATCTCACGTGAGAACACCATCTACCAGGTACATGGTACCTACTCTTGCAACTCAGCCAACGTTGTCTACCTGATACGCTGCAGGAAAGGATGTCCCGAGGCATGGTACATTGGGGAAACCATGCAGACACTACGACAACGGATGAATGAACACCGCTCGACAATCACCAGGCAAGACTGTTCTCTTTCTGTGGGGGAGCACTTCAGCAGTCACGGGCATTCAGCCTTGGATCTTCAGGTAAGTGTACTCCAAGGCGACCTTCACGACACACGACAGTGCAGAGTCACTGAGCAGAAACTGATAGCCAAGTTCCGCACACATGAGGACGGCCTAAACCGGGATGTTGGACTTATGTCACATTATCAGTAACCCCCACAGCTTTCCCCCTGGTCTTGCACAATCTCACTAGCTGTTCTGTCTGGAGACAATACACATCTCTTTAACCTGTGTTGAATGCTCCCTCCACCCACATTGTCTGTACCTTTAAGACCTGGCTGGCTGTAGAGATTCGCATTCTAATTAGTTTTCTGTAACTTGATTTCTGTGTCTGTGCACTGTTTGAGAGCACATTTCCACTCCATCTGACGAAGGAGCAGTGCTCCGAAAGCTTATGGTATTTGCTACCAAATAAACCTGTTGGACTTTAACCTGGTGTTGTGAGACTTCTTACTGTGTTCTATGGCTAAGCCAGCTCTCCACCCATCTAGCTAGCTCACCTCTTATCCTGTGAGATTTAACCTTTTGCACCAGCCTGCCGTGAGGGACCTTGTCAAACGCTTTACTAATATCCATATAGACGACATCCACAGCCCTTCCCTCGTCAATTGTTTTTGTCACCACCTCAAAAAACTCAACCAAATTTGTGAGGCATAACCTCGTACAAAACCATGCTGTCTATCGCTAATGAGATTATTCAGTTCTAACTCGATCTCTCCTCACACATCAGTCCTGCCATCTCAGGAATCAATCTGGTAAACCTTTGCTGCACTCCGTCTATAGCAAAAACATCCTTCCTTGGATAAGGAGACCAAAACTGCACACGGTATTCTAGGTGTGGTCTCACCAAGGTGCTGTGTAATTGCAGCAAGACATTCCTGATCCTGTACTTGAATCATCTCGCTATGAAAACCAACATGCTATTTGCTGCCTTTACTGTCTGCTACAACTTTCAGCAACTGGCGTACATGGACAACCAGGTCTCGTTGCACGTTCCCCTATATCAATCTATAGCCATTCAGATAATCTGACTTCCTGTTTTTGTGAGAGACCCTAAAATGCCATTGCCTATTTGAGTGTTGTATCTATTTCCTTTTCATAGAAATCATAGAAACCCTACAGTGCAGAAGAAGGCCATTCGGCCCATCGAGTCTGCACCCACTAATCCCTCTAACCTACACATCCCAGGACTCTAAGGGGCAATTTTTTAACCTGGCCAATCAACCTAACCCGCACATCTTTGGACTGTGGGAGGAAACCGGAGCACCCGGAGGAAACCCACGCAGACACGAGGAGAATGTGCAAACTCCACACAGACAGTGACCCAAGCCGGGAATCGAACCCGGGACCCTGGAGCTGTGAAGCAGCAGTGCTAACCACTGTGCTACCGTGCCGCCCAAAGGGGGAAAGTATTAGTTCATTATTTTCCATGTTCCTGAAGAAGATTCTGGTCCATTTTTAAAACACTCTGCTCCCCTATATTGGCATTATGCTTGGGTCCCCTCTTCTTAGCCTTTTCAGTAACGTTGATCATAGTGGGAAACTGTCACTGGCTCAAAAAGCCAATTCCTCAGTATAGACTAGTGTGGTTTCTCTTGGAGTGATTCTGGTTTTGGTCCTTTCATATTCTTATTCTCTCTGACAGCAAAGCAGCTTCACTGCAAGCAATCAAATAATCATTACTGACTATCCAGGAAGGAGCCATTAGAACAGGGATAGGACACTTGATGCTCAAGTCTGTTATGTCATTCAGCTACATCATGGCTGCATTGCATATGCTCTTTTTCATTCCTTTAAGAGTATCATCCCTGAGGCCCAAGGATTAGACGAGTAGTTGCTGTATGGACAAGAAGCCGGTTAAGTGATAGATTGATGTCTCTTTAGCCTGGAAGAAGTGTGCAGTGACTTTCTACCATGATGTTGGAACCACTCCTCTGTTTGATAAATCCCATGCTATTCCCTGTGTTGAACTTCATCTTCCACAATAGAGGTGTATAAAATTATGAAGGGCGTAGATAGGGTGAACAGTGGGAAGCTTTTTCCAAGGTCGGAGGTGACGAACACAAGGGGTCACGGGTTCAAGGTGAGGGGGGCAAGGTTCCACACAGATGTCAGGGGGATGTATTTTACACAGGGTGGTGGGGGTCTGAAATGCACTGCCAAGCAAGGTGATTGATGCGAACACACTGGGATCGTTTAAGACTTATCTAGATAGCCACATGAACAGACTGGGAATAGATGGATACAAAAGAATGGTGTAGTGGGCACATGAGCAGCGCAGGCTTGGAGGGCTGCTATCCTAGTCATTTTAATATAAATGGTCATAGGAAAAATCCCTGGGAAACACACATTCCACCAATCCAAGAATATTCTGTTTATCTCTACTGCCTTCTATCTCCCAACCAGTTACCAACCTGTGTCTCAAGGTTGCCCCCAATTGTATTTCATTCTTTTTTTCCTAAACTCTCTTGTGTGGAACCTTATTAAATGCCTACTGAAAATTTATATAGGCCTTGCTGGTAGATTCTGACGAACTGTTACATTTGCAGCTTTGTTTTTTAAAAAAAAGTAATTAGCTCAACTAATTTTGAGTTGTTGTTCAGCTTGGTAATGCCATGGCATAGGGAAACAGCATATTACCTAGAATGGCTTCACTGTGATACTTCAGGAATGATGTTTTGTTGAAAATGCCAACTGAGGTCCATTCTGGAAGAAACTATGACACCATTCAGCAGGGTTCATCCTGTATTGTGACTGACGTTTCTTGAAGTAAAATAGGATCTAATCAATCACTTGCCAATATGAGACAATTGGCTGCTCAGTTTGCCTACATGTCAAAAAATAATTGACTGTAAAAAGAGTTGTGTTTTTAGACAGTACTTTTCAAGCCCATTGAACATCTATAGCCAGTGGAGTACTTTTGAAGTGTAGTTACTGTTAGAATGTGACAGCCAAATCAAATGCAACAAACTCTCAAATAGCAGTCTGACAATGACCAAATTATCTGTTTGTGAAACATAGAACCTAGGTCATTTGGCCCTTCAAGCCTGCTCCATCATTAATTTTGATCATGGCTATCATCGAATTCAATATCCTGATTCCCCTCCCACCCCCCAATATCCCTTTAGCCCCGAGAACTATATCTAATTTCTTCTTGAAATCAGACAACATTTTGGCCTCACCTACATTCTGTGGTAGTGAATCCCACGCATTCACCACCCTCTCGGTGAAGAAATATCTCCTCAACTCAGTTCGGAAAGATTTACCCCATATCCTCAAATTATGGCTCCTAACAAAGAACAATACAGCACAGGAACAGGCCCTTCGGCCCTCCAAGCCCGCGCCGCTCCCCGGTCCAGGATTGAATCCTGAATCCAGGATCCCCGCCCAATTTTCCAGCCTATCTACATACCAATATCCTATCCACCGAGCTGTCCCTCACAGCTACGATGCTTTGTTCATCACAACCTATTAACTCACCCCCACCCCCCCATTCCAGACCATGTGATCTCCAGGGAGAGGCAAAAACCCAGAGTGAAAACCCCAGGGCCAATATGGGGGAAAAAAATCTGGGAAATTCCTCTCCAACCCCCTGAGGCGATCGAAACGAGTCCAGGAGATCACAATGGCCCTAATCGGAAAATGCTTCCCAACCCTAGTCATTTCCACTTCCACGAACACCATATGAATTCCCTGCCCCCGAGACAGGTTCCCAACTATCCGCAGTCTCGCTCTGTACTGGCACCAGCAAGATGATCATAGAATGAAGCCTTGAAACGAGAAACAAGGAACAATTAGCCCGCGCCGCTCCCTGGTCCAAACTAGACCACTCTTTTGTATCCCTCCATTCCCACTCTGTTCATATAGCTGTCTAGATAAGTCTTAAACGTTCCCAGTGTGTCCGCCTCCACCACCTTGCCCGGCAACACATTCCAGGCCCCCACGACCCTCTGTGTGAAATATGTCCTTCTGATATCTGTGTTAAACCTCCCCCCCTTCACCTTGAACCTATGACCCCTCGTGAACGTCACCACCGACCCGGGGAAAGTCCTAGTTCTGGACTCCCCCACCATTGGGAATATTCTTTCTGAATCCACCCTGTTAGAATTTTATAAGTTTCTGTGAGATCCCCTCTCTCTCTCCTAAACTCCAGTGATTATAATCCCAACTGACTTAGTCTCTCCTCTTATGACAGATCTGCGATCCCAGAATCAGCTTGGTAAACCTTCGCTGCACATCCTTCCTCAGACAACAAAACTGCACACAATACTCCAGGTGTGGCCTCACCAACGCCCTATACAATTGAAAGATAAATATTGGCTTGGGCACCAAGGATAACTCTTCTGCACTTTTTCAAAATAATGTCATAGGTTCGTTTACATCCACCTGAGCAGGCTAATGGGGCCTCAGTTTAATTTCTCATCTGAAAGATGGCACCTCCAATGATGCAGGATTCCTTCAATACTGCAGTATCAGCCTAGATTTTTGTGCTCAAGTTTTGGGGTGGGATTTAAACCTAGAACTTTAATGAGTACACTACCAGTTTTGGAATTGCCTGTGTATGTTAATTTTCCAGAATAAATTCAAGTTATTTCTTTCCCATCACCATTCATGCACAATGTAATCAAATTTTGCTTTCTTTGGTCAGAATGTGACATGCATTTTTGTCTACTTCTATTATTTTTGTTCTCTTTTAGATGAAATCAGTATTACCCAACCTATAGCTACTCTAAAATCAGAAAGCGTGTGGGGTGCACTGCGAGGTAAGTGTTGGAAAGATTGCCTTAAAACCTTTCATCTTGCTAAATTAGTGACTTTGTATCTCAAACCAACTTGTATGACACTGTGAAAAGACAAGGTAGGGGAAAGAATTTTTCTAAATTAAATTGCCATAATAGAATCATGGATAATTTTTCCCACTGGAAACAAGAGCTTTGGATTTTTTAAGATTGACGTTGGTGTCAAATAGGAAGGAATAGTAGAATGGTGTGGCTGAACTGGAAAGCACACTTGGTTATTGGGGAGCATCCTAGTATATTTTATTTAATGTAAACTAATTGTACCGCGTGTTGCCCACAGTCAAAGACACTTTGCCTTATAATGGGTAAAGCATTATACCATAAGACATAGGAGCAGAATTAGGCCACTCGGCCCATCGAGTCTGCTCCGCCATTCAATCATGGCTAATTTTTTTTTTTCTCATTCCCATTCTCCTGCCTTTTCCCCATAACCCCTGATCCCCTTATTAATCAAGAACCTATCTATCTCTGCCTTAAAGACACTCAATGACCCGGCCTCCACAGCCTTCTGCGGCAAAGAGTTCCACAGATTCACCACTCTCTGGCTGAAGAAATTCCTCCTCATCTCTGTTTTGAAGCATCTTCCCTTCAGCCTGAGGTTGTGCCCTTGGTTCTAGTTTTTCCTACTAGTGGAAACATCCAACTGCATTATTAAATGTGACTTATGGGATCAATTGGTAAATTTCTGAGGGATGGTTAAGTGTGAGAAGTTTGAAAAATTAAATATACAAGTCATCTGCTTGGTTAACAATATGTTTAAACTGTTCAGTATGGAAGAAATATTTGTCAAAACAATGTTTTGAGTTGGACTTTTTGTGGTCCAGCTAAACTGTTCATTAATTTTATTTTAAAATAATAAATATTCATGCAATTTTCATTTCAGGACTTGAGACCTTCAGCCAATTGGCCTTTGAGGATGAATTTGAAACCGTAAGCTATTTTCAGGATTCTGCTTTGTGGAAATTTTAGAAACTAATAGTTTTTCCTTTGCTTTGTCAAATTAATAGGCTGGCACACCAACTGTGCAGTAACTTGGGGTTCTTCAAATATAGGCCTTATCAAAAAGGTTGATTTAACTAAACAAATTAGAAGTTTAAACAAATAGCTAGCATCCATTTGTGCTACAAACTCATTGCTGAGCGTAATGCTTTTGAGTACAAACTGGAGAATTGATATATTGCTTTTGTGCCTTGGACAAAAGGGTGCATTCTATGCTTAACCGCTCCATTGTAATTCTCTACTTTTCTAAAGAACTTGCTGATGGAAGTTGCTGACGTGTGGCTTATCATTGTATGGAGTCACTTATCCATGTTTGTCTTTTACGTGTTTAAATTAGGCATCTGACTCTAGAGATCACCACAGTTAATGGAAAAATAACAAGTTTTAAATTTTCTGCATGGAGTTCTTAAATGGCAGAACTTAGGCCATGTTGCTCTTACCTTTGGGCAATATGTGAAGGTAAATAGTACTGTTCCCTGTAAGTTTCAACAACCAAAAATTCCCATGTTGGCCCTTTTAAGCTGTTGTGCATTGTTGGCTGTACAAGATTTAAAGGGCCCAAGAACATAATCATCCAGGCTAGAAAGAAAAATTGGAGGACAGGTTGGTGAATAGTTATGAACTTGAATCTTAGTTCCTTTACTTTAGATTGGAATTTGTTCTTCTGAACCATATGAGTCCTGATGTATTAATGACCACTTGAGCCAGGAAGAAACCATCTTGCCACTCATTCACTGAAGTGTACATCTAATCTGCAACTAACTACTTTGCTTTAACACTGTGTTGATAGTTGGAGTAATTACTCTCGGAACAGTGTGAGAGTTTTGATGTCTCGTCAGCCCGGGGTGGAAGCCTCCTATTTCCTTTCTGTCTTTTTCAAATTGCTGGGCTCTGGTACAGTGAAGTTACTACCAACGTTGCTACTTTTCTCCAGGCATAAGACCACACAACTTAAAATAGTATTGGGTGAGGTGATGAGTAAAATTCAAGCTTGCAAGAACTAAGAGCAGGAGTAGACAATTCAGCCTCTAGCCTGCTCTGCATTCAATATGATTATGGCTAATCTCATCTCTGCCTCCTCTCCACCTCCCTGCCCACTCCCCATAACCCTTCATCCCACTCTTAATTAAAAACTGATCTATCTCCTCATTTGTTTAGTTTAGTGCTCCGGCATCCATTGCACTCTGGAATAGAGAATTTCACAGATTCACGACCCTTTGAGTGAAGTAATTCCTCTTCATTTTTCTAAACTCCAGCGAGTATAAGCCTAAACTGCTCAACCTTCCTTGATAAGACCAGTCCATCATCCCTGGAATCCATCTAGTGAACCTTCCCTGAACTGCCTTTAATGCATTTACATCATTCCTCAAGTAAGGGGACCAAAATTGTGCGCAGTACTCCAGATGTGATCTCACCAATGTCCTATGCAGTTGCAATAGCATCTCCCTATTTTTATACACTATACCGTTAGCAATAAATGCCAAAATTCCATTTGCCTTCCTTATTACCTGCTGCACCTGCATTGTGATTTTTGTGATTTGTGCATGAGGACACCCATTTCTCTCTGCACTGAAGTTTCCCTCCATTTAGATAATAAGTTGTCTTTTAATTCCTCTGACCAAAAACCTCATACCTATCCAAGTTAAATTCCATCTGTCAAATTTTGGTCCACTCACCTAAACTATCCATATTCACTTGTAAATGTCCATATCCACTTGTAAATGTCTTACTCTCCCACCTATTATAATGTTGTCTGCAAACTTGACTTGGATGCAAGGATAGAATGTACTATAACCATTAAAATAGATTGTAGTTGTGGCCCATGAACTGAGCCCTGTGGCACACCATTATGAATAATTGGTGTAGTGTGGCTGGGTTTACCTCACTTTGGGGACTTGGCACAATTTGTAATTTTTACACATGCTTTTTGCTCGTGTCTGTTTGTGTGCATGTGCCTTTACTGTCTCACCCCAATCTTTTGTGTGACGGAGTGCATGTTCAATAATTGTGCTAATATTCTGAAGATTATAAATGCCAGGAAGTTTCATGCTTCTTCATGGGTGAAAATTGTGCCAATTGACCACTTATTCAAAATACATTCTTCTCTTTCAGATTCTCATTAATAAAACTGAGGTTATGGATGCTCCGAGATTCGCTCACAGAGGAATTTTACTTGATACGTCTCGGCACTATTTACCTCTTAAAACAATCCTTGACACCTTGGTAAGAAGCCCCAGTGACTATTAACTTGTGTGCATGCGTGTGCACGTAAAGAGTAATTGCTTATAATTCACCATCCAGAAACTTGATATGAAGCTAAAGCAAAAAGACCCTGAATCTGAAATAGAAATCAAAAATATTGGAAATATACAATATATCTGCCTATTTCTTATGGCTAAGTGAAGTAGTTCACTTGGGTCCAGTTTCTTAACTTGAAAATCTTTAACCTGCGATATTAAGTTTTTTTCTTTTTTGCATTGGTTGTTAATAGAAGCATGGAATAGCACAGGACAACAGAGGCCATTTAGTCCATCCACCCTTCTGCCAATGGAAATATCCTTTCTCTCTCATTTTGAGACCTTCAGCAGTGGTTAGTACTGCTGCCTCACAGCGCCAGGAATCTGGGTTCAATTCCAGCCTTGGGTAGGATGGCATGGTGGCACAATGGTTAGCACTGCGGCCTCAACAGCGTCAGGGACCTGAATTTGATTCCTGGCTTGGGTCACTGTCTGCAGAGTCTGCATGTTCTCACTGTGTCTGTGTGGATTTCCTCCCACATTCCAAAAGATGTGCTGGTTGGTACATTGCCCATGCTAAATTCTCCCTCAGTGTACCCAAACAGGTGCTGGAGTGTGGTGACTGGGGGATTTTCACAGTAACCTTATTGCAGTGTTAATGTAAGCCTACTTATGACACTAATAAAATAAATAAATATTCTCCCCACATCTGTGTAGGTTTCCTCCCATATTCCAGAGATGTTGGTTAAGTGGATAGGCCATGCAAAATTGCCCCTTAGTGTCCCAAGATCTGTAGGCTGAATGGATTAGCCATGGTAAATGTGTGGGGATAGGACCGAGATGGAGGCCTGGATAAGATGCTCTGTCAAAGTTGGTGCAGACTAGATGGGCTGAATGGCCTCCTTCTGAACTGTAGGGATTCTCTGATTCATGATTTTAATCTCCTTTATAGAAGAGGAGAACAACCCCAGCTTTTCCAGTCTTTCCATTTAACCATAATTCATCCCCACCAGAACATCCTTGTAAATTTCTTTTCTACACTCTCCAAAACCTTTGCATTCCTCCTACTAAAGTGTACCAGTTATTGGGCATAATAATCCAGCTGTATTTTGTGGGTTTAGTATAACCTCTGGTTTTGTGTTCTGTGCCTATAAGTATTAAGCCCATGTTATGTTGATGCAACCATTTCTGTTTTCACTTTTGATCTTTCTTTCCATTTTCTTCAGGTCTTGAGCTTGAAATACTTAATTGTCCCTTTTGGTTATCAGAAGTGTCTTAATACCTAAAAAGTCTATCGTTCAAAATCATAGATGATTTTGTATTTGTACTAAACAAACAGTTTCCAGTTCTGAGCCAAGTAATTAGCACCCATGCTATACTCTAGAGAAGTGTTTAAAAGAGAACTAGCTAGCAGTTGAATCAATAATAGATTTTGTATAATGGTGCTCAAAAGTAAAGTTGAATTGTAATGGAAATTAATGACTGACTCAAGTGATTTCAAGCCAAGTGTAATAACTGACCAGTTAAGTTTTGTCTTTTTTCATTATTTTTATTAGTTATGGCTTCTTTTATAATAATAAATAGTAAATTGACTATGTGCAACTCTAGAAGCTACACCTCTGTTTTAACCTTTATTTCTGTTTCAGGATGCTATGTCTTTCAATAAGTTTAATGTTTTCCATTGGCATATTGTTGATGACCCATCATTTCCTTATCAAAGTATCACCTTTCCTGAGCTGAGTGCACAGGTTAGTAAAGACATTTTACCAGTCTTATAACAATGTACATGCAGCTTTCTGGATTCAGTGACTTGTGTAGTGTAAATATCATACAAAAATGTGGAATTCCTGACTGCATAAGCGTCACAAGCTTATGGCAATGTATGTAGATTACAAAAACATTTGAGGAAATGGTTTCTGTACTGACCAGCTTGGTGCTCAAGACAGACATCTAACCTAGACCGTTTCATTAGGAGTTGTGTATACTTCTAATTGCACAAATAATGTGATGGGATAAAACTTTTTTTTTGCTTAAGTTATTAATACTTTAGTGTCTAAAGAACTGGTCATGCAAGCATGGTACTTCCTTTTGGGGAAAGAAATTGATTGTGTTATGATGCAAAAGGCTGTAGTTTGCCATGGCAAAACTTCTGTGGTGGTCAATATTTAAACTTAAATCCACATTTCTTTTTGTTTGTAGTAATTGCTCTTAAAATGTAATGTTAAGTGTAAGTGAATACTGGTGAATTAATATGTCTGGAAAGCTACTGCCATAGAAGTATCCAAGTCCACCTTGAATTACAAGTTCTGTTTGTCTTACAAGGTCATCTTTCCTGGTCTGAAGTGCACACACTCTGTATCGATACTAAATACTGGTTGGTAAGCACAAAAGCCTGACAACCTTGAAGTGTGCATAATAGTTCTCCTGAATTCTAGCCAGCTAACTACAGTACTGGAAGCATTTCTGGTGCTGCTTAACTTGAGGTCACCACTGTAGCTTGTGGCTTACGAGACTGCAGACACATGATTTTTACATTCAATGCTGGTCCCAGCCCTCTGAGGCAAGAGTGGCACTGTGCACTTATCTTCCATTCCATTTCCGACAACTGTCTTACAATTACGTCTGTCCAATCGCAGTTATAATTGGATGTCATGAAAACAGACAATGCTGGAAAGATTCAGCAGGTCTGGCAGCATCTGTGGCGAAAGAAACAGTTAACATCAGTTCAAATAACTCTTCAGAGTTAGAGAGCGAGAAATATGATGGATTTTATACTGTTTAATAGGGAATGAAGCAAAACAAAGGTCAGGGATAAGTGGGAGCTTAGGAGATATTTGGTAAAGATGGCATAGGCACAAGACAATGGGACCATTAATGGTATTGTTAAAGACAAGAGAAGGTGCTGATAATGGCATAAAGGTAAAATTGCAGAATGTGTTAATAGCAGAACAAAGGTCAGCGCTCTTTGAAGGGAGAACTTGAGAACTAGGGATAGATGGCCCTGTGGAGGTAGGTGGGACAAAACATTGGATTAAAAAGGGGGGGTCAAGATAGAGGAGAGAATTCATAGTTGGGAGTTGTTGTAAAATGCCCAACTGGAAAATTTAGGTACTGTTCATAGTCATAATGTGACTAAACACATTGACGAAGGAAAAGCAGTAGATGTGGTTTACATGGACTTCAGCAAGGCGTTTGATAAGGTCCCCCATGCAAGACTTCTCGAGAAAGTGAGCGGGCATGGGATCCAAGAGTCTGTTGCCTTGTGGATCCGGAACTGGCTTGCCTGCAGAAGGCAGAGAGTGGTTGGAGATGGGTCTTTTTCTGAATGGAGGTCGGTCACCAGTAGAGTGCCCCAGGGATCTGTTCTGGGATCCTTGCTGTTTGTCATTTTCATAAATGACCTGGATGAGGAAGTGGAGGGATGGGTTAGTAAGTTTGCCGACGACACAAAGGTTGGTGGTGTTGTGGATAGTTTGGAGGGATGTCAGAAGCTGCAGCGTGACATAGATGGGATGCAAGACTGGGCGGAGAAGTGGCAGATGGACTTCAACCCGGATAAATGTGTAGTGGTACATTTTGGCAGGTCAAATGGGATGAAGGAGTGTAATATCAAGGGTAAGACTCTTAGCAGTGTAGAGGACCAGAAGGACCTTGGGGTCCGGGTCCATAGGACTCTTAAATCGGCCTCGCAGGTAGAGGAGGTGGTTAAGAAGGCGTATGGTGTGCTGGCCTTTATCAATCGAGGGATTGAGTTTAGGAGTCGGGAGATAATGATGCAGCTTTTAAGACCCTCGTCAGACCCCACTTAGAGTACTGTGCTCAGTTCTGGTCGCCTCATTACAGGAAGGATGTAGAAATTATTGAAAGGGTGCAGAGAAGATTTACAAGGATGTTGCCTGGATTGGGTGGCATGCCTTATGAGGATAGAACATAGAAAGCCACAGCACAATCAGGCCCTTCGGCCCACAAGTTGCGCCGATCACATCCCCACCTCTAGGCCTATCTATAGCCCTCAATCCCATTAAATCCCATGTACTCATCCAGAAGTCTCTTAAAAGACCCCAACGAGTTTGCCTCCACCACCACCGACGTCAGCCGATTCCACTCACCCACCACCCTCTGAGTGAAAAACTTACCCCTGACATCTCCTCTGTACCTACCCCCCAGCACCTTAAACCTGTGTCCTCTCGTAGCAACCATTTCAGCCCTTGGAAATAGCCTCTGAGAGTCTACCCTATCCAGACCTCTCAACATCTTGTAAACCTCTATCAGGTCACCTCTCATCCTTCGTCTCTCCAGGGAGAAGAGACCAAGCTCCCTCAACCTATCCTCATAAGGCATGCCCCCCAATCCAGGCAACATCCTTGTAAATCTCCTCTGCACCCTTTCAATGGCTTCAACATCTTTCCTGTAATGAGGTGACCAGAACTGCGCGCAGTACTCCAAGTGGGGTCTAACCAGGGTCCTATAAAGCTGCAGCATTATCTCCCGACTCCTAAACTCAATCCCTCGATTAATGAAGGCCAGTACGCCGTACGCCTTCTTGACCGCATCCTCCACCTGCGAGGCCGATTTAAGAGTCCTATGGACCCGGACCCCAAGGTCCTTCTGATCCTCTACACTGCTAAGAATGGTACCCTTCATATTATACTGCTGCTTCATCCCATTGGATCTGCCAAAATGGATCACCACACACTTATCCGGGTTGAAGTCCATCTGCCACTTCTCCGCCCAGTCTTGCATTCTATCTATGTCTCGCTGCAACTTCTGACATCCCTCCAAACTATCCACAACACCACCTACCTTGGTGTCGTCAGCAAACTTACCAACCCATCCCTCCACTTCCTCATCCAGGTCATTTATGAAAATGACAAACAGCAAGGGTCCCAGAACAGATCCCTGGGGCACTCCACTGGTCACTGACCTCCATGCAGAGAAAGACCCCTCCACAGCCACTCTCTGCCTTCTGCAGGCAAGCCAGTTCTGGATCCACAAGGCAACAGCCCCTTGGATCCCATGCCCTCTCACTTTCTCAAGAAGTCTTGCATGGGGGACCTTATCGAACGCCTTGCTGAAGTCCATATAGACCACATCCACCGCTCTTCCTTCGTCAATGTGTTTGGTCACATTTTCAAAGAACTCAACCAGGCTCGTAAGGCACGACCTGCCCTTGACAAAGCCGTGCTGACTACTTTTGATCATACTAAACTTCTCTAGATGATCATAAATCCTGTCTCTCAGGATCCTCTCCATCAACTTACCAACCACTGAGGTTAGACTCACCGGTCGGTAATTTCCCGGGCTGTCCCTGTTCCCTTTCTTGAATATAGGGACCACATCTGCAATCCTCCAATCCTCCGGAACCTCTCCCGTCTCCATCGACGATGCAAAGATCATCGCCAAAGGCTCCGCAATCTCCTCCCTCGCCTCCCACAGTAACCTGGGGTACATCCCATCCGGTCCCGGTGACTTACCAACCTTGATGCCATTCAATAGTTCCAACACATCCTCTTTCTTTATGTCCACATGCTCGATCCTTTCTGTCCACCGCAAACCAGCAGTACAACCACCCAGATCCCTTTCCACCGTGAATACCGAGGTAAAGTATTCATTAAGCAGCTCCGCCATTTCTAACGGTTCCGCACAAACTTTTCTCCCTTCACCTTTTAAGGGTCCTATGCCTTCACATCTCATCCTTTTACTCTTGACATATTTGTAGAAAGCCTTGGGATTCTCCTTAATCTTACCCGCCAAGGCCTTCTCATGACCCCTTCTCGCTCTCCTAATTTCCTTCTTAAGCTCCTTCCTACATCCCGTATACTCCTCTAAATCCTTAACACCTCCTAGCTCTCTGAACCTTCTGTACGCCTCTCTTTTCTTATTCACCAGGTTCATCACAACCTTCGTGCACCACGGTTCCCGTACCCTACCAACACCCCCCTGTCTCATCGGAACGTTGTCATGCAGAGCTCCAGACAAACATTCCTTGAAAATCCTCCACTTTCCTTCGGTACTTTTCCCCAAGAATGCCTCCTTCCAATTTACCCGTCTAATTTCCTCCCTGATGACACTGTATTTCCCTTTACTCCAGAGAAACACTTTCCTAGCCTGCCTGATCCTATCTCTTTCCAATGCTATCGTGAAGGAGATAGAATTATGATCGCTGTCCCCAAGATGCTCACCCACCGAGAGATCCTCCACCTGTCCAGGTTCATTAGCCAGCACCAGATCAAGTACAGCCTCTCCTCTAGTAGGCTTATCCACATACTGTGTCAGGAAACTCTCCTGGACACACCTAACAAACTCCTCTCCATCCAAACCCCTAGCCCTAGGGATATTCCAATCTATGTTTGGGAAATTAAAATCTCCCATCATGACAACTCTGTTATTCCTACATCTCTCCAGGATCTGTTTCCCCATCTGCTCCTCAACATCTCTGTTACTATTGGGCGGCCTATAGAAAACACCCAGCAACGTTACCGACCCCTTCCTGTTCCTAACCTCCACCCACAGAGACTCCGTAGTCAATCCCTCCACGGCGTCCACCTTCTCTACAGCCGTGACACTATCCCTGATCAACAGTGCCACTCCCCCCCCTCTCTTGCCTCCCTCCCTGTCCTTCCTGAAACATCTAAAACCCGGCACCTGAAGCACCCAGTCCTGTCCCTGAGACATCCAAGTCTCCGTAATGGCCACCACATCACAATTCGAAGCAGCAATCCACGCTCTAAACTCATCCACTTTATTCACTACACTCCTGGCATTAAAATAGACACATCTCAGACCTTCAGCCTGAGCACTTCCCTTCTCCATCACTCGTCTAACCTCCCTCTTACCCTGTTTACATTCCTTATCTATTTGCGAGCTAACCTCCTCGCTCTCAGTCCCCTCATTTCGATTCCCTCCCCCCAACCTTTCTAGTTTAAAGTCTCTCCAGTAGCCTTAGCCAACCTTCCCGCCAGGATATTGGTCCCCCTGGGATTCAAGTGCCACCCGTCTTTTTTAAACAGGTCACACCTGCCCCTAAAGAGGTCCCAATGATCCAAGTACCCAAATCCTTGTCCCTTGCTCCAGTCCCTCAGCCACGCATTCATTCTCCACCGATTCCTGTTCTCACTCTCCCGCGGCACAGGCAGCAATCCCGAGATTACTACCTTTGCATTCCTCTTTCTCAGCTGTCTACCTAACTCCCTATATTCTCTTTTCATGACCCCTTCCCTCTTCCTACCTATGTCAGCAGTACCTATATGCATCACGACCTTCGGCTCCTCTCCCTCCCCCTTCAGGATTTCTGGGACTCGACCAGAGACATCCCGGACCCCTGCACCAGGGAGACAAACCACCATCCGAGAGTCCCGTCTGTGTCCGCAAAAACGCCTATCTGACCCCCTCACCGTAGAGTCCCCAATTAGCACTACCCTCCTTTCCTTACCCTTTTGCACTACTGGGCCAGGCTCAGCTCCAGAGACACTGCCACCGCTGCTTCCCCCAGGTGGGCTGTCCACCCCAGTAGTACTCAGACAGGAGTACTTATTATTAAGGGGCACATCCACCGGGGTGCTCACCATCAACTGAGCTTTCTCCTTCCTCACTGTTACCCAGTTACCCTCCTCCCGTGGTCCCGGTGTGACCACCTGCTGATAGCTCCTGTCAATGACCTCCTCACTATCCCTAACCCGGCGAAGGTCCTCGAGCTGCAATTCCAGTTCCCTAACATGGTCCCTTAGGAACCGCAGCTCAACACACCCAGCACAGATATGTTGAGGGAGCTCGGTCTTTTCTCCTTGGAGAGACGAAAGATGAGAGGTGACCTGATAGAGGTGTACAAGGTGTTGAGAGGTATAGATCGGGTGGATTCTCAGAGGCTTTTTCCCAGGGCTGAAATGGCTGCTACGAGAGGACACAGGTTTAAGGTGCTGGGGAGTAGGTACAGAGGAGATGTCAGAGGGTAAGTTTTTCACTCAGAGGGTGGTGGGTGAGTGGAATTGGCTGCCGTCAATGGTGGTGGAGGCAAACTCGATAGGGTCTTTTAAGATACTTCTGGATGAGTACATGGGACTTAATAGGATTGAGGGTTATAGGTAAGCCTATATATAGGCCTAGGTAGGTAGGGACATGACCGGCGCAACTAGTGGGCCGAGGGGCCTGTTTGTGCTGTCGTTTTTCTATGTTCTATAATGGGCAGAATCTTTGTCAGTTCTGGTGAGAAAATGGCGTGGAACTCTCCCTAGCTCCACTAGCCAGTTTTCTCTCCGGAGTTTTGTGTCATTAACTGCCAAAAAAAGTGAGCGTGGTTTGTCCCGTCAGTCTGGCAGGTGGGGACTCAGTGCCAGGAACCAGCTCCACCGAGATCAGGAAAATGGCACCCCAATCACTGGTTTTAAAGAAATGATTTCCCCCCCTGACGTTGCCCCACTCGCCCAGGGGCTATAGTGACCTCTAGGTGAACCTGGTGTAAGCCTCACCAACGTGACGTTGGCAAGGCATGAAAATTTAATGAGGGGCGAGATCCAGCAAGGAAGGTATTTATTGTGGGCATGAACCTGATTATATTGCCAAGATGACGGAAATTGCGATCTTGCTGGCAAGATTTGCAATATCTAGGTTTCACCGGATCTTGAGCCTCAACCATGGATCCCACCCAGAGTTTTACAGCATAAAAAGAGGCCCTTTGGCTCATCGTGTCTGTGATGGCTATCAAACATTTTTCAGCACTTGATCCATAGCCTTGCATGCTATGGCATTTCAAGTACTTATAATTGCTGAGCGTTCCCACCTCTACACCTTTTCAGGCAGTGAGTTCCAGATTCCCACTACCCTCTAGGTGAGAGAGGTTTTCCTCAAATACCTTTCCTGCTCACCATTGACCCCTCTACTAAGGGGAAATGTTTCTTGCTGTCTACCATATATATATTATCTCATAATTTTATACAACTCAACTGAGGTCTGCTCTCTGCCTTCTTTCTGTAAGGGAATAATGTTTAGGAAATGTTTAGGAACTAAAGAGGGAAATTAGAAGAGCCAGGAGGGGACATGAGAAGGCCTTGGCAGACAGGATAAAGGAAAACCCCAAGGCATTCTACAAGTATGAAGAGCAAAAGGATAAGATGTGAAGGAGTAGGACCTATCAAATGTGACGGTGGGAAAGTGTATTGAGCCGGTTGAAATAGCAGAGGTACTCAATTAATACTTTGCTTCAGTATTCACAGTGGAAAAGGATCTTGGTAGTTGCAGTGCAGACTTGCAGTGGACTGAGAAGATTGAGCATGTGGGCATTAGGAAAGAGGATGTGTTGAAAAGCATCAAGTTAGATAAATCGCCGGGACCGGATGGGATGTACCCCAGGTTACTGTGGGAGGCGAGGGAAGAGATTGCTGATCCTCTGGCGATGATCTTTGCGTCGTCAATGGAGACGGGAGAGGTTCCGGAGGATTGGAGGATGGCGGATGTGGTTCCATTATTCAAGAAAGGGAGAAGAGATAGCCCAGGAAATTATAGACCGGTGAGTCTAACCTCAGTGGTAGGTAAGTTGATGGAGAAGATCCTGAGAGACAGGATTTATGAACATTTGGAAAGGAATAGTATGATCAAAGTAGCCAGCACGGCTTTGTCCGAGGCAGATCATGCCTTACGAGTCTGATTGAGTTTTTTGAAGATGTAACTAGACACATAGACAGGGCAAGAGTGGTAGATGTGGTTTATATGGATTTCAGTAAGGTGCTTGATAAGGTGCCCCATGCAAGGCTTATGGAGAAAGTGAAGGGGCATGGGATATAAGGGGACGTTGCTTTGTGGATTCAGAACTGGCTTGCCCACAGAAGGCAAAGAGTGATTGTAGATGGGTCTTTTTCAGAGTGGAGGTGGGTCACCAGTGGGGTGCCCCAAGGATCTGTTCTGGGACCCTTGCTCTTTGGGATTTTTATAAATGACCTGGATGAGGAAGTGGAAGGATGGCTTGGCAAGTTTGCTGATGACACAAAGGTTGGAGGTGTTATGGATAGTGTAGAGGGATGTCAGCAGTTGCAACGAGACATAGATAAGATGCAAGACTGGGCGGAGAAGTGGTAGATGGACTTCAACCCAGATAAGTGTGTGGTGGTTCATTTTGGCAGGTCGAGTAGGATGGAAGAATATAATATTCAGGGTAAGACGCTTGGCAGTGTGGAAGAACAGAGGGATCTTGGGGTCCAGGTTCATAGGACGCTCAAAGTGGCGTCGCAGGTAGAGGCTGTGGTTAAGAAGGCGTATGGAATACTGGCCTTCATCAATAGAGGAATTGAGTTTAGAAATCGGGAGATAATGCGGCAACTGTATAGGACCCTGGTCAGACCTCACCTGGAGTACTACGCCCAGTTCTGGTCGCCTCATTACAGAAAGGATGTGGAAGCCATAGAACAGGTGCAAAGGAGATTTACGAGGATGTTGCCGGGATTAAGTGGTATGCCTTATGAGGATAGGTTGAGAGAGCTAGGTCTATTCTCCTTGGAGAGGCGAAGGATGAGAGGTGACCTGATAGAGGTGTATAAGATGTTGAGAGGTATTGATAGAGTGGATTCTCAGAGGCTTTTACCCAGGGCTGAAATGGTTGTCACGAGAGGCCACAGGTTTAGGGTGCTGGGGAGTAGGTATAGAGATGTTAGGGGTAAGTTTTTCACTCAGAGGGTGGTGGGCCGTGGAATCAGCTGCTGGTAGTGGTGGTGGAAGCGGATTCGATTGAGTCTTTTAAGAGACTTTTGGATAGGTTCATGGAGGTTAGTAAGATAGAGGGTTATAGTTGAGCCTAGAAGGGAAGGAAATTGTTCGGCGCAACTTGTGGGCCGAAGGGCCTGTTTGAGAAGTAGCTTTTCTATGTTCTATGAAATCAACCCCAGCCTATCCAGTCTGTCTTTAAAGCTGAAACGCTCCTGTCCAGGCAACATTCTCTGCACCTTTTCTTCTGCGATCACAGCCTTCCTGTAGTGTGGCGACCAGAACTGCGCACAGTACTCCAGCTGTAGCCTAACAAGCGTTTTATGCATATCTTTGTCCTACCTTGAGTCTTACTGAGTTATAATCACGATCACTGAAATGCTCCCCCACTGACACCTCTGCCACCTATCTGGCTTCATCCCATAAAACGAGGTCAGGTGCCACCCCCTCTCTTGCAGGACTTTCTACGTACTGGCTCAAAGAGCTGTCCTGGATGCATTTTAGGACTCCGCCTCCTCTAAGCCTGTCACACTTTGCCTACCCCAGTTAATACTGGGGAATTTGAAATCCTGACTATTTTTACATTTCTGAGATTTGTCTATATATCTGCTCTTCTATCTCTCCCTGACTGTTTGTTACTGTTTCCCAGTAATTGCCCCCTTATTTTTAAATTAAATTGAGGAGCCTGCTAAGATGTCGTGCAGTAAGAACTTTAACAACACCAGGTTAAAGTCCAACAGGTTTATTTGGTAGCAAAAGCCACACAAGCTTTCGGAGCCTGAAGCCCTTTCTTCAGGTGAGTGGGAATTCTGTTCACAAACAGGGCATATAAAGACACAAACTCAATTTACATGAATAATGGTTGGAATGCGAATACTTGCAGCTAATCAAGTCTTTAAGATACAAACAATGTGAGTGGAGAGAGCATCAAGACAGGCTAAAGAGATGTGTATTGTCTCCAGACAGGACAGCCAGTGAGACTCTGCAGGTCCAGGCAAGCTGTGGGGATTACAAATAGTGTGACATGAACCCAATATCCCGGTTGAGGCCGTCCTCATGTGTGCGGAACTTGGCTATCAGTTTCTGATCAGCGACTCTGTGCCGTCATGTGCCGTGAAGGCCGCCTTGGAGAGCACTTACCCGAATATCAGAGGCCGAATGCCCGTGAGCGCTGAAGTGCTCCCCAACAGGAAGAGAACAGTCTTGCCTGGTGATTGTCGAGCGGTGTTCATTCATCCATTGTCGCAGCGTCTGCATGGTATAGACGCTGCGACAACGGATGAATGAACACCGCTCAACAATCACCAGGCAAGACTGTTCTCTTCCTGTTGGGGAGCACTTCAGCGGTCACGGGCATTCGGCCTCTGATATTCGGGTAAGCGTTCTCCAAGGTGGCCTTCACGACACACGACGGCGCAGAGTCGCTGAGCAGAAACTGATAGCCAAGTTCCGCACACATGAGGACGGCCTCAACCGGGATATTGGGTTCATGTCACACTATTTGTAACCCCCACAGCTTGCCTGGACCTGCAGAGTCTCACTGGCTGTCCTGTCTGGAGACAATACACATCTCTTTAACCTGTCTTGATGCTCTCTCCACTCACATTGTTTGTATCTTAAAGAATTGATTAGTTGTAAGTATTCGCATTCCAACCATTATTCATGTAAATTGAGTTTGTGTCTTTATATGCCCTGTTTGTGAACAGAATTCCCACTCACCTGAAGAAGGAGCTTAAGGCTCTGAAAGCTTGTGTGGCTTGTGCTACCAAATAAACCTGTTGTACTTTAACCTGGTGTTGTTAAAATTCTTACTGTGTTTACCCCAGTCCAACGCTGGCATCTCCACAAGATGTCGTGCCGCAGGGATCGGTGCTGGGGCCTCAACTATTTACCATATACATAGACGATCTGGAGGAGGGGACCGAGTATAGGGTAACAAAGTTTGCGGATGACACAAAGATGAGTGGGAAAGCAAATTGCGTGGAGGACAGAGCCTGCAGAGAGATTTGGATGGGCTAAGTGAGTGGGCAAGGATCTGGCAGATGGAATATAGCGTTGGTAAGTGTGAGGTTATCCACTTTGGAAGGAATAATAGTAAAATGGACTATTATTTAAACGCTGAAAAATTACAACATGCTACTGTGCAGAGGGACCTCGGGGTCCTTGTACATGAATCACAAAAACTCAGTTTGCAGGTGCAGCAGGTGATCAAGAAGGCAAATGGAATGTTGGCCTTTATCACGAAGGGGATGGAGTATAAAAGCAGGGAGGTCTTGCTGCAACTGTACAGGATACTGGTGAGGACGCACCTGGAGTACTGTGTAAAATTTTGGTCCCCTTATTTAAGAAAGGATATATTACCTTTGGAGGGGGTACAGAAAAGGTTCACCAGGTTGATTCCGGAGATGAGGGGGTTAGCTTATGAGGAGAGATTGAGTAGACTGGGCCTGTACTCATTGGAGTTTAGAAGGTTGAGGGGAGATCTTATAGAGACATATAAGATAATGAAGGGGCTCGACAAGGTAGAAGCAGCGAGGTTATTTCCACTTACAATGGAAACAAGAACTAGGGGGCATAGCCTCAAAATACGGGGGAGTCAATTTAGAACAGAGCTGAGGAGGAATTTCTTCTCCCAAAAGGTAGTGAATCTTTGGAATTGTCTGCCCAATGAAGCAGTGGAGGCTACCTCGTTAACTGTGTTTAAGTCACAGATAGATAGATTTTTAACCATTTAAGGGAATTAAGGGTTATGGGGAGCGGGCGGGTAAGTGGAACTGAACCCACTATCAGATCAGCCATGATCTTATTGAATGGCGGAGCAGGCTTGAGGGACTAGATGGCCTACTCCTGCTCCTATTTCTTATGTTCATCCCTCCTCGTATCTCACCTGAAGATTCTATACCAAAGAATATTGAGCTGCTGGTCCTGCTCCTTCCTTAACCATGTCTCTGTGATAGCAGTAATATCATACTTCTATGTGTTAATGAATGCCTTCAGTTCATAAGCCTTACCTTGCATTAAAATAAATGCCATGCAGCCTTGCCTTTACATGTCTCTCTTTGCACTGCCTTCCTGATTGACTTTGCTTTTCTTATTTATCTGGCTGTGCGTTAGCTCACACTGTGACCCATCCCCCTGCCAAATTAGTTTAATCCCTGCACCCCCCACCAAACAGCAGTAGCAAACGTCCCTGCAAGAATAAAAGCAAAATACTGCGGATGCTGGGATCTGAACCAAAAACAAAAAATACTGGAAAATCTCAGCAGTCTGACAGCATCTGTGGGGAGAGAATAGAGCCAACCTTTCAAGTCTGGATGACCCTTAGTCAGAGCGAACAAATAGAGAATGCCACAGGTTCACCACCCACTTGAATGAAAAGTTTCTCATCATCTCAGTCCTAAATGGCCTACCCTGTAACCTGAGACTGAGACTCTCTTGTTCTGGACAACCCCTGTTAGAGAAAACATCAGCCCTGCATCCAGTCTGTCCAGCACTGTCAGAAGTTTGTTCCATTGAGATCCCCTCTCGTTCTTCTAAACTCCAGTAAATACAGTTCTAATTGACCCAATCTCTCCTCGTATGATAATCCTGCCATTCCAGGAATAAGTCTGGTGAACCTTCATTGCATTCCCTCTGGCAAGTATATTCTTGCTTAGATAAGGAGACCAAAAGAGGTGTGGCCTCACCAAGGCCCTGTACAGCTGCAGTAAGGCATCCTAATTCCTGTAATCAAATCCTCTTGCAATTAGGAAGGTTAATTAAGTTGTGTGAACGATGTTTTAAAGTAAGTCCCCTGGATTTGTGAACATGGGATCCATCACCCTGCACTCTGAGCTGCATTGTATTTTGTGTCTGTGTACCTGAATTATATAACTCTCATCTCAATGTTCCTCAAATCTTTATTTTGCATGGCTGTGCCCCTCTTTCTAATTTCACTATAGTCCCACACAGATTGAAATCTCTGGCCACATGTGAGATTCCCTGTGGCCTTGTTTTGCCCCTCCTATTTAGATGGCAGTGCCTCAGTTAAAATACCTGTACCCTGTTTATTGCTTGCAATAGATAGCAACTTCAAAATTGTAACTTTTTTTCCTTTCTGTGTAATCCAGTATCATTAGCAGTGTTTAACTCCTGCATCTACCAGGATAGCTTTTTAAAATACTGTTCAATGCTGCATTCACTGAGTTGCTTTGATAATGGAACACTTTGAAAAAGATGTTTATTGCTTTTTATTCAAAAAGAAATCTCTTGAGCCATATATGTCAAAACTCTAGCTGGCATCTGGGATTTTCTGTTTTCAATGCTGACCTGAATTTTTGTCCTTTTATTTTGTAGGGCGCATTCCATCCAGTTACTCACATTTATACATTGGCAGATGTGAAAATGGTTATTGAATATGCACGTGAAAGAGGGATTCGAGTCATCCCAGAGTTTGATTCTCCAGGACACACACAGTCTTGGAAAGGTGAATGGATTAGCACCTACATAAGCAATTTTTTTTGTCATTTGGAAGTTTTGCTGTGTTTTAAATGACTTGAGTCAAAACAAGACAGTTCTGAACTTTATGAGCAATGCAACTTAACATTGCTGATGAGCGTACTAGTTAGCAACAATCCTTCCTGATTTGGGCGATTTAGGCATCGTAGCCCATTTGTACTCCAGATACATTTCTAATCAATCTTCAGAATCTGAATTTCTTTAAGCTTTTTAAAATTGAAAATAGGAATTGATTGATCAGAGTATTCTTGAATATTTACTGTAATCATAGAAGGAAGATAATTTTGGACAAGTATGTAAAATTCAATGACTTTGTAATTCTGTACCTTTTATGATTAAGTAAAAAACTACTAACTCTGTGTACTGATTGGGACTATGATGTGACAACCAGTGCAGGAGTGATGGGGACCTTCTAGCCAGGAGTAGCAGTGCAGCCCAGCCCTCTTTAATGCTTATGGTGAGATCAGAGTTATTTTCACAATTATCATTGCATCATGTTCCAATTCTGATGCAAATCCAGAAAGGAGGAGATCTTTTTGTCTGAGCAGTGCATATAATGACTAAGTAAAAATTTTTTTAAAACTTCCCCAATACAGGATCTGAACTTTCTGATCCCGCATGTGAAAGAAATGGTCACTTTACAAGGTTATTCTCAAATTTAAAAAGTAATATTCTGTTTGTATATTAATTTGAGGTAATTCCATGTGAGAAGCAAAGTAAAATTGAAACAGCTGGGGTGGTTAAAGAATCTTCATGGATTGCAAAATTATACTTTTGGAATGGTAAAACCACTTTCATTTTTTTTCTCTGGGGGGTGTTACAAAGAACAAGTTTCAAGTGTATTTATTTCATTTAATCATACAACTATAATTCTTAATTTAAAAAATATCTATTCACTAAGGTGTACACCAATACACTTGAAACTTACTTGAAACCTTAATGAGGTTCTTGTGTACAAAGAACAATACAGCACAGGAACAGGCCCCTCGGCCCTCCAAGCCTGCGCCGCTCATGTGCCCACTAGACCTCGGGGAAGTTTTGTTCTTTAGACTGGGAATAGAGGGATACAAAAGAATGGTCTAGTGGACACATGAGCGGCGCAGGCTTGGAGGGCCGAAGGGCCTGTTCCTGTGCTGTATTGTTCTTTGTACACAAGAACCTCATTAAGATTTCAAGTGTATTGGTGTACACCTTAGTGAATAGATATTTTTTAAATTAAGAATTATAGTTGTATGATTAAATGAACAGTGTAGTGATGATCTTTTGAATAACACAAATCTCCCCTTCACTCATTGTCTAGGTATAAGAAACCTTCTTACTCCATGTTACAATGGTGAGAAACGTACTGGAACATTTGGACCTATAAATCCCTCTTTAAATACAACCTATGATTTTTTGAATCGATTCTTTAAAGAGGTCAGCATGGTGTTTCCAGATAATTATATCCATTTGGGAGGAGATGAAGTGAACTTTGAATGCTGGTATGGAAATTTATCACTTTCCTGAAATGTATTATACTTTTTTAATTTATCAACCCTTAAGTTAATTTGATTTTGTTTATTTGGTTGGACAAAAAGAGCTTCATAACCTATTTAATTGAATAATTATCTTTCTAATTATGGGATGTCAGCTTCCTTAATGCAGAACCAAAACTGCAAACCACGATAAATGCTATTTCAACAGTCACAAGGTCAGGAAACCTGCTGATTAACTGCAGTCTCTTGTGCAACTAACGAATCAATTACTTAATGTCACTTGGAGGTAGTTCTGAGTAACAGCAGAGAATGTTGCCTTGAATTGGGAATTTGTGTACCCTACCAAACATGGCATGGTAGTATTAACACTTCCTGGAGGGTGTTAGTTACCAAACTGGGTATTCACTAGGTAGAAGAAACCAAGTATTCTATCTGCTCTTGTTGCAAACCAATTTGTTTCAGACATGTCTATCTACCAAAGTACTAGTGCAGGTGCCTGCTGCATAACAAAGTAACCTACTTGATTGGCACCCCATCCATTACCTCCAACATCCACTTGCTCCACCATTGACGCACAGTGGCAGCAGTAAGTACCATCTACAAGGTGCATTGCAGAGACTCACCAAGGCACCTTTCAAACCTCCAAGCCCTCTACCACCTAGAATGACAAGAACAATAGATGCATGGAAGCGGCACGGTGGTTAGCAATGCTGCCTCACAGCGCCACGGACCTGGGATCGAGTCCCGGCTTGCATCACTGTCTGTGTGGAGTTTGCACGTTCTCCCTGTCTCTGTGTGGGTTTCCTCCGGGTGCTCCGGTTTCCTCCCACAGTCTAAAAGACGTGCTGGTTAGGTGCATGGGCCATGCTGAATTCTCCCTCAATGTACCCGAACAGGTGCCAGAGTATGGCAACTAGGGGATTTTCACAGTAACTTCGTTGCAGTGTTAATGTAAACCTGACAATTTCTTCCAAGCCACTCACCATCCTAACTTGGAACTATATCACCATTCCTTCACTGTCGCTGGATCAAGATCCTGGCGGGCACTTTCTCCCGAACAGAAGTGTGGGTGCATACTGTTCCAAGAAGCAGCTCAACCACCTCAAGGGCATTAAAAATGCTGGCCTAGCCAGCAATGCCCACATCCTATGAAATAATTTTTAAAAATAAATGAATTCACCCGATGATTTGTAAGTCTTTCAACTCTGCATTTTGTAAAGGAAAACCAGATCCATGCTTTGTTGAGGAGTGTTTTTTTTAAAAGTTATTTGGATGAGTTTGAGACTTTACATGTAAATATAAAATTACTAGTTGCATATAATTGTTAGTCGCAAATGGACCTGTTCAAACTTGCACACCTATTTCATAATATACCTGCACTGTATGAGTCTTGTTGTTTTGTATGAAGCATGCATCTTTGTGAAATGCCTTGTTGGTTAAAATAAAAATATTGGTTGGAGCCAGTCTTACTCATTTTGACCCTCCATTTTTATAAATTTCCTCCAGGAAGTCCAATCCTAATGTCTCCCAGTTCATGCAAAAGCAAGGCTTTGGAAGTGATTACAGAAAACTTGAGTCTTTCTATATCCAAAAGTAAGCATTTTGATTTATTACCATCGTTATTTGTAGTAGTGATTTGCCTAAGGGCAGATCATCATTTTGTCACTCCTCAATCTTGTGCTTTCCTCTTCAGTGGCTCAGAGGAGCCTTCTATTTTCAATTTCAAGTTGTCTGGCATAACATATTAATTAATCTAGATATGTTGCATTTCTTAGATACTTGTTTGAACAGGCTGTTGCTGCAATCAGTGCAAAATATATTTTTAAGTTAACCTTGCTAACTGAATTATAGATATCAACTTGGATTCTGCAGTGGAAAATTTGTACACATCACAATTTGAATGATGAGGCCATTCGGGGCACGGTTTGTTACCCAGGGTCCTTTCGTTTTTTTTTGTGATACTTCCAAAGTACTTCCCTCCCGTGTAAAATGACTCAATTGATTCCAAATTTCACATGCTTTGAAGTATTCTTTTCCTGGATAGAAGGGCGGCACGGTAGCACAGTGGTTAGCACTGCTGCTTCACAGCTCCAGGGTCCCGGGTTTGATTCCCAGCTCGGGTCACTGTCTGTGTGGAGTTTGCACATTCTCCTCGTGTCTGCGTGGGTTTCCTCCGGGTGCTCCGGTTTCCTCCCACAGTCCAAAGATGTGTGGGTTAGGTTGATTGGCCAGGTTAAAAAAATTGCCCCTTAGAGTCCTGGGATGTGTAGGTTAGAGGGATTAGCGGGTAAAATATGTGGGGGTAGGGCCTGGGTGGGATTGTGGTCGGTGCAGACTCGATGGGCCGAATGGCCTCCTTCTGCACTGTAGGGTTTCTATGAAAGATCTTCAGTGGCTAAAACACTGGGTTTACCCAATTTTTAAAAAAAAACAGTTTTGGGTCTTTACTTTGGGGAAATGTATCAGAGGGGTGGTTCCCAGAAGAAATTCACTAAGCTATTGGGGTGACCAGTTATAACGGAGACAAGAGGATGATGTTTTTTAGATAATTGGAGGTTAGCAATGCCATACAGAAAGTGGTGGAAGCAAACAGAGGTTTTAAAAGGAATTAGGGGAGAACAAAATTTTAAAGAACCGAATGATAGGATTTACTTGAGAACAAGCTCTGGTATGATTGGTGGAATGACCGTTTGCTATATAGTATAAGGCTATGACTAAGTTTGCTTTCACCCCAGGCCTAGTTCGTTTCTGCAAGGCTATCTAAGATCAGTTAATCTTTCCTAACTTTGACATCTGTAACTGAACACTTAGACTGTTGGTGGAACAACATTTGATCTTGCAGTGGTGCCTCATTCTTTTATGTCCTATATTTGTTGTGATGAAACCTAGAAGCTTAATTGAAATTGCAAATTATAGTTCTAAGATGTGTGGAAACTTAAATTATTTGGTTCGTTTATGCTTGCTACTTCCTTTTGAGTTTTACATTTGCTATAAGGATAGTAGATGTGAGTAAAAGGATATCCAATTGTATCTGACATTATTTTGACCACTCCACCAGGTTGTCCATGTTCAGTGTGCTTTAAAATGTAAAAGAATGCAGAGCGCTTAAAATCTAACTACTTTAATTATTGCAGTGACTCAAAGGGGGAATGTTCCTCATTTGTTGCTGGTATCTCCTGTCAACACAAGTGTTTTCATTTTGTTAACATGAGATGGGCATTTTTGCTTTGCCTGTCCTGCGTTCTCTTTCACTGATAAATGAACAGAAAGAGCAGCACTTTCTCACATCAGTAAGTAGAATTTAGCATTTTTTTTGTGATTAAATAGGAATGCCAAAGCATAGAATTGTGAATGGCAATTAGTTAGTGGTTTGTGGATGAGGTGCCATTCTTACTCTAATGGTGAGATTTTTTAAACCTTTTTAGTGGATCTTTGTCTTGTATTGTGGGAGTTTCACATCAATCTGAGATTATCGGGCCATATTTTTCTGCAGCAGGGCATCTAACTGCAATTGCTGTTAATTAGACCCACCTACCCGTGGGCATTTTAAGATTTTCAATTTATATTTAAAAGTGTAAATTGATAATGTTGCACTGGAAACAGCAAAACACCCGGGCCCCAAATGAACTGGCAACTTTTACAAATCCCATTGAAAAGGAAGTATAAATGTGAGTATGTGAATTCGATGTCAAATGCGTTGCAGAAAAATAGACCAAAAAGATTGGGGACAGAGAAAGGGACAAAGGATCTATCAAATTAGATTTTAAAGATATGAACATTTAATACCCGATGGAATGAAACTCCAGGCTTGTTAGTAGTTAATTTTCAGTGTCTGATAATGGGAAGCTGGTACACCTAATATCCATGAACAATTTGAGCATAAGTAACAGCACCTGCCATTAGTTTCACCATGCATTGTTACAGCAGACATGGCCCATTAACATTTTAGGCACACCAGCCTGAAGCCACATTTGTCGCCTGCCATTTCCAGGTTCTGAAACGTGACCAGTTGCACTTCGAGTGGATCTAATGGGGAAAGTTGTGCAAATATTTCCTGTGATTAATGTTGTACACTTTGGTAATTTAGTTTATCTTTTTGTAGCTGGATATACTAACTTCGTGTGTGCATTAATTGCAGGGTTCTGGATATTGTAACAACCAATATGAAGGGTTACATGGTCTGGCAGGAAGTCTTTGATAATGGAGTGAAGGTAAGTATATAGCTAATTTGGTCAGCATATATTAAACAAAAAACTATGCAATGCAATATAGTCCAGGTGTTTCCAGTAGTTAAAGCAGTAGTTTGGTGTTAGAATTGTGTTAGAATTGAATAATAGAATATTAATTTAAGGGAACAGAGCTGGTATGTGATAACTACAAAGAATTTTGAACATTTTTCATGTTTGGTTTTTCCTACCCTTCTTGGCTTCTGCTCGTGTGCTTGGTATTGCATGGCTTGTTTGTACCGTACTACTTTTTTGCTCATAAGGGTTCATGGTATTAATTTCTTGGAGGAAATACCGGTAAGCAAATAATTTAAACTATCTGTAATTTTTAAAACCAACCTGTAAAACATGTGCATAAGTGTTGTTTTGCAGTGGTTTCCTCAGCAACTTTGTTTTAGATACAATATGGTATACAGAGGTCTACCATGCTCGAGAACTTTGCATTTATGCAGATAATGTGTTGTTTATATACCTGTCAAACTCATTTGTTTTGTCATAGTGCTTTATTTTCCTATTCCGTCATGAATTTGCATTTAAATAGTAGGATTGGGCAGAGTCCCAACATGTATTTATGGAAAGGGAATTCTGTTAACAGACCTGCTGGAATTTCTGGAGCCTTTAACTGGCAGCAGGAACCAGTGGATGCAGTGTATTGGACTTTCAAAAGGATAGAAGATAGTAAGCAAAATTAGAACTCACATAGCATTGGGGAAATTTGCTAGCATGGATTGAGAATTGGTTAACAACCAGGAAACTTGAGTAGGATTAAACAGATAATTCTCAGGTTGACAGGCTGTGACTAGCGAAGTACCACAAGGATTAATTCTTGGACCCCTAGCTACTTACAATCTATTTCAATGACCTGAATGTGGGGGCCAAATGTAATGTTTCCAAGTTTGCTGAGTGGAAAGTGAGTTGCATGGAAGATGAAAGAGGCTTCATGGGGAATTAGGAAGACTAAGGGAATAACAAGAATATGACGGATGTAATATAGTGTGGACAAATGTGAAGTTATCCACTTTTGTAGGAAAATTCAAAATATTTCTTAAATGGTAAGAGACCTGGCTGTCCTTTTTTCATGCAGGTGCAACTAGACATCAAATGGGATGTTGGCCTTTCAGTGCATCATAATTTGAATGCAGGAGTAAAGATGTCTCGCTGCAACTATACAGCATTAATCAGACCACACCTGGAGTATTGTGTTCAGTTTTGGCCTCCTTGCCTAAGGGTATAATTACCATAGAGGGAATGCAGTAAAGATCACCAGACTAATCCCTGGGATGGCAGGATTGTCCACAGAGGAGAGATTGAAGACACAGTACCTATATTCTCTAGAGTTTGGAAGAACGAGAGGTGATCTCCTTAAAGCATAAAAATTCTTAACAGAACTCGACAAGATAGATGCAGGAAGGATGTTGACCCTTGCTAGCTAGATCTAAAACCAGGGGACACAATCTCGGAATAAGTGGAAGGCCATTTAGGACTGGGATGAGGAGGGATTCCTTCACTGTGTGCTGAATCTTTGGAATTCTCTACGCCACCGGGCTGAGGAGGCTCATTTGTTAAGAATAATCGAGATCAGTTGATTTCAGATATTAAAGATACTACAGAGGAAAAATGCCATGAGGTGGATGATCAGCTGTGATCCAGTTAAATGGCAGAGCAGGTTTGATGGGCTCAATGGCCTACTCTTGCTCTCATCTTCTATGTTCCTAACCAAGGATAATAAAACAGTGAGCTGCTCCAGATTTTAAGTGAAATGATTGAAGTCACAGGCTCATCCAAATACAAGTGTTCCCGCTTTCTGCATTTGGTAGTTTTTCAATGATTTGAAATTTGTTCCTGAATTGTATTTTAACCTGGATAGGACAATCTCAATCTGCAGCCCATCTGCTGTATAGATTATGCCACTCTCTGGGTAATCTTGCTCATCTAAATGAATGAACTCATTAAGCCCCACATTTTAGTATGTAAAATATGGAACTAGAACAGTTACTGATCTATTTTTGTTCGCCGTCTAAAATATTTCCCCTATTGTTGTATGTTACTTGCAAAGCATTGTTTGAAGTGGCACTGTGAAGTGAGGATGCAGAGAAGATTTATGACAATGGTTTCAGTTGGGATAGATTGAGAAACTTGGTTTCCTCCTGAACAGGCACTTTGATTTCGTAGAATCCCTGCAGTGCAGAAGGAGGCCATTTGGCCCATCGAGCCTGCACCGACATTAACCCCATGTATTTACCCTGCTAATCCACCTGATACTAAGGAGCAATTTACCATGGCCAATTAACCTAACCTGCACATCTTTGGACTGTGGGAGGAAACTGGAGCACCCAGCGGAAACCCACACAGACACGGGGAGAAACAGTGACCCGAGGCCAGAATTGAACCCAAGTCCCTGGTGTTATGAGGCAGCAGTGCTAACCACAGTGCCACCCACGGTGCTCAAAATCAATGGTCCAGACAGAGTAAATGGAACTATCTACACCCTGGTGTTTGCTGTTGACCAGAAACTGAACTGTACCAGTCATATGAATACTGTGGCTGCAAGAGCAGGTCTTGGGAAATCTACAGTGAGTAACTCAACTTGCTACTCCCCAGCGCCATCTAAAAGGCATAAATCAGGAGTGTGATGGAATACTGTTCACTTGCCTTGATGAATGCAGCTCCAACAGTACTTAAGCTCATCAAACAGGCCAATGCAACCTCCTTGGCACTGCATCCATCACTTTCAGCATCCACCACTTTCAACATCCATTCTGTGCACAACCAATGCACATTGGCAGCAGTGTGAACCATTTATACTGCACTGTAACAACTCATCAAGGCTCCTTCAACAGCATCTTCCAAACCAGAAATCTCCACTATCTGGATGGCACAGTAGTTAGCACTGCTAGCTCCCAGCGCCAGGGACCCGGGTTCAATTACTGGCTTGGGTCACTTGGGTTTCATCCTGAAGAAGAGGAGTTTTGATTGATTCATAGGATCCCTACAGTGCAGAAGGAGGCCATTTGTCTGTGTGGAGTTTGCACATTCTCCCCATGTCTGCATGGGTTTCCTCTGGATGTTTCGGTTTCCTCCCACAGTCCAAAGATATGCGGGTTAGGTGGTTTGGCCATCCTAAATTGCCCCTTAGTCTCAGGGGGACTACCTAGGGTAAATGCATGTAGTTATGGAGATAGGGCTTGGGGGGGATTGTGGTCGGTGCAGTCTCGATGGGCCAAATGGCCGCCTTCTGCACTGTAAGATTCTATGAAAAGGACAAAGGCAACAAATATATGGGAACACCACAATCTTCAAGTTCCTCTCCAAGCCACTCACCATCCTGACTTGGAACTCCATCATCATTCCTCATTGTCAGTAGGTCAAAATCCTGGAACACCCTCCCAAACAGCACTGTGGTGTTGTTATGCCAGATGGACTGCAGTCGTTCCTTATAATTCAAATCTTCCAGTCCCAGTAACATCCTTATAATTTTTTTGCATCCGTTCCAATTTAACAACATCCATCCTATAGCAGGGCGACCAGAACATAAGAACTAGGAGCAGGAGTAGGCCATCTGGTCCCTTGAGCCTGCTCCGCCATTCAATAAGATCATGGCTGATCTTTTCATGGACTCAGCTCCACTTACCTGCCCGCTCACCATAATCCTTAATTCCTTTACTGTTCAAAAATTTATCTATCCTTGCCTTAAAAACATTCAATGAGGAAGCCGCAACTGCTTCACTGGGAGGGAATTCCACAGATTCACAACCCTTTGTGTGAAGAAGTTCCTCCTCAACTCGGTCCTAAATCTGCTCCCCCTTATTTTGAGGCTATGCCCCCTAGTTCTAGTTTCACCCGCCAGTGGAAACCACTTCCCTGCTTCGATCTTATCTATTCCCTTCATAATATGTTTCTACAAGATCTCCCCTCATTCTTCTGAATTCCAATGAGTATAGTCCCAGTCTACTTAGTCTCTCCTCATAAGCCAACCCTCTCAACTCCGGAATCAACCTCGTGAATCTCCTCTGCACCCCCTCCAGTGCCAGTTTATCTTTTCTCAAGTAAGGAGACCAAAACTGTACACCGTACTCTAAGTGTGGCCTCACCAGCACCTTATACAGCTGCAACATAACCCTCGCTGTTTTTAAACTCCATCCCTCTAACAATAAAGGACAAAATTCCATTTGCCGCCTTAATTACCTGCTGCACCTGCAAACCAACTCCTTGTGATTCTTGCACAAGGACACCCAGGTCCCTCTGCACAGCAATTTTTTGCCATTTAAATAATAGTCCATTTTGCTGTTATTCCTACCAAAATGGATGACCTCACATTTACCAACATTGTACTCCATCTGCCAGACCCTTGCCCACTCACTTAGACTAACTGTATCCCTTTGCAGACTTCCAGCGTCCTCTGCACACTTTGCTCTGCCACTCACCTTAGTGACATCTGCAAATTTTGACACGCTACACTTGGTCCCCAACTCCAAATCATCTATGTAAATTGTAAACAATTGCGTCCCAACACTGATCCCTGAAGCACACCACTAGTCACTGATCGCCAACAGAAAAACATCCATTTACCCCCACTCTTTGCTTTCTGTTAGTTAATCAATCCTCTATCCATGCTAATACATTACCCGTTACACCGTGCACCTTTATCTTATGCAGCAGTCTTTGGTGCGGCACCTTGTCAAATGCCTTCTGGAAATCCTGATACACCACATCCACAGGTTCCCCATTGTCCACTGCACATGTAATGTTCTCAAAGAATTCCACCAAATTAATCAAACATGACCTGCCCTTCATGAACCCATGCTGTGTCTTACCAATGGGACAATTTATATCTAGGTGTCTCGCTATTCCTTGATAGATTCAAGCATTTTCCCTACTACAGAAGTTAAGCTAAACAGCCAATAGTTACCCGCCTTTTGTCTACCTCCTTTTTTAAACAGTGGCGTCACATTTGCTGTTTTCCAATCTGCGGGAACTACGCCAGAGTCCAGCGAATTTTGGTAAATTACCACTAGTGCATTTGCCATTTCCCCTGCCGTCTCTTTTAGTACCCTGGGATGCATTCCATCAGGGCCAGGAGACTTGTCTACCTTTAGTCCCATTAGCTCGCCCAACACTATCTCTTGCGTGATAATTTCTGTACACTGCTCCAAATGTGGCCTTACCGATGTTACAACTGTACAAGACATAGTGTCCCAACTCCTGTACTCTATGCTCTGACTGATGAATGCAAGTGTACCAAACGCTGATTTCAATGGTGACTTTCAAAATTGTACAAACATCTGCAGTTTAAATATTTGCAAGTTTGTAGGTGAAGGGCAATTGCTCTTGCAGAAAGTTGATGGATCAAATGGCCTCTTCCTGCTCTATAACCTTGCCATTGTTCTGTGTATTGCTGTTTTTCATTTAGTTGCTTTTATCCAAAGTATGTTACATCCTAAATGCAGGGTTGTTGTGAAAGCAGTTTCCTTTCTGCCATGTTCGAAATGGAATCTATTATTGAGCTACCATAAAAGGTGGATAATCCCATAGTGCAAATTTTATATTAAATCATTAACCAATTTAGACATTCTGCATTTTAAATTAGGCTGTGGGTTCTTGAATGTAAGTGTACAACAGTACATCAAACATAAGGACTGGTTTCCTAGAATGGAAAGAACACAACGGGCTTCTGTTTAACACAGCTTCTTCTGTAGCTGCTTCGCTATTCAACTGCTTCGATTTTGTGCAAAATCAATATTTTGAGAGAATGCAATTTACTTAAGTATATGGAAATATAGAATAGTCTTCAGTGGTACGCCTTTTATAGATAAAAATATCTTGCATATAAATTATAGTTGGCCATATAAATTTTAAATATACTTATTTTTGCAGATTAAGCCAGACACTATAGTTGAAGTGTGGATGGAGAAAAATATGAAAGCAGAGTTATCTAAAGTAACACTAGCTGGGTTCACAACCATTCTTGCAGCACCTTGGTACTTAGATTACATTTCCTATGGACAGGACTGGCAAAAGTACCATCAAGTTGAGCCTCTCCATTTCAATGGTTGGTTAATTTCATTATTAAAGTGAAGAATGATAATGTTGTAGCACATTTTGTCCCTCCCTAATTAATTAAAGTTTATTTATTAGTTGCAAGTAGGCTTGCATTAACACTGCAGTTAAGTTACTGTGAAAATTCCCTTATTGGTACTTGTGGATGCTCTATTTAGAATGCACCCTTAATTTTAAATATGCACAATTTGAAAAAAATTGACCTGACTTACTTGACATTCATTAATACCATGTTCCTTGCAATTGCATTATGCCTTTTTCGTTGATCGTCTGTTGATTGCTTCAGCCCATAGTGGCGATCAGTCAGAATTTAGAATAATCAGCATGAATAGGGTACATTCTGTGCTAATGTGGATCTAGGAACATTCATTCTTTGCAACCTTTCTAGCTGTTCTGCTTATGGTGAAACCTTGCTGGTCTCTGGTTGGGCAAACTTTGAGCTAATCTGTTGTTTAACATTTTTGGATGCCTTTTGTTCTTGATCATCTGAGTTTTTTGTTGAGGAAGAAGCATGCATTGCCTGCTGTTTGAATGCCTGTTGAATTGAAATGATTGGTGGTGAGGGGAGCAGGTTTGTAGTATTAAATTTTACAAGTATAGTAGAAATTTGGTGCACATCCTGACTTTCTTTTGATATTGTAAGTTCAAGAACTCAGACTAAAATGTGTGACATTGGGTTTCTTGTCTTTGCACGTTGTTTTTGTTTTTGGTTTGTAGTTGAAGCCGGACACCATAATCCACGTGTGGAAACGTGGCTACCAGCAGCAACTGGCAGTTGTAACCGCTGCTAAGTTTCAAACTCTTCTGTCCTCTCCATGGTACATGAATTACATTTCATATGGTCAAGACTGGCGGGGGATATACACAGTGGAGCCATGCAACTTCAATGGTGTGTTTATAATGCTACAGCTAACCACGTGCATGAACATTTGTCTATTCTCTTTTTTTTTAGATAAATGAGTGTTTTGGCCAACTGTTGTTGAGCTTCAATGTACTTTTTTTTAGTTACATAATTCAGAATGGTTAGGGCCTAAAAAATGACTAAAATTTGTTAATTTTTTTAACAAAGGGAAAATGATTTAGTGGGCTAAAGTGAATGGAGAGAAATTGTGCACTTGAGATGTTTCCAGCTTTTGTGTTTCTCAACAGGGCAGAAGAGGTGGAATGGAAATGAAGAGACAGCTCACAGCACCCCTCTTTACCCCCCTCCCACTCCCCCAACAACCCTGCTGTGTGTGGATCTAATCATTGAAATAGTTTAGTTTCTCAGCCAAATCTAATTATGTTTGCTCAATTTTTCTTTAAAAAAAAGTTAAAGTGCAAATTCAGCATATTCTTGACTTCCAAAACCTACAGAAATGGGCCATATTCAGCCCAATTGGTCTGTTGTTATTCCATCTACTGCCTTTTAGCCTTTCTCTTTTCTCAGATGCACTCATCTAGTTTCTTCTTTTAATTCGGTACAGTATGCGTACCAAAAGCAACAAATCACAAGTAAGCAATCTTCCCTATGAGGTTTATGAACAAACTACAATACGTCTCCCCAGCCTCATTCTTGGCAAAAATTGCCATTATCTTTAGTTGTAGCTAACAATTGGTTGTCATGAATCATAGAATAGTATGACAGCAAAGAAGACATTCTGGTCTCTGGGAGCGCAATCTAGTTACCCACTCCCTGGCTCTTTTCCCAAGCTGATGTTGGGCCATGTAAATTATAAAACTGATGTTTTGAGGGTTGGTAGTTGATATAATCAATGAAGATGTGGAATAGGACCTGAGATGAGGTAGAGTGGAAGGGTACATATGAGATGTGAATAATAGAGCTGAAGCAAATGCTGGATTGGAGGCAGCCAGATTGTTAGAGTAATCAAGTTTGGAGGTGACAAACTTTGACAAAAAACTTTTAGTGGCGTACCTTGAGCTTTTGTTGTTGCTCTGCATTAGTTGCATATATTCAGCAGGAGTTTACTAAAGCTCCTCGGTTTCATTCTGCTTCACTTGGCTATTTCAGCATTCTTTGATATATTCCCTATATACAACACTTGATACAATCTACCATTTTCCTGCCCGCTTGCTTATTTTCATCTTCACGTGATTGATTTTGCTGCCTTGACTTGCTGGTTTCACAGCCTTTTCTAGCTTGGAGGCATCTGTAAATTTGACCACTGCATCGTTTTTGCAAACTGTATAGTAATAATACCAGTAGTGAGCCCTGCTAGACCATTACTAAATATTTCTCCAACAATTACTGTTTTCTACCCTTTAGGTTTTTAATCAATTGTTTTATCTCTCTTTTAACTCTCATTACTTGATTGCTGGTATGTGTAGAGTATTGGATTGGGTGAGATGCATGTTGCTTAGTTGCTGAATGAGTCATATTTACTCAACAGCAGGTTCTATGCTAAACTCCCTAGATTTACCATGAATCCCCAAAAATGTCTTTTAATGACCTTTTGAGTAGGAGAATGAGAATATAAGAGGCATGGTTAGTAAGTTTGCAGATAACACTAAGATTGGTGGCATAGTGGACAGTGAAGAAAGTTATCTCCAATTGCAACGGGATCTTGATCAATTGGGCCAGTAGGCTGACGAATGGCAGATGGAGTTTAATTTAGATAAATACGAGGTGATGCATTTTGGTAGATTGAACCAGGGCAGGACTTACTCAGTTAATGGTAGGGCGTTGGGGAGAGTTACAGAACAAAGAGATCTAGGGGTACATGTTCATAGCTCCTTGAAAGTGGAGTCACAGGTGGACAGAGTGGTGAAGAAGGCATTCAGCATGCTTGGTTTAATCGGTCAGAACATTGAATACAGGAGTTGGAATGTCTTGTTGAAGTTGTACAAGACATTGGTAAGGCCACACTTGGAATACTGTGTGCAATTCTGGTCACCCTATTATAGAAAGGATATTATTAAACTAGAAAGAGTGCAAAAAAGATTTACCAGGATGCGACCGGGACTTGGTGGATTGAGTTATAAGGAGAGGCTGGATAGACTGGGACTTTTTTCTCTGGAGCATAGGAGGCTGAGGAGTGATCTTATAGAGGTCTATAAAATAATGAGGGGCACAGATCCGCTGGATAGTCAATATCTTTTCCCAAAGGTAGGGGAGTCTAAAACTAGAGGGCGTAGGTTTAAGGGGAGAGATACAAAAGTGTCCAGAGGAGCAATTTTTTCAGAGGGTGGTGAGTGTCTGGAACAAGCTGCCAGAGGTAGTAGTAGAGGCGGGTACAATTTTGTCTTTTACAAAGCATTTAGATACATGGGTACAATGGGTATAGAGGGATATGAGCCAAATGTGGGTAATTGGGATTAGCTTAGGGGTTTTTTTTAAAAAAAGGGTGGCATGGACAAGTTGGGCCGAAGGGCCTGTTTCCATGCTGTAAACCTCTAAGACTCTGAGTCCAGAGTATAGCACACTATCAGGTTTCCCACAGTCAACAAGTTGCCTCTGCTTATTCGTCCTGCTCACTGGTTTAAGTTCTTTTTGAGGGTATATGTTTGCTTCATCTGGGATTTGATTTCATTTCTTTATCTCTCAAGCCCATCAGATTTACATGATTTGCTATTTCAGTTTCTTGCAAGTCCACAGTCTTCGTCTGAGGTTTTTTTTTCTCTTTAATTGTCTTGTTATCATGTAGCCATTATTATTATCCATGCTACCTCTTCACTGGGTAACTGCACCACATTTTCCCAAGCAAGCTTTAACAGTTTGCTTTTATATTGCACCCTAATGTCCCAATGTACTCAGTGGTGTGGCCACTACCAAAGGAGATATTAGGGGCAGAGTGACCAAAAGCTTTCAGATCTGAGAGTGTTTAAGGAGGGCCTTTGGGGAGAGAGAGAGGAACCTAAACATCAGAAGATGTCCAGATATATGAGGACTGTGGAGATAAATTATCGCAAGTGGATCTAGATATGTTAGAGGACTGAACACCTGATTGGTAAATAATGATTAACTTAGAAAGTGAAGGTGTGTGACATGGTGAATACTTCATATGCGCCATTCAGGGAAAAGTATAAAAGCCAACGAAGAAAAAAATGCTGAGAGTATTCTAATGCACAGGTTCATGAATAATACTATCAAGCATTGGCTAGAGTGAAATGATGTATTTAGTGGACAATAAAACAATGTACCATGGTTTGAATATTGTGTCCAGGTTTTGTATCGTCACATGGTGACTATTGAAGCTTTGGAAAAGGTGCAGAGAAGGTTAGAAATGGGAAAGAACAGGTCACAAAGAGAAAAATCTACATTTGAGACCTTGGTTCCCAGTTCCTCATTGTATAATGGTAAGAACAGAGATTTGGGTGAGCAGAACTTGAGCTAGTGTTTATCAGGTAAGGAATGTGACTGCCCAGAAGAGCATTGGAATAGTGAATGTCATTTTGCTGAAAGTTGGAAAGACTGTATTTCACGAGAAAAGACTTGAATCCCACTGTCTCAACCACACAAGTAACTGTGTGATTGGAATGAAGGAGATAAGTCACCATTTCACAAATAAGATATATTGTGAATAAACTGATACAGCCCAATCTCCTAGTTTATAAACTCACAAGGTGTAAATGATTGAGACACTCAACCGGAATATGATCTATGGACTTTAATACAAAATGCAAAGTGAAGTGACGTTTTTCATTTCTAGTCTATAAATTAAGGAGACCTGCATTTTGTAACATTGGAATTATTTGTACTAATATTCAGAATTTATCCTTTAATTTGTCTATAAGTTATGAATTATGATTACTTTTATTTACTTCATCCTCAATTGGGCACCACCTTTGATTTTTCTCAATAAACCAATTATCTATTTATATAGTGATGAACATTAGACATCTTTACTTCCTTTTTACCATTATGTTAATGACTCAAGTAGGTTTAATTTCAGTTGGCTAAAAATAAATGATATCATTGTATTTTATTGGTTTGTGGAAATGTCCAATTCTTTGCAAGTATTCTGTAAAGTATAATATGTAAAATATTATAATTGTTATCAATCTTCATCTCCATTTTGCCATTGCGTTATACCAGTATCATTTTAGTCAATACTACTGTGCTGAATTAGAATAAATGTTCATGGTGTTACTTTGTTCTGTAATAACATTTTATAGTATTTATTCTGACAGCAGGTTCTAAAGACATATTTAATTGCCTTGGATAATTGAACTAGGCACCAGGCTAGTTAAGTCCAGTAGTAACCTTCCCTCTTTTTCAAATCCAGGAACTGCAGCACAGAAGAAGCTGGTGATTGGGGGAGAGGCTTGTCTCTGGGGCGAATATGTGGATGCAACCAATCTTGCCTCACGATTATGGTAGCAAACCTTTTTTATGTTAGTAGTATATCTTTCTCAGCCCAGAGATTCATCAACATCTATTTGCCAGTAACAAATAAAACCTGTACTAATGCAAGGCAATAGGGGTTGCCTAGTTCTGTTTTTTCAAGAGTTGGGTTGGATTTTTATCTTTTTTCCTCTCGGACAATTGGTGGTGGGCAACAAATTCTAATAGAAAGAGATTAAGGCTACATGGCATATTTCCTGTTATGCACAGAATCTCTATATTCTGAATGTTTACTTTAGATTTGAGGGGAAAGTAGGGTTTTGCCACGGGGGTTGTTGCTAGTTGTGCAAGCCTTGACATCTCCGACTTATCTTGGATCCCTTAAGACAGGCCTAATAACAGCAGCATGACTCCTGAAGGGACATTGGTGCTGGCCGTGACTATTGTAACATCTGTTTCACGTACTGAGGCACAGGGCAGGATTTTGCAACCTCGTTCATCCTGAAACCGTAAAATCCTGCCTGAGATCAATGGACCTTCCCAACCGGCCCACCCGGTGTAGTGCATTCAGTATGCACCCTTTGACCTCTTATTTTGAAGGTATCTCCCCAGATTCTCAGGTTTTTTTTTGCTCACTGTTTTGGATTTCTCTCCCATGCTTTTTTTTGCTTTGTATTCATCCTAATGAAGATGAGCCAAGTGTATAGGGCAGATGTTTATGGGCATCTGGAGTTTGAGCAAACGTGAAAGTGGCTGACTTTTGGCTTGCTGCTCCTTGGAGGGAGTGGTGAATTTGAAATAAGAACACATTCTACTGAGTCAAGTGAATTTTCAGTTTGTTGCTTAAAGTTCAAGATTTCAGTCTTGTCAGAGTGCTCAGCTTCTCCAAAAATAAAAATGCCTCTGTCTCTAATTTGTAATGGTCTGGTGTGTATTTTAAGCCCTCCTTGTATTGACTGACAGTAGGGAATAGAATAGGTGGCAGAAAAAATGGATCCTTAATTCTGGGCTACTAATTGATGGCATGCTATATTCCATATTGTTAATGTTTTAATACTATCCAATGTTGCTCATGGTCATCAAACGTGCATTTCTTTTTCCTTTCCCTGAAGGCCTCGGGCAAGTGCTGTTGGTGAGCGTCTTTGGAGCAGTGAAGAAACAAGAGATATAAGTGACGCTTACAAGAGGTTAAGCAAACATCGCTGCCGCATGGTCCGGTAAAGAATGATTCAAAACTACAATATTGCGAAATCGCACAAAGTATTTTTCATAAAAACCACCTCCTTGCCAATTCCCATTGTATCCAGAGTAAACCAGTATTTCAAGATTGTCTGTCAGTCTTGAGTCTTGGAGCATTGGAAGTGTTTATGGAGCAGATTTAAGGGTTTGCACATAAAAATGACTTTTTTCTTCCTCTTGCAGACGTGGGATATCAGCTGAACCGCTGTACATCGGCTACTGTGATCATGAATACAGAGGGTAACAAAGTTCAACTGATCAAATGAATCTTCTGGAAAACTTGGGGGTGTCAAATTTGTAACTCAGTACAAACCAAGATAAATTTGAATGAAAATGTTTCACTGGAGTTATAGAGAATTGTTTGTTTTTGAACCAGAATGAATGTTTGATTTTTTTTTAAATATAAAGGTTTGGAAGGATTGTACAATGAAGTTCATATTTTAATAATTTAGAATTTTATTGATGCCCTCTCCTGGACCTTGCATTTAGTTTTTTCAGTGCTGTATCCAGCCAGTGGTACAAATGTAATAATGTCTGCTTACTTTTATCTTACCAAATGAATCAAATGTTTAATATAATTTGATACTTAACCTAAATTTGAAGATTTTGTCACATTTTGATATCTCTGGGCTATATTTCCTCGACATTTGAAAAGGTGGTTAATGTATAACCCAACAATGATTAGGATGTGCTGCCTTGAAATTTAATTAAATATAAATAATAAAAGTTGACATGTCACACCTGTGAAGGTTTCCACTTTTTAATGCTTAACAAGCAGTTATAGAGCCACTTGTTGGAAAAAGTGCTTAGCAATTTCAATGGAAAAAGAAAATGCTAGAAATGGCCAGCAGGTCAGGCAGCATCTGGAAGGAGACCTCACCAATATCGCCATCCTCTTATGATGAGGGAGCCAAGCATATCGTGCAAAAGAGCAAGTGCTAAGTGGAAGATCCATATTGGCCTTCTCCAGATGGTGTGCCACTCTTCAGCCAATTTGATTCACTTTGCATGATTTCAAGGAAACGGTCAGATGCTGCAAAAGCTATGGGTCCTGACAACATCTGAGCAATTGTATTGAAGATTAGCACTGCTGCCTCACAGCGCCTGGGACCCAGGTTCAATTCCAGCCTCAGGTCACTGTCTGTGTGGAGTTTGCACATTCTCCCCATGTCTGTGTGAGTTTCCTCCGAGTGCTCCGGTTTCCTCCCACAGTCCAAACATGTGCAGGTTAGGTTGATTGGCCATGCTAAATTGTCCCTAGTATCAGGGATTAGCAGGGTAAATGTGTGGGGTTACAGAAATAAGGCCTGGGTGGGATGTGGTTGGTACAGACTCAATGGTGGCCTCCTCTTGCATTGCAGGGATTCTATGATATGTTCTATCCACAAAAAGCTGGACAAATCCAATCTGGCAAATTACTGCCCAATCATCTTCCCCTTGATCATCAGCAAAGTGATTGAAGGTGTCATCAACAGTGCTATCAAGGGGTGCTCACAGCAAGAACCTACTTACTCAGGGCCACTTGGCTCCTGACCTCATTTCAGCCTTGATCCAAATATGGACACAATAACTGAACTTGAGAGGTGAGAGTCACTGCCCTTCATAACAGCAGCATGTGATTGGAATAGAAGTCAATGGGAATTGGTGAGGTATGGGCAGCAAAGTGACATAGTGGTTAGCACTACTGCTTCACTGAGTCATCCTAGAATCCCCAGTGTCAGTAGGGAGTGCGATGAAATACTCCACTTGCCTAGATGAATGCAACTGCAATGATACCCCACATCATCCAGAACATTGATTGGCATACTATCCACTAGCTTAAATATTCACTCACTCCTTCCACCACTGATACAGTGGCAACTCTGATACAGGGACCTGGTTTCGATTCCCGACTTGGGTTACTGTCTGTGCTAAGTCTGCCCGTTCTTCCCATGTCTGCATGGATTTCCTCTGGGTGCTCCGGTTTCCTCCCACAGTCCGAAAGACGTGCTGGTTGCTGCTAAATTCTCCCTCTGGCATTGGGCATGCTAAATTCTCCCTCATGTGTGTGGAACTTGGCTATCAGTTTCTTGGCTATCAGTTTCTGTCGCTGAGCAGAAACTGATAGCCAAGTTCCGCACACATGAGGACAGCCTAAACCAGGATCTTGGGTTTATGTCACACTATCAGTAACCTCCACAGCTTGTTTCTAGGACTTGCAGAATCTCACTGGCTGTCCTGTCTGGAGACTATACACATCTCTTTAACCTGTGCTTAATGCTCCCTCCACTCACATTGTCTGTATCTTTAAGACCTGGTTGGCTGTAGAGATTCGCAATCTAATCAGTATTCTGTAACTTGATTTTGTGTCTCTGTATGCCCTGTTTGAGAGCAGAAATCCACTCCATCTGACGAAGGAGCAGCACTCCGAAAGCTAATGGCATTTGCTACCAAATAAACCTGTTGGACTTTAACCTGGTGTTGTTAAAACTCTTACTGTGTTTACCCCAGTCCAACGCCGGCATCTCCACATCATGAGTTCCCTTTGGCAACAAACTTAAACACCTGCTGTCATTCTCCTTCACAATTACAACAGCCCTCACTTTACTCCAAATTGTTTTGTGCATCTCCCACTGGTGATAGTAACTTCCCACTGAAGCAAATGACAATTTTACTAATATTTAAAAACACCATGCCTCCTTACTCTGTTGTACAATTTTTGTCCTCCCCTTCTGAAGTAGCAGGAGGTTCTGAGGTAGCTAGTTGAATCTTAGCAGAAGCCTTGACAGAGATTGAGATAGCATTTCCTTGTATTTGGTTGCAAACCAGTTCCCTTTTAAGAAAGAAAAGAGGAAGGATGTTTATGTGCTGCTCGCCATCATGCGGTTCGCAACCCAGGTTTCAGAAAGTGTTACAATGAATGATGGGACCAATAGTTTATCCTAAACCAATGAGATTTAAGAATTGGAAAAGAAAGAGGAAGGACTCGGAAGGAAATAAAGTGAATTGGACAAATCGGGTAGAAAAGGAGGAATAGGTCACCTCGCAAAAGAGGTAGTCTCATAAAACTCTCATAGTCTCTCCTACTGCTCCAAATAATTAGAAACTAAACATTTTTTAAAATTATATAATTCCGTTATCCTACCCGAGCACCCTCCAGTCTATTAAGTCCAGGACAGCCTCTTCCATAACGTTCTCCAAGACCAATTGGGCCAGTTGCAGCAAATGAGGTGGAAGGCTGGGAATGGCCCCTCCTATCTTATATTAATGCTAGGCCTGTGTGTGCGACAGGTGTGCACGCTGCTCTACAAATTGGGGACACCTCAGGAAATTCTGAGACAGCGTAACTTGGTCATAGCCCGAAGTCAGCATCCCTGTTTTTGCTTCACTATGTCAATTTCTCAGCTATATTGAGGGGGAAAATCCTCCTTTAAGCTTCTGGGCACTCAATGTATGTTCCTAATTTTTTGCTAATATTCAATAATAGCTGTATGAAGCTACTATCCCTGGCAGCAATAATAGATCCATTTTACCAATTCAAATCGATCCGATGTTGTTGATTTGAAAATACATTTGATTCAAGGCCAGTTGTAATCTTAGCAACCTGAGGTAAATTACTTTCCTAATGTATGAATAAAATATATAGATAAAGCAGTTGAGATGTTTGGGGCCCAGGACACCACCCTGAGGAACTCCTGCAGTGATGTCCTGGAGCTGAAATGATTGACCTCCAACCACCACAACCACCTTCCATTGTACCAGGTATGACTCCAACCAATGTAGGGTTTTCCCCCAGATTCCCATTGACTCCAGTTCTGCGAGGGCTCCTTGATGCCGCACTTGGTCAAATGCTGCCTTGATGTCAAGGGCAGTCACTCTCACCTCACCTCTGACATTCAGCCCTTTAGTCCATATTTAAACCAAGGCTGTAATGAGGTCAGGAGCTGAGTGACCCTGGCAAAACCCAAACTGAAAATCATGAGCAGGTGCTGCTTGATAACGCTGCTGATGACGCCTTCCTTCACTTCACTGATGATTGAGAGTAGAGTGACTGGGCAGTAATTGGCTGGGTTGGATTTGTCCCGTTTCTTGTGCACAGGACATACCTGGGCAATTTTCCATATTGCTCGGTGGATCCCAGTGTTGGAGCTATACTGGAATAGTTTGGCGAGGGGAGTGGCAAGTTCTGGAGCACAAGTCTTCAGTACTATTGTCGGAATGTTGTCAGGGCCCATCGCCTTTGCAATATCCAGTGCCTTTAGCCATTTCTTGATATCATGTGGAGTGGATCGAATTGGCTGAAGACTGGCATCTGTAATGGAATGGATCATCCATTCGGTACTTCTGGCTCAAGATTGGTGCGAATGTTTTAGCCCTTATCTTTTGGACTAATGTGCTTGGCTCCTCCATCATTGAGGAGGGGGATATTTGTGGATCCTCCTTCTCCAATGAGTGTCCATTTGTCCACCACCATTCATGACTGGATGTGGCAGGACTGCAGACCTTAGATCTGATCCATTGGTTGTGGAATTGCTTAGCTTTGTCTATTACTTGTTCCTTAGACTGGTATACAACCAGTCCAAAGATGTGCGGGTTAGGTTAATTGGCCATGCTAAATTGCTCCTTCGTGTCCCGGGATGCGTAGGTTAGAGGGATTAGCGGGTAAATATGTAGGGATATGGGGATAGGGCCTGGGTTGGATTGTGGTCGGTGCAGACTCGATGGGCCGAATGGCCTCTTTTTGCACTGTAGGGTTTCTATGATTCTATGACTCTATACAAGTAGTCCTGTGATGTAGCTTCACCAGGCGGACATCTCATGATTAGGTATGCCTGGTATTGATCCTGTATGCTCCCCTGCTCTCTTCATTGAACCAGATTTGATTCCCTGACTTGATGGTAATGGTAGAGTGAGAGATATGCTGGGCAATGAGGTTAGATTGGGGTTGAGTACAATTCTCCTGCTGGCAAAGACCCACAGCGCCTCATGGATTTCCAGTCTTGAGTTGCTAGATCTATTTAAAATCTATCCCCTTTAGCACAGTGGCCAAACAACATAACGGAGAGTATCCACAATGTGAAGATGGGACTTTGTCCCCACAAGGACTATGCAGTGATCAATCCTATCGATGCTGTCATGGACAGATGCATCTTCAGCCGGCAGGTTGGTGAGGATGAGATCAAGTATGTTTTTCCCTCTTGCTGGTTCCCTCACCACCTGCCGCAGTTCCAGTCAAGCAGTTATGTCCATTAGGACTTGGCCAGCTCAGTTTGTACTAGTGCTACTGAGCCACTCTTGGTGATGGACATTGAAGTCTCCACCCAGAATACATACTGTGCCCTTGTCACCCTCAGTGCTTCCTCCAAGTGATGTTTAACATGGAGCAGTACTGATTCATCAGCTGAGGGGGGAATGATACGTGGTAAACAGCAGGAGGCTTCTTTGCTCATGTTTGACCTGGAGCCTTGAGTCTTCATGGGTCCAGAGTCGATGTTGAGGACGCCCAGGGCAATTCCCTCCCGAATATGCACTATTGTGCCCCCATATCTGCTGGGTCTGTCCTGCCGAAGGAACATGACATACCCAGGAATCGTTCTGATAGTGTCTGGGATGTTATCTGTAAGGTATGATTCCGTGAATATGACTATGTCAGTGTGTTGCTTGACCAGTCTGTGAGACAGCTTTCCCAGTTTTGGTGCAAGCCCTCAGATGTTAGGAGGATTTTACACAGCCGAGAGGGCTGGGTTTGCTGTCGTCATTTCCGGTGCCTGGGTCAATGCTGGGATTCCTGTCCAGTTTTGTTTCTTTTTGTTTTCTTTTCTTTGTAGTGGTTGGAAGCAAATGAGAGGCTTGCTCGGTCATCTCAGAGGACATTTAACTGTCAACCATAGAACATAGAACAGTACAGCACAGAACAGGCCCTTCGGCCCACGATGTTGTGCCGAGCTTTATCTGAAATCAAGATCAAGCTATCCCACTCCCTATCATCCTGGTGTGCTCCATGTGCCTATCCAATAACCGCTTAAATGTTCCTAAAGTGTCTGACTCCACTATCACTGCAGGCAGTCCATTCCACACCCCAACCACTCTCTGCGTAAAGAACCTACCTCTGATATCCTTCCTATATCTCCCACCACGAACCCTATAGTTATGCCCCCTTGTAATAGCTCCATCCACCCGAGGAAATAGTCTTTGAACGTTCACTCTATCTATCCCCTTCATCATTTTATAAACCTCTATTAAGTCTCCCCTCAGCCTCCTCCACTCCAGAGAGAACAGCCCTAGCTCCCTCAACCTTTCCTCATAAGACCTACCCTCCAAACCAGGCAGCATCCTGGTAAATCTCCTCTGCACACTTTCCAGCGCTTCCACGTCCTTCTTATAGTGAGGTGACCAGAACTGCACACAATATTCCAAATGTGGTCTCACCAAGGTCCTGTACAGTTGCAGCATAACCCCACGGCTCTTAAACTCCAACCCCCTGTTAATAAAAGCTAACACTCTATAGGCCTTCTTCACAGCTCTATCCACTTGAGTGGCAACCTTTAGAGATCTGTGGATATGGACCCCAAGATCTCTCTGTTCCTCCACAGTCTTCAGAACCCTACCTTTGACCCTGTAATCCACATTTAAATTAGTCCTACCAAAATGAATCACCTCACATTTACCAGGGTTAAACTCCATTTACCATTTTTCAGCTCAGCTTTGCATCCTATCTATGTCTCTTTGCAGCCTACAACAGCCCTCCACCTCATCCACTACTCCACCAATCTTGGTGTCATCAGCAAATTTACTGATCCACCCTTCAGCCCCCTCCTCCAAGTCATTAATAAAAATCACAAAGAGCAGAGGACCAAGCACTGATCCCTGCGGCACTCCGCTAGCAACCTGCCTCCAATCCGAAAATTTTCAATCGACCACCACCCTCTGTCAGACAGCCAGTTACCTATCCAATCGGCCAACTTTCCCTCTATCCCACACCTCCTCACTTTCATCATAAGCCGACCATGGGGGACCTTATCAAACGCCTTACTAAAATCCATGTATATGACATCAACTGCCCTATCTTCATCAACACATTGCTGTGGATCTGGAATCACATGTAGACCAGACCAGATAAGGACGGCAGATTTCCTTCCAGGACATCAGTGAACCAGATGGGTTTTTAAACAATTGATAATGGTTTTTGTGGTCGTCAATAGACTTTTAATTCCAGATGTTTTTAATGAATTTAAACTCAATCCAATTAGGATTTGAGCCTGTGTCCCCAGAGCGTTACCCTGGGTCTCTGGTCCAGTGACAATACCAATACACCACTGCCCCTCCAGTTAAACAGAGACCATCCTTCCATCAGTATTTGATTGACGCAATAAACTCCGTTTTTGTCCGGTTGTTTCAATCCATCTGTAAATTTGAAGCAAACACAAAGTTGTAACCAATACCAAAAGGGCCTCTTTTATCATTGTTAATTCACTGATTGGGTGGAATTTCCCAATCTTTCCATCAGCGGGTTTCGTGGTGCTGAGAGCAGAACAAATGGGGAGAGGCCACAACCTGGATGCCCATTTGGCTGGAAATCATTTTGGAATCTCCCCATCACTTACATGGCAGTTTGGGTTTCCTGCTGATCTATGTTTGGAACACCGTTTGCATGGATGTTCATTAAAAATGTTACTTGCTGGAATTATGTTCCCCCTCCCAATCTAGCACCATGTTAGTGGGACATTAGATCAGTTGGAATCACATTTGGAAATGGCTGGGATACAGCTGTCTGCCTCACTTCTCTCTTGACTTTGAGGTTAGTGCAACATTCAAAGTTTGCCTGGAATAGTGCCACTCTGGTTTCTCAATGATGGCAGTGTAATGCCACACTGATGGCACTGTAGGGTTGGTCTGCTCATGGTGGGTGCCTCTATGTTCCAAAATGCCACACTGCAGCGGCTCTCAGACAACAGAAAGGTCAATGAACTCTCAGGAGCCAGCCACACATCACATGAGTATGAGGTTCACAAAAGGAGGTGACCACTGAATGGGAGCATGGCTCACCCTCACAATAAGAGGGCACACAGATGTATAAGCACAATGCTTTCAAATAATCAGACCATTCTCATGAATAGCAAATGTATTTACAAAGGTGCGTGATATATGCGGCAATTGAACACCCGTGACTCAGACGTGATGTCAAAGCTTCTGATTTTTCTAACCCACCACTTCAGCAGCCTCAGCGTCCACAGCAGAGGTGGGGTGGGGAGGTGGGGATGGGGTGGGGGGGTGGGGAGGTGGGGATGGGATGGGGTGGGGGGGGGGGGGGGGGGGCTGCTGACTGCTACGCCCTGTTGTCTGTTTGACTTCAGTGGGTGCCCTCTAGAAAGCTGAGAGCTGGAGGGCCCTGACTTGCTTTAGATATCCTGCTGTGGGGAAGGTCGTTTCCACCCCCTCCCCCCTCACCGCGGAGCAGTTAATGGGATCGCAAGAATAGAGCAGTTGGACACTCTCAGAATCACCTGGGTGGATGGCCCCAGGGTCTCCAGCTGCTGATCCTCCTTCCAGTGGGTGCCAGAGGGTCTGCACCTGACTCTCTGAGGAGAAGGGGCTTCTGGAGGGGTGTCAAGGTGCCCTGCCGTGCCTAGCCATCGATGGATCCCACCAATAGCTATAGCACTGCTGTGCATATTCTAGATCTGCTGGACCAAAATCTCCAAGGTGGCCATCACCTATCTCATGGTGACCTTGAGGCACTTGCATGTCGCAGCCATGACATCAGACAGAATGTAGATATGCTCCTCCATTCTTCGCTGTACCTGTTCACTGCTGCTCACAACCCCGCCTGATCTTCTGCCACCTGTTGTTGCATCTCCAGCATTTATTTAATGAGCCGTTTCCAGAGACTCATCATCTGATTCAGACTCAGTGGGTACCCAATCTACAGCAGTCCTCCGAGCCTACACACGAACTATGACCCACCGGGGTGTGTGTCTCTGTGCTGGTGAAGGATACAGCTCAACGCAGTGATGGGTGTTTTTCAAATGGATCCTCATCATCTTCCTCTGAAGTGGCCTGGGGGGTGGGGCTTATGCTGCCTGTCCTGCATTGTCTGGGCCTCCAGGTGTCTGTAAGAGGGAGAAGATAGGTTTAGGTCATCAGCAGCTAGAATACAACATTGCCTATCGCTCACCCTGAATATCAGGATGTGATCAACTCATGGGGGGCTCATCCATACTGGCTTGCTGGGATAGGCCGATCTCACTTTCACCAGAGGAGCGATCTCTATCCTCCCCTGCCAGCTCAGAAGCATCCTCCTCAAATGTGGAGAGCTCCTGTATGTCAGAGTCCCTCCTCCGGTCTGGGATCTCTCCCTCTTGTTGTGGACAACTTGGCCTGCGTGAAGACAAATGGATGGAATGTAATGAGAAGGGATGGAGCAGTGGTTGGGAAACATGCTTTGTGTGCTGAGCCCTCCCCAGGAAGGACTGAGGATGGAGCTCATGCAGCCTGATAGATGAGATGCTGGCGATGTAAAAGTGCCAGTGAGACAATCAGTGCAGGTGTCTCCCCCACTAATATCGTGTGAGATCCCTGAGTAGTGCAACCCTTTGAGTGCATGATGCCATTATGAGAATGTGAGTTTGAGTGAGCTGAATGTTGATTTATTTACCCTGGCAGAGCAGCTGAAATCATTCATCTAGATGGTTTCTCCACTTTAAAGTTTATTTATTGGTGTACAAAGAACAAAGAAAATTACAGCACAGGAACAGGCCCTTCGGCCCTCCAAGCCTGCACCGATCATGCTGCCCGACTGAACTAAAACCCCCTACCCTTCCGGGGACCATATCCCTCTATCCCCATCCTATTCATGTATTTGTCCAGACGCCCCTTAAAAGTCACTATTGTATCTGCTTCCACTACCTCCCCCGGCAGCGAGTTCCAGGCACCCACTTAGGCTTACATTAAGGCTTACACTAATGCTGCAATGAAGTTACTGTGAAAATCCCATCGTCGCCACACTCTGATGCCTGTTCGGGTACACTGAGGGAGAATTTAGAATAGCCAATGCACCTAACCAGCACGTCTTTTGGACTGTGGGAGGAAACCAGAGCACCCAGAGGAAACCCACACAGACAGGGGGAGAATGTGCAAACTCCACACAGACAGTTACCCAAGCCGGGAATCGAACCCAGGTCTCTGATGCTGTGAGGCAACAGTGCTAACCACCGTGCCACCGTGCTGCCCTATAAGTGGTTGTGTGATGAGCTGACCTCCCTTGCAACTGCCTCCCAGGCTGGTGAGGTGAGGCTGGTGGACCTCCTGGAGCCATCCCTTGGATAGGGGACATCCCAGTGCTGGTGGGACCATGGATGCGGGTCTCAAAAGAGTGAATGCTGAACTTTGGTGCAGCTTTTTCTTAGGCCCAAGCATCCTGAGAGGTTTCCTGAACACAGCAGGGCTGGAGAGAGTGAATGTGTGTGCGTGGGGGCAGTTAAATATATCTTCAACCCCAGTAGGGTATTGAATCAGTTCCTGAACCACATTGTGATTTGGAGAGCTACTCACCAGTGCAGAACTAATTAGTTTATGGGCACGAAATTGGGTGCAATTTTCCACTGCACCGCCCAGTGGGAAACTGGCCGTGAAACATTCCCCCATAACATTTCAATCACACAATGGAAAATTCCACCCTCTGTGTCAGCTGTAGCTCAGTTGTTGCATTCTCAATTTTCGAGTCTCGAGATTGAGATTTGCAATTTTACTCCAGGCCTTAACCATAAAATAAAGGCTCGTACTCCAGGGCCACAATTATTTATAATTTATATTAATGACCTGAGACGAGGGAAGTGAAAGTACTGCTGCCAAGTTTGTAGATCACACAAGAATCGTTGGGAATGTCAGTGGTCTGAAGCTCCGGATGATCAGCTTGGATGGTGAGATCTTTGTTTAAACAGGCTTGTCCATTCTTTTCCCTTGCAGTTTTTTCTCTTTCAAGGGGCAGATGAGAACATTTGGAAAGATGGGGCTTGGCACAACTTTAAACTGAATTTCAAAAAAAAAATGTTGAGGCAATAGAAACAATTGCTGAGCAAAAATAAAGATATGCTGCAGAAATATGTTAAGTTAAAAGATGAGTAATGAATCAAAATGATGAGAGTGCGTGAGGATGAGTATGCCAGGCTCACTCCCAGTCTCAGGATGCTCACTCACTCACCCACTCACCCATTGTCAGTGGGTGCATGTGTTGGTGTGTGCTGCTGAGGGTAATTGGGAAACCTGAGATCAAGAGTAAGGCAGACACAAACACACATGTACACACACACTCAGTCATACATGTACTCTCGCACTCATACACACGCGCCCTCACACACACTCTCTAACTCACACACACTCTCACACGCACACTCTCTCACTCATGCACACACGCACTCTCCTACACGCACTCTGTCACTCATACACCTGCATGCACTCTCACACGCACACGCACTCACACATGCACTCTCTCACTTTTACACCTGCATGCACTCTCTCACTCACACACACTCACTCTCACACGCACTCACTCACATACATGCGCACTCTCTCACACACACTAACTCTCACACGCACTCACTTACACACATGCACTCTCACATGCACTATCGCACTCAGACACACACATGCATTCTCACACACACACTCTCCCACTCAGACAACACTCTCTCATTCCCACATGCATATTCTCTGCTGCGCTCTGACAGCACAACACTCCTGGTTGTGACACCTTGTCAAAATGCCTTCTGGAATTCTAAGCACACCACATCCACAGGTCCCCTTTGTCCCTGTGGCTTTTTCTTTCAGTAAGAAGTTTAACAACACCAGGTTAAATTCCAACAGGTTTATTTGGTAGCAAAAGCCACACAAGCTTTCGGAGCTGCAAGCCCCTTCTTCAGGTGAGTGGGAATTCTGTTCACAAACCCCAGTCCAACGCCGGCATCTCCACATCGCTTTTTCTTTCTTCAGAGAGTTCGAATAAATTAGCCAAACACGATTTCCCTTTGACAAAATCCTGGTGACTGTTGGATTGCACTGATGATTTTCTAAGTGCTTTGCTACAACCTTGATTTATAGATTCCAGAATCCTCCCATAAAACTGCACAAAATAAGCACAAATTGTCAGAGAGGATAGCAGGTTGGAGAAATGGAAAGGTTTGTGTTGGTGCATTAGGAAGCACATTTCTGTGCTTGAATTAATTGCTGACACAGAGGGAATTAAACTGCTGGTGACTTGGGAATTCTCTGTGCTGATTTGGATGACACTTAAGGAGAGCAATCTCTGCCTGTTTGGCAGTTGACGTTGAAGATGGAAAGCAGCTCTGCAAATCCTCATAATCACATTCAAAGGCAGGAATGGTGTAACAATAGCCGAGCAGAGGGGTGTGGTATCTCCACAGAAAAACATAAAACCAGTTGATCTGGAACATGGAGCAATCTGGCAGACTGATGGAACAACGCCTTTAATTGTGCAACTTACCAGGGCAAAGGTAAACCATAAATGGACGAGTGCACCCAGGTATTTGGAAATCACTGAATCACCTTTGAACTCAATCTTTCTCTTGGGCCCATGAAAAACATTATAAAAGTTTCCTGTGCCTTGTTCTGAGTGAGCATCAACAGTCTCTCTATGTAGACCGCTAGTTAGGCTGCTCATCACTTGCTTAAAAATGGGCAGAGTGGGCATGACGCACACTCTATCCACTTATACCAGGAAATTACAGGCAATGTAATTTCCCAATGTGCACATTTAAGCTGCCTCCCACTTGTTTCAGGTCAGGGAATAACTCTCTTTCACGGACACATTGATTAAGTGTGAGATTGTCATCCACTTAAAATGATCAGGAAATGTGCTTTACAATTCAAAAATATTGTGTAATTTAAACCCTATCGTTATGGCTGAAATAGGAGGAAGTGCCAGTAAATATTGTACATACTCGTGTAAAGTCATGTTTGTGAGACTAATATTCTGGGTCAAAAGTCAAGGTCAACTTTTACATGGGTAATATTTTTGAGGGATTGACATGCATGCTTGATTTGTGTCCAAAATAGACCATCGCAGTGGAATAAAGTAAAAACGAATGACACCAAAACATTCATATTAATTCTCTAACATGTTTATTTTATAACATTATAAACTATATATATTTTACACAACACAATATAAATATATACCAGAACAAATTAACTGCAGCACACGCATTGAAGTTCTTCAAAATCACTCTAATCACCATCTGAATCACCAAACAATTGACCCCTACAGCCTGGCTGTATAATTTCGTCAGATGGGGGCGGCATGGTGGCTCAGTGGTTAGCACTGCTGCCTCACAGCGCCAGGGATCCGGCTCAATTCCGGCCTCGGGTCACTGCCTGTGTGGAGTTTGTACATTCTCCCCGTGTCTGCGTGGGTTTCTCCCGGTGCTTCAGTTTCCTCCCACAATCCAAAGATGTGCGGGTTAGGTGGATTGGCCATGCTACATTGACCCTTAGTGTCGGGGGATTAGCAGGGTAAATATGTGGGGTTACGGGAATTGGACCTGGATGGGATTGTGGTCAGTGCGGACTCGATGGGCCGAATGATCTCCTTCTGCACTGTAGGGATTCTATGATTCTAGATGGATCTTCCTCATCTTCATCAACATTGTCGTCAGTACTGCATTTGATATTCCACATTTGAGAGATTATCTTTGGACAATATTGGGACAAGAATCATTCTACACATCTATGACTCATTGGCACAATGTTGCTAATGAGCGTGCTCGCATATTTCCACCTTCAGCAAATGCAAAAATGCCTCCCGATATCTAATTGTTCAGCAACTTTTGGATACTGTTCACGAGAGAATTACTTACACATTTGCAAGGGTTGATCAATACTCGTAAAACGGCCAGGGATACCTGATGCATCGGTATTGGTTGATCTCACATTATGGACAACATGATCGACGGTGGGATCTGAACATGTTCCAGTTGAGCAAACCTTTTTCATAGAATCCGACAGTGTGGTTGGTGGCCATTTGGCCCATCGAGTCTGAACCGACTCTCTGACAGAGCATCTTCCCAGGCCCTATCCCCGTGACCTGACATATTTACCCCGCTAATCCCCCTAACCTGCACATCTTGGGACACTAAGGGGCAATTTAGCATGTCCAATCCACCTAACCCACACATCTTTGGACTGTGGGAGGAAACTGGAGCACCTGGAGGAAACCCACGCAGACATGGGGAGAATGTGCAAATTCCACACAGACAACCATCCAAGGCTGCAATCGAACCCGGGTGCCTGGCGCTGTGAGGCAGCAGTGCTAACCACTGTGCCACCGTGCCACTCTTTCTGTCCTCCTGGTCTCAAATTCCACAGCTGTATGATCCTTTTCTGCAAGTACTTTCCTCAACCCGTCTTTCTCATGAACATGGATGACAACACCTTTCTGAGCTTTCTCTTTGGGGAGAGCTTTGCGATTGAATATCACCATTGGCTTTCATTTGGGCGGCACGGTAGCACAGTGGTTAGCACTGCTGCTTCACAGCTCTAGGGACCTGGGTTCGATTCCCAGCTTGGGTCACTGTCTGTGTGGAGTTTGCACATTCTCCTCGTGTCTGCATGGGGTTCCTCGGGTGCTCCGGTTTCCTCCCACAGTCCAAAGGTGTGCGGGTTAGGTTGATTGGCTATGCTAAAATTGCCCTTAGTGTCCTGAGATGCGCAGGTTAGAGTGATCAGTGGGTAAATATGTAGGGATATGGGGGTAGGGCCTGGGTGGGATTGTGGTCAGTGCAGACTCGATGGGCCGAATGGCCTCTTTCTATACTGTAGGGTTTCTATGAACTATGAAAATCTGCCGAACAGGATGGAACCACCGGGAACCGCTTCGTCTTGTGGCCAGTGACTTTCACCAGGATACTTTTACCTACCTTTGTGCTTCATCCATTTTCCATACGCGCCAATTCACGCACATTCTCTTGATGTTAATGACAGAATGGCGGAATTTGATTTTATTGTTGAGTTCAGGTGGTATACACTGTGAAAGTTTTGTTTTCTGACAGAGTACTAAATCACAATCTTTTTGTAAAGCTTGGCTTTCAATTCTCAAATACATTCATCTGTTTGCATTAAGTCAGACAGCTCCACGGGTGAAAACATAATTGTTTTGCCTCTGCCCGTTAACACATTCTCCAGTTTAAACTGAGCTGCATACTTGTTATCCTTTCTCAAAGCCATCATGATAGACCTTGTGGTACACATTTAGCTGGGAGATTGACGCTATCATTGGTGGAGGGAGAATGCAAAGATTCTCGTACATGCTTTTAAATGAGTGAATTGTAGTAACTACCAGTAAGTCGTTAATAATCACAATGTGGTTTGATCCATTAAACCAGGATCGACTCTTACACGAGTATGTACGGTAGATATCATTGTGTGGAATGTAAAACACCATTGTGAAATTGTACTACTTCACTAACTTACAGGAATTAAGCAATAGTATTGTGATGGGTGGGAAGGCCCATGTCTGGGGAGATTTTGTAAATACACCCACATTACTTTATGAGCATGGCACTGTCATACGATCCAGGACCAAACAGTTTTATTACTGTGTTCCAAAATGTACAGAAGAGCCTGGATTTTACCCTTGTGAAACTGCCATTCTTATTTTGAAATTGACAGCAACTCCTGGCTACTGCACAGGCCCAGTTAATGCAGACGTTGCTGTTGCTGATTCCCTGCTCCTTCAGAGGATGCACTGATGTCTCCACAGATGGCAATCTTTAACAATCACTAAAACCATTAAGAGTTTGCCCATTTGCGCTGCAATAGAGCTGTTAAAAATCCTCTTTGAAAAGTCACGCCTTGTTAATGAGGGTAACTGGTTCTTTAACAACTAAGCTTGAGCTCTGGAAAACTAATGTTATATTTATGTAGTGTTAACCTGTTCCATTATGAAGAATTTGTTAGTTAAATAAAAATCACTTTTTAAAGGTTTAAAATTACATTTCAGTTGGGAATAGAGGGATATGGTTCCCGGAAGGGGGTTTTAGTTCAGACAGGCAGCATGGTCGATGCAAGCTTGGAGGGCTGAAGGGCCTGTTCCTGTGCTGTAATTTTCTTTGCTCTTTTTAATATTTATATCCCGATCATTTGGTGACTAGTGGCGTGCCGCAGGGATCGGTGCTGGGGCCTCAACTGTTTACCATATACATAGACGATCTGGAGGAGGGGACTGAGTGTAGGGTAACAAAGTTTGCGGATGATACAAAGATGAGTGGGGAAGCGAATTGCGTGGAGGATGCGGAAAGTCTGCAGAGAGATTTGGATAGGCTAAGTGAGTGGGCGAGGATCTGGCAGACGGAGTATAACGTTGACAAGTGTGAGGTTATCCACTTTGGAAGGAATAATAGTAAAATGGACTATTATTTAAATGGTGAAAAATTACAACATGCTACTGTGCAGAGGGACCTGGGGGTCCTTGTGCATGAATCGCAAAAACTCAGTTTGTAGGTGCAGCAGGTGATCAAGAAGGCAAATGGAATGTTGGCCTTTATCGCGAAGGGGATGGAGTAAAAAGCAGGGAGGTCATGCTGCAATTGTACAAGGTACTGGTGAGGTTGCAACTGGAGTACTGTGTGCAATTTTGGTCCCCTTATTTGCGGAAGGATGTATTGGCCTTGGAGAGAGTAGGGAGAAGGTTCACCAGGTTGATACCGGAGATGAGGGGGTTAGCTTATGAGGAGAGATTGAGTAGATTGGGCCTGTACTCGTTGGAGTTTAGAAGGCTGAGGGGAGATCTTATAGAGACATATAAGATAATGAAGGGGCTAGACAGGGTAGAGGCAGAGAGATTCTTTCCACTTAGAAAGGAAACAAGAACTAGAGGGCACAGCCTCAAAATAAGGGGGAGTCAGTTTAGGACAGAGTTGAGGAGGAACTTCTTCTCTCAGAGGGTAGTGAATCTCTGGAATTCTCTGCCCATTGAAGCAGTGGAGGCTACCTCGTTAAATATGTTTAAGTCACAAGTAGATAGATTTCTGATCAATAAGGGAATTAAGGGTTATAGGGATCAGGCGGGTAAGTGGAACTAAACCACTATCAGATCAGCCATGATCTTATTGAATGGCAGGGCAGGCTCGAGGGGCTAGATGGCCTACTCCTGCTCCTATTTCTTATGTTCTTATTATTTTGCTCACTGTAAAATTTAATGCATTTTATTTCCTGGTTTCCAGTCTGTGAGAATTCTTCAATGTAATTGGTTGCTTGGTTCCAGATGTCATGAAAGGGGAAATGCACACTGCAGAGATTGCTGGATCCCTGTAAAGTTTAAAGTTTGTTTATTAATGTCACACGCAAGCTTACATTAGCACTGCAATGAAGTTACTGTGAAAATTCCCTAGTCGCCACACTCTGGCACCTGTTTGGGTACACTGAGGGGGAATTTAGCATGGCCAATGCATCTAACCAAACGTCTTGCAGACTGTGGGAGGAAATCTGAGCACCTGGAGGAAGCACACGCAGACACGGGGAGAATGTGCAAACTCCACACAGACAGTGACCTAAGCCAGGAATCGAACCTGGGTCCCTGGTGCTTTGAGGCAACAGTGCTAACCACTGTGCCACCTTAGGGAGCGTGTTTGGTATGAACAGCTTTCCTCTTACCACAAAGATGTTGCTGCTTGCTGCCCTGTTTCCCCCCACCACCCATTGACACGGAGCTGGAGGGCGAGTGAGCCTTGAGTCAATCCAACCTTGAGCAGAGGCTGACAAAGAGAAATGAGAGACTGAGGGAGCCAGCCCAGCCAGGACAAAAAGGAGCAAGCAATTAAGGGCAACTGTTTGAACTTTCAACTGCCCTGACTGCCTGGAGAATTCATATCCGTAAGAAGTCTCACAACACCAGGTTAAAGTCCAACAGGTTTATTTGGTAGCACAAGCTTTCGAAGTGTCACTCCTTCTTCAGGTGAGTGAAAAGTTGTGTTCACAAACAGGGCATATATAGACACACACTCAATTTACAAGATAATGGTTGGAATGCGAGTCTTTACAGGTGATCAAGTCTTTACAGATACAGACGCCCTCATAAGAACAGGATATGGCGCTCAACTCATCAATCGACAGTTCCGACGCGCTACAGCGAAAAACCGCACCGACCTCCTCAGAAGACAAACATGGGACACAGCAGACAGAGTACCCTTCGTCGTCCAGTACTTCCCTGGAGCGGAGAGGTACGATGTCTTCTCTGGAGCCTTCAACATGTCATCGATGAAGACGAACATCTTGCCAAGGCCATCCCCACACCCCCATTTCTTGCCTTCAAACAACTGCACAACCTCAGACCATTGTCCGCAGCAACTACCCAGCCTCCAGGAGAACAGTGACCACGACACCACACAACCCTGCCACAGCAACCTCTGCAAGACGTGCCAGATCATCGACACGGATGCCATCATTGCACGCGAGAACACCATCCACCAAGTACACGGTACATACTCTTGCAACTCGGCCAACATTGTCTACCTGATACGCTGCAGGAAAGGATGTCCCGAGGCATGGTACATTGGGGAGACCATGCAAACGCTATGACAACGGATGAATGAACACTGCTCGACAATCACCAGGCAGGAGTGTTCTCTTCCTGTCGGGAAACACTTCAGCAGTCACGGGCATTCAGCCTCTGATCTTCGGGTAAGCGTCCTCCCAGGCGGCCTTCATGACACATGAAAATGCAGAATTGCCGAGCAAAAACTGATAGCCAAGTTCCACACACATTAGGACGGACTCAACCAGGATCTTGGGTTCATGTCACACTATCTGTAACTCCCACAACTTGCCTGGGCTTGCAAAATCTCACTAACTGTGCTGGCTGGAGACAATACACATCTCTTTAGCCTGTGCTTAACCCTCTCTCCACTCACATTGTCTGTACGTGTAAAGACTTGATAACCTGTAAAGACTCGCATTCCAACCATTATCTTGTAAATTGAGTGTGTGTCTATGTATGCCCTGTTTGTGAACACAACTCTTCACTCACCTGAAGAAGGAGTGACACTCCGAAAGCTTGTGCTACCAAATAAACCTGTGGGACTTTAACCTGTGGTTGTGAGACCTCTTACTGTGCTTACCCCAGTCCAACGCCGGCATCTCCACCAGTTCAGCCCAGTCTAGAAAGCTTTAGTGGCTCCAGGGACTCTGGCTGAAAAGAAAGCACTGAGAGGCTGAGGGGTAAGTGGGAGCGCTGCTTCCAGCTTCTCTGATAGGCTGGAAACATTGTATTGACTACAAAGTCCTAAAAGTCAAACTTTGAAAGCTTTCCATCAAGAGATAACTCAGCGTCTCACACTAAAGTATAAAAAGATGGCTTTATTGTGCACAGTTTGGAAATGACAAGTCAAAGGTCAATCAATGACATAATCACATTCAAGGGAAAAAAAATCTCCCAAAATAGCTTTATTCAGAGTTGGCAACTCTACAAACCAGAGAGCATTTTACAGTGATTTCCTTGAGCACAGATTGGGACTTTGTAGATGTTGGACTAAGTGTTGACTGCTCTGGTCAGAGAAAGTGTCCCAAGGAGGGGGAGTCATTTCTTTTCTCCACAGGATTGAGGGAACATCCCATGAATAACCTGATGCACACCCGGAGTTTAAACGTTCTTGTCGTACTGCAGGTGGATTATTCTCCCTTTGAGTTCAGTCTCAAACTTCCACCAGCCACTTGGTCAGCTTCACAAGTTGCACAGCACCTTAGACCACACCGGTCACCTTGTTCAGAAGCATGCTTTGATCTTGTGGAGTCATTGCCTCGTAACTGGACAACTCCAAAGTGAAGGCAGCATTACCTGATGTCAGAGTACGAAGGGTAGTTGAGTAACTCTGCAACCAATTCACAAATAACTTCAGATTATCAGAAAATGCACAGCAATAAAAGAGCTGGGAAAACGAAGGACGAGTTATAGAACACCAAAATCATTTAGACTGTGATCATAATTCTTCAATCAAAAATAATGTTCATCTTAGAATAATTTCTCAATTCTATCATTTCATAATTTAGACAGCCTTATTCAATGATTCACAAATGTATTTGAAGGCAATGCTTAGCAATTCTGAGTGTGAAATTCCTTTCAAATTTAGCAGGTTAAAATGTGTTTGTGCTTCTTGGGTGCAATGAACTAGGTGCAAGGAGCTATTCCTGTTCAAAAACAGGTTGGCTGGAGGATTGGTCGATGTTGGGTCTTATTTTAATTAGTCCAAGAGTTACATACACCGACACACTTCCCCAGGCAACTTGTTGGTGGTAGCGGCCTTCAGGTAGGTCTCAAAACGCATGTTGAATGGGTGGTATGGGTGTCCAGCACAATGCAACAAAAGAGCTAGGAGGTTGTATGGGTTTGCTGTAAATGTAACAAGCAAGAGATTATGGAATCCAATCTTGAGCCATCTATGAAACACAGTGCTGTTGGGTAGTCTTTCTTTGTCAGATTACTCGCTGTATTCTGATCCATCTGATCTGCAGGTATCAGGCATAGAGCAGAATCTGGTTTTCACAAGCAGCCAGAGTTGGAAGGCATTCTGCAATGTGAAATGCAATAAAAATCCGTAGAATCCCTACAGAGCAGAAGGAGGCCATTTGGCCCATCGAGTCTGCACCGACCACATTCCCACCCAGGCCCTATTCCCATAACCCCACATATTTATCCTGCTAAATCTTCTGACACTAGCGTCAATTTAGCATTACCAATCAATCTAACCCACAATCTTTGGACTGTGGGAGGAAACTGGAGCACCCGGAGGAAACCCACGTAGATACGGGGAGAATGTGCAAACTCCACACAGACAGTGACCCAAGGCTGGAATCGAACCCAGATCCCTGGTGCTGTGAGGCAGCAGTGCTAACCACTGTTCCACATGCCGCCCCTGTCCCTGCAGATTGGTTGCTGCACCATTTCAATTGTAAGAAGTCCCACAACACCAGGTTAAAGTCCAACAGGTTTATTTGGTAGCACAAGCCACTAGCTTTTGGAGCACTGTCCCTTCATCAGGTGAGGGGCAGCGCTCCGAAAGCTAGTGGCTTGTGCTACCAAATAAACCTGTTGGACTTTAACCTGGTGTTGTGGGACTTCTTACTGTGTTTACCCCAGTCCAATGCCGGCATCTCCACTTCAATTGCCCAGAGAATTGGTTCTGTCAACGCCTGCATTGGGTTTCCTTTCAATTCATTTCTGCCTGCCACATTTCCCCTGCCTTGACCAAGGCTTAAAGAAATCGAAAAGTCTGATAAAGGTCGAGACCATATCCCCACACACAATCCTCTTACCTTTAAATGTGCATAACGCTTGAATTTAGACCTATTAGCCAGATTTTCCTCTTTCTCCATTAGGATTGTTTTCTACAGAAGGCCAAAGCTGTGCAGACAGCTATGAATAACATATCCACATATACAAAATGTGGAAAATCAAGGTAACCAGTTCATTGACGGACCAGCTGTGACCCAACAAGGTATCACAAAGTCCTCAATTGCAGCAAACATTGGAAAATCTCCTTTAGTTTTGTTTACATATGGTAATAGAACATGGAACAGTACAGCACAGAACAGGCCCTTCGGCCCACGATGTTGTGCTGAACCTTTTGCGAAACCAAGATCAAGCTATCCCACTCCCTATCATCCTGGTGTGCTCCATGTGCCTATCCAATAACCGCTTAAATGTTCCTAAAGTGTCTGACTCCACTATCAGTGCAGGCAGTCCATTCCACACCCCAACCACTCTCTGAGTAAAGAACCTACCTCTGATATCCTTCCTGTATCTCCCACCATGAACCCTATAGTTATGCCCCCTTGTAATAGCTCCATCCACCCGAGGAAATAGTCTTTGAACGTTCACTCTATCTATCCCCTTCATCATTTTATAAACCTCTAAGTCTCCCCTCAGCCTCCTCCGCTCCAGAGAGAACAGCCCTAGCTCCCTCAACCTTTCCTCATAAGACCTACCCTCCAAACCAGGCAGCATCCTGGTAAATCTCCTCTGCACTCTTTCCAGCGCTTCCACATCCTTCTTATAGTGAGGTGACCAGAACTGCACACAATATTCCAAATGTGGTCTCACCAAGGTCCTGTACAGTTGCAGCATAACCCCACGGCTCTTAAACTCCAACCCCCTGTTAATAAAAGCTAACACACTATAGGCCTTCTTCACAGCTCTATCCACTTGAGTGGCAACCTTTAGAGATCTGTGGATATGGACCCCAAGATCTCTCTGTTCCTCCACAGTCTTCAGAACCCTACCTTTGACCCTGTAATCCACATTTAAATTAGTCCTACCAAAATGAATCACCTCACTTTTATCAGGGTTAAACTCCATTTGCCATTTTTCAGCCCAGCTTTGCATCCTATCTATGTCTCTTTGCAGCCTACAACAGCCCTCCACCTCATCCACTACTCCACCAATCTTGGTGTCATCAGCAAATTTACTGATCCACCCTTCAGCCCCCTCCTCCAAGTCATTAATAAAAATCACAAAGAGCAGAGGACCAAGCACTGAACCCTGTGGCACTCCGCTAGCAACCTGCCTCCAGTCCGAAAATTTTCCATCCACCACCACCCTCTGTCTTCGATTAGATAGCCAGTTACCTATCCAATCGGCCAACTTTCCCTCTATCCCACACCTCCTCACTTTCATCATAAGCCGACCATGGGGGACCTTATCAAATGCCTTACTAAAATCCATTTATATGACATCAACTGCCCTAACTTCATCAACACACTTAGTTACCTCCTCAAAAAATTCTATCAAATTTGTGAGGCACGACTTGCCCTTCACTAATCCGTGCTGACTATCCCAGATTAATCCGCATCTTTCTAAATGGTCGTAAATCCCATCCCCAAGGACCTTTTCCATCAATTTACCAACACCGAAGTAAGACTAACCGGTCTATAATTACCAGGGTCATTTCTTAAACAGAGGGACAACATTTGCCACTCTCCAGTCCTCTAGCACCATCCCCGTGGACAGTGAGGACCCAAAGATCAAAGCCAAAGGCTCTGCAATCTCATCCCTTGCCTCCCAAAGAATCCTAGGATATATTTCATCAGGCCCAGGGGACTTATCGACCTTCTGTTTATTCAAAACTGCCAGTACATCCTCCCTCCGAACAACTATTTCCTCCAGCCTATTAGCCTGTAACACCTTCTCTTCCTCAAAAACATGGCCCCTCTCCTTGGTGAACACTGAAGAAAAGTATTCATTCATCACCTCGCCTATCTCTACTGACTCCATACACAAGTTCCCACTACTGTCCTTGACTGACCCTAACCTCACCCTGGTCATTCTTTTATTCCTCACATAAGAGTAAAAAGCCTTGGAGTTTTCCTTGATCCGACCCGCCAAGGACTTCTCATGTCCCCTCCTAGCTCTCCTAAGCTCCTTTTTCAGCTCATTCCTTGCTAACTTGTAACCCGCAATCGAGCCATCTGAACCTTGTTTCCTCATCCCTACATAAGCTTCCCTCTTCCTTTTCACAAGACATTCCACCTCTTTCGTAAACCATGGTTCCCTCACTCGGCCATTTCCTCCCTGCCTGACAGGGACATACCTATCAAGGACACCCAGTATTGTTCCTTGAAAAAGTTCCACTTTTCATGAGTGCCTTTCCCTGACAGTTTCTGTTCCCATCTTATTCCCCCTAATTCTTGCCTAATCGCATCATAATTACCTCTCCCCCAATTGTAAACCTTGCCCTGCCGTACGGCCCTATCCCTCTCCATTGCAATAACAAAAGACACCGAATTGTGGTCACTATCTCCAAAGTGCTCTCCCACAACCAAATCTAACACTTGGCCCGGTTCATTTCCCAGTACCAAATCCAATGTGGCCTCACCTCTTGTCGGCCTATCCACATATTGTGTCAGGAAACCCTCCTGCACACACTGCACAAAAATTGCCCCATCCGAACTATTCGACCTACAAAGGTTCCAATCAATATTTGGAAAGTTAAAGTCCCCCATGACAACTACCCTGTGACCCCCACACATATCCATAATCTGCTTAGCAATTTCTTCCTCCACATCTCTATTACTATTTGGGGGCCTATAGTAAACTCCTAACAACATAATGTCCAGATAAAAGTCTTTCTTTGAGCTCGGCATTGCAAGACTGTTATGTTCCAGAGCAGATCAGAATGTTTTTTTAAAAACCCAGGTAAACGACCTCATGGGGGTCCACCAGAAAACAAAATTTTTAACCTCAAATTCACTTTTAGTTTGCTCATGCCGTTCAGAATTTTCTAGAACAATCCTCTTCATTGTGACTGTTCATCTTCGTGTATCTGATAGAAAGTTATAAAATTCTAACAGGATTAGACAGGGTAGATTCAGAAAGAATGTTCCCAATGGTGGGGGAGTCCAGAACTAGGGGTCATAGTTTGAGGATAAGGGGTAAACCTTTTAGAACTGAGGTGAGGAGAAATTTCTTCACCCAGAGGGTGGTGAATCTGTGGAATTCACTACCTCAGAATGTAGTGGAGTCCAAAACTTTGTGTGATTTCAAGAAGAAATTAGATATAGCTCTTGGGGCTAAAGGGATCAAAGGATATGGGCGGGGGGGAGGGGGAAGAGATATTGAATTTGATGGTCAACCATGATCATAATGAATGGCGAAGCAGGCTTGGAGGGTCGAATGGCCTAGAAATCATAGAAACCCTACAGTGCAGAAGGAGGCCATTCGGCCCATCGAGTCTGCACCGACCACAATCCCACCCAGGCCCTACCCCCACATATTTTACCCGCTAATCCCTCTAACCTACACATCCCAGGACTCTAAGGGGCAATTTTGTAACCTGGCCAATCAACCTAACCCGCACATCTTTGGACTGTGGGAGGAAACCGGAGCACCGGAGGAAACCCACGCAGACACGAGGAGAATGTGCAAACTCCACACAGACAGTGACCCGAGCCGGGAATCGAACCCGGGACCCTGGAGCTGTGAAGCAGCAGTGCTAACCACTGTGCTACCGTGCTACTTCTGCATCTTTTTTCTATGTAAGAATCCTGGTTCAGCCTTCTATAAGCCCATCCAAAGGTTCAGCTGGAGGTGTGGCTGTTTTTTAACTCACCATCATTTCTGCGAGTGGAGCTGAAGCCAGTGCGACTCGGCTGTGCTGCCGGTTTTGAATCTCTCGGATGCTTCCTCTCCGCTGGGCCAGGTCTGCCAGCACCACACTGAGATAATCCTCATCCACTGTGATTTCTAGCTTCATCACAGGCTCCAGCACCTGGCTTCCAGCCTGTTTTAATGCCTAAAACATAAAGGGACAGTGTCACTTTGATCAATAGCAAATTCAGGCTTTGGAACTGAACAGGCTTGTAGAATTTGATCATCATGTCTCATTTAAAAAAAAAACGCATCCAGTTCATGATTACAGAGATTTAATGAGGAGATTATGTCACCCAGCAGACCTACAGTCAAACTAAAATGTAAGTGCTCATAAACCAAAGAAAATCGACCCTGGTTACACTGGTGAAGTAAAGATTGAATGAAATAATAGAGAAAACTGTCGCGTGAATGTTAATTTTCTTTGGACTTCAATTTACACAGCACTCAAAACCTTGAAGTAAAAACAGAAAATGCTGGATAAACTCAGCAGGTCTGACAGCATCTGTGGAGAGAGAAACAGAGTTAACTTTTTTGAGTCCATTGATCCTTCTACGGATTCCATTGACCATTCTACAAAAAGGGTCTGTAGAAATTAAGTTATGAGTTAAAAGTTTGTGAATAAAGTTCCAGGGAGCAATTCTCCCATGCCGCTGCGCTGAATTTTAGCTTCAAATGTATTTCGTGGGACTATAACTTTCCATAGCAGATAACATTGGTCAGAATTACCTGTTTAGAGTTTTAAATCTGCTGGAAATGAGATTGCAATGATGCTGCATCTGGGACCAGAGGGAGCAGGGCAAGTAACCATGCAAATCTGGAGCACAGAGAAATTAACAGCACAAGGGCAGAGAAAGGAAGTGCGAGCTAGAGGGGGTGAATTCAATGTCCAATGAACTATAGGCAAAGAAATGGAGAGGGAAAGAAAGTTTGGATTAAGAGAGGAAAAGGGGGGCAATAAGGAGAAGTAAAGGATGTGTTAAATTTTATATTCTTAAAAGTCTGGCAACAACAATTAAAACCTGAAGGAATGAGACTTCTCATTTTTAACAGCTAATTTTCAGTGCCAGAAAGGTTGTTTGATAGAAACGAGTGTTTAACACATCATTAAAAGCACGGTACAGTACCACAGTGGTGGGCGGCATGGTAGCACAGTGGTTAGCACTGCTGCTTCACAGCTCCAGGGACCTGGGTTCGATTCCCGGCTCGGGTAACTGTCTGTGTGGAGTTTGCACATTCTCCTCGTGTCTGCGTGGGTTTCCTCCGGGTGTTCCGGTTTCCTCCCACAGTCCAAAGATGTGCGGATTAGGTTGATTGGCCATGCTAAAAAAAATAGTGTTCTGAGATGCATTGGTTAGAGGGATTAGTGGGTAAATATGGGGGTAGGGCCTGGGTGGGTTTGTGGTCGGTGCAGACTCGATGGGCCAAATAGCCTCTTTCTGTACTGTAGGGTTTCTGTCTATGATTCCTAAAACCTCTTCAGGAGACTCCATCTTCCATTAGTACTTTATTTGTGTTTAGCTTTCTTTATTTTTTTCCCTTTTTTTCCCTGCTGTATCTATCAGATATGTACTCACAATAGAAGGGTAAATTCACTGACCCCATGCTCCCAGTGGGGAGTCACACTCGAAGGGTTAGAGAAATTTATTTAATTCATTCTTGGAATGTGGGCATCACATGCAGGGCCAGCATTTATTGCCCATCTCCAATTACCCTGGATCATCTGGGAAGCGGAGTGGGGATGGGCATGGGAATGACCCTTGAAGTGGTGCAAGTGGTTTGATACAACTGAATGGCTTGATGGACAACCTTAGGGAGCAGGTGTTGCTGGAGTCACATATATAGGCCAAACTGGGTAAAGATGGCAAATTTCCTTCCCTAAAAAGTTGGGTTTTTTACAACAATCTGACAGCTTTATAGACACCCTGACTGATACCAGCTTTTTAATCAGTGTAAGAATGTTTTGGCCAACTTTCAGATCAGGCTGCCTTTGAACACGATACTCTGCTGGGACTACAGGATCACTGAGTTTATCTCAATATCGTCTACATTTGCTTTTTTGGTTGGTTACTTGCTTTGGTTCTTTGATAGTTAGCATCTAAATTAAACAAGCAGTTTCCTTCCACACAGTAAGCACCGGCTAGTTTAGTTACAGCTGCTCATAGCTAGCACAGACGGTTACGCTTGATTGAGCCAAATAAGATGGGGTCTTCATAGCAGATCAGAAAAATCAAGCAGTATGAATTCAGTTTCAGGTTTTGAGTTCGAGTGGGAATAGAGGGATACAAACGGATGGTCTAGTTAGGAACACATGATCGGGCCTGTTCCTGTGCTGTATTGTTCTTTGTTCTGTTTTACATTCAAAACTTTGTGAAAATCATAGAAGAAATCATAGAAACCCTACAGTACAGAAAGAGGCCATTCGGCCCATCGAGTCTGCACCGACCACAATCCCACCCAGGCCCTACCCCCATATCCCTACATATTTTACCCGCTAATCCCTCTAATCTACGCAACTCAGGACACTAAGGGGCAATTTTAGCATGGCCAATCAACCTAACCCGCACATCTTTGGACTGTGGGAGGAAACCCATGCAGACACGAGGAGAATGTGCAAACTCCACACAGACAGTGACCCAAGCCAGGTCCCTGGAGCTGTGAAGCAGCAGTGCTAACCACTGTGCTACCGTGCCGCCCTAAAAAACTTCAGGTTTTTAAAAGTTTCTATTTTAGCAGCGCAATAGAGCCTCAATGTCCTGTGGCACAAAGCAACAGGATGTGGTTCACGAGTGATCATCAATGTGTTGAAGTCAAATGTGAGGCAAAGTGGTTAGCACTGCTGCCTCAGCGCAGTAGTTAGCACTGCTGCCTCACAGCATCAGGGACCCTGATTCACAGCTTGGGTCACTGTCTGTGTGGAGTCTGCATGTTCTCCCCGTGTCTGTGTGGGTTTCAGCTGGGTGCTCTGGTTTCCTCCCACAATCTGAAAGGTGTGCTGGTTAGGTGCACTGGCCATGCTAAATTCTCCCAGTGTATCCGAACAGGCGCCAGAAAGTGACGACTTGGGAATTTTCACAGTAATTTCATTGTAGTGTTAATGTAAGCCTACTTGTGACTAATAAATAAACTAAACAAAAAAGCGAGGGCCTCTCTCACCAGGGAAAGGGAGCAAGTTATTGCATTCATGTGCCTCTTTACAGCTGATCTCACAGTGAAACTTGAAGAAATCTGGCAGTAGTTTGCCACAGGAGAAAGTGCTTCGTCAAAAGGAGGGAACAAGTTTATATCTCACTTGCTGCTGGACCTTCCGGAGCTATGCAACATTCTCCAAGGGTGAGCAGAGAACCTACACCCAGGACTATTGGCGGCATATGCAATTTTGTGGCACTGCAGCAGATTATATGAATGATTCTTCAAGGTGTTATTAAGTTCTTAACAGTCGAACTTTGGTTTGTGCATTCTTTCCACAGCAAGCAAGTTCCCATATTGCTGCTCACAGGAATCGATTTTTTCTAATACGGATGCAGTTTAGTGGGTTTTAGATTAACTCAAATGCGCTGTTTGCAATCAAATTCCTATCGTCATCAGCAGAGCTCCAGGTGAGGATATGGCTGGGTGCACACCAGTGCAAGTGGAAAATTCAGCACTGTGCACTCGCTTATGGTAAGCTGTGCTGCTCCCAACGCTTCACAAGAGGAGTCCCTGGTATCTGCTTGCTTACCATATGAGGATTTGAACCCAGGCTTTTCAGCTGTCTGAAGACCAGCCAGACTATGCTATTTAAACAGTGGAGACAGTAAAGGTTATGAGACCAGACAGCCTCCAAGCTAGAATGTTGAAAAGCACAGGTAGACATTCCCGTAGCCAAGCTGCTCCAAAACAGCTACTTAATAATGTAGAAAATTCTCCAGTCACGTCCAATCCAGATAATAGCACAAATTATTATCCCACCAGATGCTTCAGAAGAGACCTTCTCTCCATCATAACACCAGGAGTGTGTATTCTACTGCTGATTTTAGTGTCAACCTCATTCACAATTCCTGTTAGAAGTCTCACAACACCAGGTTAAAGTCCAACAGGTTTATTTGGTAGCACGAGCTTTCGGAGCGCTGCCCCTTCATCAGCTGAGTGTGATAATCACCTAATGAAGGGGCAGCGATTTGAAAGCTCATGTTACCAAATAAACCTGTTCGGCTTTAACCTGGTGTTGTGAGACTTCTTACTGTGCTTACCCCAGTCCAACGTCAGCATCTCCACATCACAATTCCTGTTATAATAGTGTCAACCTACAGTAAGGGGCTTGGAGAACTTTCAGATTTGGGCTGACGAGTGACAGGCAACTAAGTGCCAGGTAATAGAAACATAGAAGATAGGAGCAGGAATAGGCTATTCGGTCCTTCCAGCTTGACCGGAGAGGCCCGTTCTCTCTCCCTATCCTTCAACAGCATGATCATTGCTGAATTTCCCATCACCTTGGGGACCGGGGCATCTCTATTTATTAACAACCTTTACTGAGGCAGCCATCCCAGCACCGTAGTTACAGGAGCAGGGGAGAAACTGGCTACTCCACAATGACTGCTTCACCTCCTGACTCTCAAAGCCTCACCACCATATAAAAGGCTCCAAGTCAGGAGTGTGACAAATGATTCACCACTCATCCAGATGGGCTCATGAAGCTTAACACCAACCTGAAAAGAGCAGCTTTCCCTGTTCAGTGCTCCTGCCATTTAACTGGACGTTGTCATTCTATTCCAGGCTCTGGTTGAATAGGTTTTCAGTAAGACATCAAGGATTCAGTGTAAATTCAGCAAGTATTAATGGGCAATCGTACCATCAGTGGCTCAATACTGTTCACTAAGACCACCAGTAGAATAAATCGTGGAGATAACAGAAATCCTGGAGCACTTCCAAGGCAGCAATTTAATTCCAGAGTTCAGCTGGTCCTTATTAACCACCCTTCCGGATTATGATGTTCTTTGAACATTGCAATCATTGACACCCTGTGGCGACCTGACACTGTCTGCAAAACCAATTGTGTGTAACAGCGACAGTATTTAGGATGGATTTCCAAGGCCTTACCTTCTGCACGCCACGTGACACGCATGCAGAAATCATTGCCACGGATGTTCCAGGATGCACACTTAAAGACTGCAGTACAACCACGACATCCTGCACAGGGAATCTCAACAGGGGACCTACAATGAAAAACAGGCAAATGGGTCTTAATTGTCATTTGCTTCAGAGTTCACACTTTGTAACTAACAGAACGTGGACAGTTTGTCACCTATGAAAATAAGTGAAATAAATCTAAAAGAAATACATATACTTTGATGGTAAAGATTAGACATGTAACGAGGCACCTTGCAGACACGAGTTTCTGATTCCATTTTCTACAGCATGCAGAGTTTCTTTAGAAAGGTGCTCAATCAGCTGATCTGAAATCTCAATTACGGGCGTTGACATTGTCCCTTCTCCGAGCCATGGATGGACAGAAAGCTCAGCTGTTACCACGTTACGTTTCTCCCCGACTGTTCTGTCCAATGTGTCTGAAGAAAGAAAGAAACAATTTACATTTAGAGTGTTCATGAAGTCCTCAGATGTGAGGTGGACTGGTCGTGCTAAATTGCCCCTTAGTGTCTGAAGATGTGTAGGTTAGATGAATTAGCCATGGTAAATGCCTGGGAGAGGGGGGTGGGGATTTGGCTGGGCAAGATGCTCTTTTGGGGAGTCACCGGGGACTCAATGGACCAAATGGCCTCCTTCTGCATTGTAGGGATTCTATGGTCTATGTGTAGTCATCATTTTGGAAGTTATGTGCCAATATGTGCTTGGCAAAGTCCCATAAACAGAAATGAAATGAATAAGCATATGCTCTGTTTCAGTGAGGTTGGTTGTGAGATGTTATTGGCGAGAACTTCCCTGCTCTTCTTCACATAATGCCATAGGTTGCTTTGCATTAACTTGAACAGGCAGATGGGGCCTTGGTTTAATGCCTAATCCAAAGGACAGCCCTCCAAAATGTACTGTACTGAAGTATCAGCCTGAATTATATACTCAAATCTCTGAACTGGTGCCTGAACCAAGAAACGGACATACTTCAGCATTATTTTGATTGAACTTTGTTGTGATTTCATGGGACTTTTTTTTGTAGTTGTTTCAACTGGTTTAATCTTTGATCCCCATTCTACAAAGACGAAGATCAACATTTTCTATACATTACAGAATCCCGACGGATCTCTGCCAGGCTGCAACTTCTATCAGTGACAAAGACGGGTCGTGGACTCTGGGATATAATTCCACAGCAAGGTTGGTTTGTGTTTTGTGGCTAGCTCCACGGCCTCTGCTAGTCCGGCTGTGGGAGGGAATTGACTGCAAACTCCTTAAATTTTCTTCCATCCAGAACAAGGCTGGGTGCTAGAAACAAGTTGGTGTCCTTTGCAGCTAACATGATTAAGGAAATCCACTGTGTGCTGTGTTACCGTCGTTTGTGAATAATTATAACACACCTGCCTACTTCTGGCTGGTTGTATCATTACATCTCACTTCATTTCTACTGGAAGCAACAGGGCTACGTGAGCAGCACTTGAACAGCATTCCGGCTCCACCTTTGCACTGGTATAATTTTAGTGGAAAACCTGAATCAAAATGTCTAATTTAAGGAATTGCTTCAATGAAATTAAATCATTTGAATATCACAGTGCATTAAGAGCTTACCACTTGAACTAGCAGAGTGCATTATAGTTTCTCTGTAGGCGACTTGGAGGGGTCCGAGATACGCCTCAATTCCATACTCTCTCTTGATACGATCGTGGATTATCTCAATGTGCAACTCACCCATTCCACATAAGACCGTCTATCAAAGCAACAGATAACAGTCAACTGATGTTTGTTTTGGGGGTGGGGAGCGGTAAATGGAGTTAATCCAACTGAATTACAAATAGTATTGAGGGGCTGAAAGGCTTATTCCTATTCCTATGTTCAAACCATTAATTAATCCAGATATTAATTAATTAATCCAGACAATATTCTTCATTTTACATTATACTGGAAATGGCTTTGTTCATTAATCTACCCACCCAATTGGCTGGATGGATGGCTGGTTAGTGATGCAGAGAACTGCCAACAGCGTGGGTTCAATTCCTGTACCGGCTGAGGTTATCCCTGAATGCCCCGCCTTTTCAACCTTGCCTCTCGCCTGAGGAGTAGTGACTCTCAGGTTAAATCACTACCAGTCAGCTCTCTCTCTCTCTCTTAAAAAGGGGGAGAGCAGCCTATGGTCCTCTGGGACTTTCATTTTCACCCATTCCCATCCCCACAAAATTAGCCATTCCAAAGGAAATTAAGTAGCACTTCTAATTGTGAAGGAAAAGTGCAAATATAAATGCTTGGGGTGATGGAAGAGATATATGGCTCATACAGAATACAGCGTGATGCAGAATGCACTGATATGTCAACTTGCCATTTTTTTGGTTGATTGCAAGCTTTTCTCAAAAGCTTGAGAGAAGTTCAGTCAATGAGGATATGTTTTACGCCTCCACATTGCCAGTTTAAATAGCACGGCTTTAAAGTGGATCTTTGTTAATATAATACTTCAGCACAGTCATATCGTTCACCATGCCTTATAGAAGCTGGAATTCCAATCAGGCCTCTAATTGGGTGCCCACACATAAAGCCACAGAAATACCATGAGTACAGCATCCAAGTTTCAAAAAGATAAGCACAACACTGTACAGTGAAGCAAAAAGGGTATAACCCGCAAAGTTATATACATCACCTGACTAGAATCCGGGTCAATCTTCACCTTTAAACTGGGATCTTCCCGCTGCAGGCAGCTAAGAGCATGGTCCAAATCTATACACAAAAAACAAATTTGGGCAAATATTGTGAGAAACTGCAAAATGTAGTCTCATTGCTTGGATATGAATAAACACATTGTAATGTACTGCACCTGGCTGTTTTGCCATTGATGGTGGCTCAATTGTGCAAAAGAAGACTGGCTCTGGAATCTCAACTGCAGCCAACACGGGACCTTCCTGCTCCTTGTGTTTTTTCCCAGATTTGTTCCCTGCTCGACAGGCTGCAGCTGCTGCTGAGGACTTTGATGAAACTATTGTGTCACCAGTTGCTGTCTGAGAGCAATGGAAAAATATATCAAATAGTCATGGTTAGAATTTTACGAGCACTCACCATCCTGAAGTTGGCGCGTAATGTGCTAATCTCGAACTCCCAGTACCATTTAACGCACACCTGAGCATTGATTGGCAATGGGTGGGACTTCTGTCTACCCTTGGAAGAAGGTCCTGCCCGTGAGAGCTGTCAGCCAATCTGATTGGCTCTCCAACCCATCCTGGCACAGCACTGCAGTGGCCAGAAGAGGTACTGCAGCTTTCTTCCTGGGACCAAGTCCTGGAACCATTCTCGAGGTAGGTCTGTCGGGCAGGAAGCCTCAGCAAACACGAATTGAAGACATATTCATGTCGCCAACTACTTAGTCCTTTCTTGGGTGTTATTTGGAGTGAATAATGCTGGGGAGTGAGCTAGGAATCAAAAACAAGAACAAGATATCACAGCATACTGGGTAGAGTTTTACGTTCCCCTGCTGTTTGGTTTGTACAGTAAGAGGTTTAACAACACCAGGTTAAAGTCCAACAGGTTTATTTGGTAGCAAAAGCCACACAAGCTTTCGAGGCTCTAAGCCCCTTCTTCAGGTGAGTGGGAATTCTGTTCACAAACAGAATTTATAAAGACACAGACTCAATTTACATGAATAATGGTTGGAATGCGAATACTTACAACTAATCAAGTCTTTAAGAAACAAAACAATATGAGTGGAGAGAGCATCAAGACAGGCTAAAAACATGTGTATTGTCTCCAGACAAGACAGCCAGTGAAACTCTGCAGGTCCACGCAACTGTGGGAGTTACAAATATTGTGACATGAACCCAATATCCCGGTTGAGGCCGTCCTTGTGTGTGCGGAACTTGGCTATCAGTTTCTGCTCAGCGACTCTACGCTGTCGTGTGTCGTTGCATCTCCACATTGCATCACATTGCATCTCCACAGTTTGGTTTGTAAGCAGAGGTTGGCCATAAAGTCTTTCAGATGGCCTTCCCACCTGGCCCCTGTCTGCCCCAACCTCTCTGCTGTTTTACACTGGGACTGGTGAGGCCCAGGCCAGCCTGCATGCCCTGACTCCAATTGAGGCCAGTAAGTTGTCAATTATTGACCACACCTGTCAACACGCGGACTCAAATCTTGGAAAGCATAACGTTTCAAGAAGCTAATCAATGTTTAAGCAAATACAGAGTGTAAAGTACAGTACTCCCACCTGTTTCAGTCCCACAGCGAGTGCAATATTACCAGCCTGGAGCGCAGGGATCTCAATTTGCTGCTCAGCAAATGGCAATAAAAGGCGACTCATTCGTTCTCTGCAGAGGCCAAACAAGCAGGAATAATCTCGGTAAAAAAAATGTTAGATTTTCACAAAGTATCTTCAAGATTTAAAAGCTCATGTGCAGTTCATGGACTCAAAGCCATTGGCAGATAAATATTACATGCAATGAGATATGATTGATGTACAATATAATTGGCGTTGGGGAGATGGCGGCGCAGTGGTAATGTCACAGAGGTCCAGACTAATGCTCTGGGGACATGGGTTCAAATCCCACCACGGCAGTTGGTGGAATTTAAATTCAATTAATAAAGTCTGGAATTGAAGGCTGGTCTCAGTAATGGTGACCATGAAATTAGCATCGATTGTCGTAAAAATCCATCTGGTTCAATAATGTCATTTGGGGAAGGAAATTTGCTGTCCTCATCCAGTCTGGTCTACATCTGACAGGTAATCTGCATGATCAGCTGACCACCCCTCCCCTCCCCAGCAATCTGAAGACCCCTCGTCCATCCCCTCCACCAATCTCAAAGCCAACCTGCGATACGAAGACGGCTCCCAAATCAGGGCCTTAGTCTTTCCTCGTTTTAAAGTGCAGCATTTAAAATTGCTCAAGCTTCAATCTGAGTAACAGGGAGATTAGAAAAGACAAATGGTTGATATAGTTTCTGAAATAGAGCCAGCCAATTTGGCCGGTTTGTGCGTATTTACAGCTCTGGTGTCTAGTGCTGGACTCAACTGCAATCCTTTTGTAACCTAAACCATTAAAAAAGAACTGCATTTATTTAGCATCTTTCACATTGCAGTTTTATAGACTAATAGTACTTTGGAAATTTAGTCACTAGAGAATCAAAGTCATTAATTTGCCTATTTCTTATCTCAGTTGTGTCACTTCTCAGTCATTGCCTATATCTTGTGATCTCGGTTTGATACACAGAATAACCCATTGCCAGGCAGTAATGCAACTTTCCTACAAGTGGTGGCCTCAATACCAGCTGCTGCCAGGGATTTGATTTGCTTTAGTCGATGAATCAATGGGAGCGAAAGTTTTGGACTGCCAATCTGATCAGAATCTTAAACTAAAACTTGGACCAGACTAGCTGTGCAAACCTACTTTCCTGTTGAGATTTTGTTAACTAAAGGAATAGAGTATAAAGGTAAGGAAGTGTTGCTGCAACCACACAAGGCACTGGTGAGACCAGTAGTGTGTACAGTCCTGGTCCCCTTATTTGAAGAAGGATGTAGTGATATTGGAGGCAGTTCAGAGGAGGTTCACCAGATTGATTCCAGAGATGAGGGGATTGTTTTCTGAAGAGAGTTTGGGCAGTTTAGGCCTATATTCTCTGAAGTTTAGAAGAATGAGAGGTGATCTAATTGAGGTATGTAAGATGATAAAAGATATTGACAAAGTAGAGGTGCAGAGGATGTTTCTTCTTGTGGGGCAATCAAGAACAAGAGGTCATAGTTTTAGGGTAAGGGATGGGAGATTTAAAACACAGATGAGGAGAAATTACTTCTCTCAAAGGGTCGTGAATCTGGAATTCACTACCCCAGAGTGTGGTGGATACATTGAATAAACTTAAAGAGGAGATACACATTTTTAATTAGTGATGTGTTGAAGAGTTATGGAGAACGGGCAGGAAAGTAGGGTTGAGGCCAAGATGAGATCAGCTATGATTGTATTGAATGGGCTGAATTGCCTACTCCTGGTCCTAGTTTTTATGTTCTTAACTTCAGCTGAAATCTAATCTTGGAAGTGAAATTAGGTGTAGGTCACTCAGCCTCTCGACCCAGTTCTGCTATCCAATCAGTTTAGGGCTGATCTATATCTTAACTCTATTAACCTGCCTTGGCTTCATTTCTTGTACTTGCCAGATCGTAAATGTTCTTTTATACGATCCGCTATCTGGGTTCAATTGCCTCCTTTTCATTGCCATCAACATCCTACGTTTGTGTCTAGCCTGTATTTTAACTGAACTGGAAATGCTTGATGCCACTACAGGATGTCAAAAGGTGAAGAAAAGTGTTAAATTCCCCTATAGCAATCCCACTGAAACACATCACAAAATATAAATTAAAACAATGTCAGAGCCATGCTTCCTCTTGTGCAGGATATTTATTTATCCATTACTTTCTGACAGCAAGATAAATACTCACGTGCAGTTTTTATTGATATTGTAAACAGCTGACTGAGGTTTCATTGTGCCAGAATAGATGCGGACAAAAACCAAAGGCCCACGCTGTTTATCATGAACGACTTTAAAGGCGAGGGCACAAAGGTCATCCCCATAACAACGGCTGAAAACACGAGGAGGATGTTAACATGAGAGAAACTTCAAAAAAAATTATATACAAATAACTTTCAGTTTTTGTTGTATAAAAATATACTTCACAGACCTTAATTAATGAAACAAACCAATATGGCCTAAAGTAAAGTTTATTTATTAGTCACAAGTCGGCTTACATTAACACTGCAATGAAGTTACTGTGAAATTCCTCTAGTCGCCACATTCCGGCGCCCGTTCGGCTCAATGCACCTAACCAGCACGTCTTTCAGAATGTGGGAAGAAATCGGAGCATGCAGACACGGGGAGAACGTGCAAACTCCACACAGACAGTGACCTAAGCTGGGAATCGAACCTGGGTCCCTGGCCCTGTGAAGCAGCAGTGCTAACCACTGTGCTACCATGCCACCGAGAGAGAACTCATCACTGAATTAGAAGATTGGTTCAACCAATCATTACTCACAAACCAAGCACGAGAATGTTCCATTACACCATGAAGAACTCAACATTGGGAACTGAAAATAGGCAACCGCTTTCCTCTTGTCCAAAATGGATGACTACGCTGTATTTAACTGTCAGACTGTTTATGGATGATAAGTTTATGGGTGGAATTTACAGCTGCAGCAAGGATATATAACAGGTGCTATCAATAGCAACTTACATTAAGATAGCTCTGTTAATGCAGTAAAAGATCCCATGCTGCTTCACAGGAACGGTATCAAACATAATCGTAAACTGAGCCACATATGGAGATATTAGACCAGGTGGTCAAAAGCTTGGTCAAGAGGTCAGTTTTATGGAGTGTCTTAAGGATGGAGAGAAAGGCAGAGGCGCGACGGGGTTTAAGCAGCAAAATTCCAGAGCTTAGATCTTCAGCAGCCGAAGACCAAGCCACCAATGGTAATGTTACTAAAATCAGGGATGCTCAGGAAACCAGAATTGGAGCAGCATGGAGATCCATAAGGGTCGTGGGGCTGGAGGGTTATGAAGCAAATTGAAAACAAGGATGAGAATTTTAAAATTGAGGTGTTGCTTAACCAGGAGCCAAGGTAGTTCAATAAACACAACGGTGGTGGCAAAGGTACCTTACCCCCAATAAACCCCTCACCACCCTACTTCCCTTTTCGGCCTGCAAGCTGACATTGTAAATGGCCCCCTCTCTGCGGGTACTGTCCCTCTCCCTTTCAAAAGTGCCAGCATCATTCTTACCCTCGAACTCTCTGTCCTTGCAAACTACTGGGTCATCACCAATCTCCCTTTCCTCTCCAAAATCCTTGAAAAGATTGTTGCATTTCAAATTCTTGCCCACCTTTCCAGCAAAAATAGTGTTTGAACCTCTCCAACTCTTCATCAGGTCCTCCCGACAGCTGCAGAGCCAGAACTGAAACGGCCTGCATTAAAAACATAATGACATCCTCCACGTACTCTCTCTTTTATCCTTCCCTAATCTTTCAGAAACATTTGACATACTCAACTGCACAATTTCTTCTCCAATGCCTTTTCACCACTGTTTTGCCGAGTGAGACTGTTCTTTTTTTATTACACTCTTACTTATTCAATCATAGCCAGTAAATTTCCAGCAATGGCTTCTCTTCAACCTCTGCATCATTATCTCAGGAGTTCTCCAAGGATTTCTGCTTGGTTCGTTTTCTTCCTCTACCACAGGCTTTTCCTTGGCAACACCATTCACAGGCATGAGGTCAGCATCTGTGGGTGTCCTGATGACATCCAGCTCAACCTCTTCATTATTTTTCTTGACCTTTCCACTGTCTCCGTGCTGAGCCAACATCCAATTCTGGATAAGGTTTTGGAAGGACAAAGCCACTGTCTTTGCTGCCTTCTCCTCTCACAACAACCCCCCCAAAATAAACTCCTTTACCTCACCGCTGATTTTATCCCCTTTCTTCTTTCTCTTTAGAAAGGCATTTAGTTTACAGCCAATGTGTGGATACAGATTGATCCTAACTATTCAGGTCCAAACTATACTCAACCTCGCAACAGCTGCTCACCATCACCCCTGACCCATGTTGGCTCCCGTTCCAATGCCAGGATTTGAAAATTCTCATTCATGTGTTCAATAATCTTGATGACCACTCTGTAATCTCCACCAGCTTTACAACCCTCCGAAAGCTCTGCACCTCTCCGACTCTCCTCTGTTCCTGTGACTCTGTTTTCTTACACATTCTCCCCCTACCCTACCAGCATTAGTGGCCATACTTTCAGCCATCCAAGCCCAATGGTTTGCAATTCCCTCCTTACTGCATGGTAGCTCTCTCTCTCTCCTTCTTTAAGACTTTCTTTGAACCCTACTTCTTTCACCAAGCCTTCAGTCACCCCAATGTACTAATATTTATCTATGGGGAGGCGATGGCCTAGTAGCATTAATCTGGACTATTAATCCAGAAACTCAGCTAATGTTCTGGTGACCTGGATTCGAATCAATGGTAATGTTCACCAATGTCCTTTAGGGAAGGAAATCTGCCGTCCTTACCTGGTCTGGCCTACATGTGACTCCAGAGCCACAGCAATGTGGTTGACTCTCAACTGCCCTCGGGCAACTATGCATGGGCAATAAATGCTGGCCAGTCAGTGACGCCCATGTCCCACGAATGAATCAAAAAAAAATCTGTTTCTATGACTTGGCATCAAGTTTTGTTTGATTATACTCTAGTGAAGTTGTAATAGCATCATTGCTGAAACTCAAGTACTCACATAAAGTCGTGCTGGCATTCATTTGGGGCTGGTAGATACTTTGTGATGGCATCCATTAACAGCTGCACACCCTTATTCTTCAATGCACTTCCACACAAAATGGGTACTGCTGTTTGTGCCAACGTGACTCGGCGGATAGCCGCACTTAGCTGCATTTAAAATACCCAGGGTCAGGTTTGTTTTAAAAAAAAGTTATGTTATTTTTACTTTCAATTTTCAGATTTACTAAATCAATGGCATCAAATATAATACTGGTGTTTCTAGGTAACTCACACATTGTATTGCAACTGAGCAACTAAAAAACTACAACATGAAGAGAGTTCTTGATTTACAAATTATCCACAAATCATTTTTGTCCCCTGTATCTCCGATGCTCAGGAAAACATTCCCTTTCATCCCAGATTAACTCTTTCAGCATAGAAATCATAGAAACCCTACAGTGCAGAAGGAGGCCATTTGGCCCATCGAGTCTGCAGCGACCACAATCCCACCCAGGCCCTACCCCCACGTATTTACCCGCTAATCCCTCTAACCTACGCATCTCAGGGGCAATTTTTAACCTGACCAATCAACCTAACCTGCACATCTTTGGACTGTGGGAGGGAACCGGAGCACCCGGAGGAAACCCGCGCAGACACGAGGAGAATGTGCAAACTCCACACAGACAGTGACCCAAGCTGGGAATCGAACCCAGGTCCCTGGAGCTGTGAAGCAGCAGTGCTAACCACTGTGCTACCGTGTCGAGCATAATGACTCACTGACAACAGTTTCTAATTTAGATGTTCTTTTTCATATTGGTCTGCCAATGTTTGAGGGAAAATGGTGGCATAGCGGTAATGTCACCGGACTAGCAATCCAGAGGCCAAAACAAATGCTCTGGGGGCACAAGTTCAAATCCCACCACGGTATCTGTTGGAATTTAAATTGAATTAGTAAAACGTGGAATTGAAAGCTGGTTACTGTGAAGCGCTCATCGATTGTCAGGAAATCTGTCACCCTTACCTAGCCTGGCCTACATGTGACTCCAGCCCCACAGCAAGGTGGTTGACTCATAACCACTTTCTGAAATGGTCTAGCACATGGTTCCCAAACTGGGGTCCGTGGAACCCTGGTGTTCCATCAGAGCCCTCCAGGGGTGCACAGACAGTAGTTTTTTCAAATCTGAAAAAATAGCGCACAAACTAAAATGTGTGCCTGAGCCAGCCAAAGGAGGAAAGATTCGTGAAAGAACTAAATATTAAATTGGCCAATCAGAGCGCGCCCTCTCTGAGCATTTTCTGATTGGCTATTCAGCCTATGCTCAGAGAGGCAGGGCTCTAATTGGCCAGTTTGATTTCTTGTTTTTTCTCTGTTGCTGGGCAGAAAAGTGGCCGAGCGAACAGAGCAGTGGTCTATGCAGCGAAGGAAAGTACTCTTACTCAGCAAGAGAAATTGTTAGCCTGGCAGTGTCCACCACATCTTGAGAATGCATTTTTAAAAATACAAATCCTAGCAAATAAACTCAATGCTATGTAAGGGGAGGTTTGGCAGGGGATTCGTGGGGGTGGGGGGGGGGAGAGAGCGGGGCGGGTTCTGCTTTTGGAGGGGATTCATGTGAGTGGGCTAAAACGTATCATTGACAATGATAAGAGCGTTTGGGGGTAACCCGATACTCTTGGGAGGTCACGAGGGGTTCCATGGCTGGAAAGGTTCGGGAACTCCTGTCCTAGCACATCACTCAGATAATGGGTAATTCGAATGGCCTTGCCAATGATCTCCACATCCCATGAAAGAATTTTAAAAATGATTTATCATGTTAATGTTATCAATAATCAGAATGCTGTGTGTTCAAACCCCGCTAAATGCTCGAGCTGCTTCTGTGCAGATTGGAGGGAGTGCTGCATGGTTGAAAGTGCCAGCTTTTAGATGCAATGTTACACTAAGGACGTATTTGTTCAGGGAGTCAATTAAGACCGGTTAAAGGAGGCCAACTGAGATTCTCCAGCCAGTCTCCATGTTCCTGCAGGTGGCAGGTGCTGGTTTCTTGGAGGTGGCATCCCAGAGCTAGGGGGTGCTCCAGGCAAGCTAAAAGGCCCTTCTTCCATTGGTGCAGGAGCAGCTGTAGGCTCTCCTTGCCCTCCACGCCTGCACCCCCCTCCAACCACCCACCTCCACCCAAAAACAGTTGCAGCTTGGCTGCAAATTGTATTTTTTAAATTTAAAATTCCAAAACGTTGGATAGAATTCCATTTTGAACCGTCCTCTCCCTTACTTACCTGACACGGCAGTCTCAAGCTGGAAGACCTCTGATTGGTTTCCAGCTTCGAGAGCCCACCCGTCACTCTACATTGGGTGGGGACCATGCCCTCTGGCCACTAATTGGCCCCTCCAGATGAGATCACACTGAGTGAGTGTTTTTGTGTTACGCGGCGCGGGCTGCTGACTCACATTCCAGCCTGACAGCAGGATTCAGAAACCCCCAGGGAAAATCCCACCCATCAAGAGGGAAAGCTGACAATCATCGTCGGAAGATTTAGGAAACTCACTCTTCCAGGAGGAATTGCATCCAGGTTGTCACTTAGCACTCCCAGAACCAATTCAGCAAACTCATCATCCAAATCTGCGACCTGTATTCAAACAAACACCGAGAAATGAATAGCATATTAATGCCTGGCATGAAATTTAGATTATTTCACACAAAAATGGTTTTAGCAGTGGTTCGCACTGCTGCCTCACAGCGCCGGGACTCGGGTTCGATTCCCGGCTTGGGTCACTGTCTGTGTGGAGTCTGCACGTTCTCCCCATGTCTGTGTGGGTTTCCTCCGGGTGCTCTGGTTTCCTCCCACAGTCTGAAAGACGTGCTGGTTAGGTGAATTGACCCGAATAGGCGCCGGAATGTGGCGACTATGGGAATTTCACAATAACTTCATTGCAGTGTTAATGTAAGCCTCACTTGTGACTAATAAATAAAGTTTAACTTCAACAGTTTAATTTTGCCAAAACACTTTTTTAATTCTCAAAGCAAAACAAGGACAATTCTATTGATAAATTTGTAAACTGACCGTTGTAGAAACTATTCAAGGAATGTGATGATTTGACCGTGGCACCTTGGAATTGTTATTGCTTTTCAAACAAAAGTTAGTGTTACTTTTTACCTAGTGTGAAATGTCGCACTGATAAAGCGCCAGAGTTACTGGCTGCTAAATTCCTCCTTCTGTCTGTGAGTGGAGCAAAGGTACCAACCCCAATAAGCCAGTAATACATTATTCACATTAATGTCCAATATGGACCTTTCCAGAGACTGGGGAAAACATCCAAAATCTCACACAGATGTTGGCTTACAATAACTTCTGAATAAATGTAAATGTAAACTTGCTGAAACACTTAAGTCCATTTGAAAGTATAAATGAAGTTAACTCAGAAAACAGGATTTTTTTCCGTTAGCTCAGTAGAAGAGTCGCAGAGTGGGATTTTCCAGCCGTCCCTGCCAGCAAGATCATCCAGTCCCACCGTCGGTGAGGCCCCGCCATTGGGTGCAAACGGGAAAACCAGTTTGAAAACTGCTGGACCGGAAGATCCGGCCAAAACACGCCGCAGGGGGCATGGAAAATCCTGCCCCTAGCGTCTCAAAATGTTAACTCTGTTTCTCTCTCCGTGGATGCTGCCAGGTTAGCTGAGTTTTTCCAGCACTTTCTGTTTTTATTTCAGAAAACAGGGAAATGATTCTTATTGTGGAACTTGCCAGTGGGAATGGGGTAAAGTCCACCATTCACGCCTATCTGGTTTGCCTTTTCACTTGCCCGTGCTTTGTACTCTGCTCATATGATGGGCAATGTGGTGCACAATGTTCAGTTATCCACAGTGTCTTAATGTTGAGGGGCCGGCTCCATTGCAAATTGGCAGTTCCCACCTCGAACAGAGGGGCTGCTGATATATTTCAAGGCCGGAGGACCTCCATTTAATAATTCTAGGTGGGTATATCAGGAACATGGCACAGGGGATGGGAGCTTGAATTGAACTGAACTGATTGTATTGTGTAGAGACTCCCCCGTCTGTTGTATACAGGTACTGCAACACAATACTGCTCGAATCAATACTGCCCCCGCAAGGCTGGAACCTATCTAATTGAGTCCTATTCAAAAGCATGTTCTCCGTTTAAGAGTTTGCGGGAATCGGACATTCCCTCTGCGAACATTGAGAGTTGATTGTATTGTTAATAATGGCAAATAATAGAGTAGATGTACTAAACATTCTACCTTGTTTGCCAACAGAAGACCCCCCCCCTCTCGCCCCATGGCTATGGGCTGCTCCAAAACTCATGCAAAACCACATCTTAATTTATGCAGCCTTTGGCGAGGGGGGCATGTCAGAAACACTTGCTGTTCAAAAAACTACTACTTGCGGGGGGGGGGGGGACAAAACTAATGTTCATTGCCCCTCATCTCTGTAGTGTTATTAATTTTGTGCTTGCACCTCATCACAGTTTAAGTTAAATTAGCCTATTTACATCCTCAATACCTCTGCTGTCCAACATGTAAGCACCTCAGTGCTGTGCCCTTTCAATCTTATCGAATAAAACAAACTGAATTCTCGGAGCCACCCACTTCATAATTTTTGTTGCTCTCTGGCCCCTTACTAATACATCGACATCTTCTTGACCAATTTTTCAATAAAGTCAATTGTGTCCATTTAAATTTGGGAGTTGTTGTGGATAAAATTTGTTACATGTTAACTGTGGAATGCAAAATTGACCAAACCCTGTTAAATTCCTGGCTGCAGATCATGTTCTTTAACATGGTTGCAAGTTATTACAAACAGGGCTGTATTCCCTTCGAAATGATTTTGTACTTTTTAGTATTCTCTTTCCTTAGTTCTATTTTGTGTGTGGATTTTTTTTTGCATTAATAAAAGTGCTCGAGAGTTTGTGTCAGACCTTGCTGGTCAGTCGGTTGTATAATTCTCTGATGGGTATAGTTAATTCCTCCCCCCCCCTCCCCCCCCACTGCCCACCACAAGCTGTTCCTAAGTCACAGGTTTCATGATAAACTCATCTGCATTCTAGGAATTACCTGTACTCACAGAGAATTGTCAACTGCTGAAATGGGCTGCTGGAACGTGCAGAATACGGGCTCCCAGCAGGCTACTAAAGGGAGTGTGACTATCTGCTGAGAGTGGAACTGTGGACGGAGACTAGTAACATCAAGATGGTCTGCTGGAACTTGTTTGATTGCCTCTGAGTGGGCACATTCATAGATTTGTTTCCTAAAGATTGCAGTGGCAGCTGGGTAAGGTGTCCACTAGTCCTGCTTGTCCATGGGTCTTTGAGGCCGTTAAGAAGCCAAATACGGGCTTCTTAACCTCAACCTACAGGACCTCAACCCACTTCCACAATATACTGGGCAGTGGAAGGTGCACGACCGTGGGAAGGCCATTTTTTCACCAAAGAAACTGGAAGGGTGAGGAGGAGGGGATGCACCTTCTGGGGGGAGTGCCCTGTCCATCAGCGGCATACGAGAGAGGGCTGCCAAGCTCATACCCATCCTTTGTTCCTTCCTGCCTGGCCTCAAGATCTTTCCAAGATGGCGCCAGAGTGTGGCGATTTCTTGCAAACTGTGCCCAGCATACCCTCTAATTCTATCTTTTACTCTTGTTCTATGCTTCTAAAATTTTATTCTAATTCTTTAAAACTCTCTAACAATGACATTCTGTCACCTCTCCTTTCCTTCCCTATGTATGGTATGCTTTGTCTGTATAGTGCACAAGAAACAATACTTTTCACTGTATACTAATACATGTGACAATAATAAATCAAATCAAACCATCCCTCTGGCTCCTCTCCCTAGGGTACCCAATCTTTCCCCACCCAAAACTCCCTGAAATGACCTGGGTCTGGGCACTGTCACCTTTCCTCATGGGCCTGCTTGCCGCCCCACAAGCATCCAGCACAGAGTTCCAGCACTGTTGGGACTGCAGATGCTGCCAGGCAATCAGGTTGACTGGCAGCTTTCAAGGGCAGGACGTCCTTGCACTAAGGAACAGGAGCTCCAGTCCTGGCTTGTTGAGGCCACTGCAGTGTAATATCAAAGAGGGCAGCCTTTTCCACCTGGGCAAACGTGTTCTCCCGCAAAATTCAGCCCATTGGTATAGATATTTAAATGCTTTAAGCATTTACTTTGAAACTTTACTTGTTCTATGAGGGCATATCTTGCATCTCTGGCTTCCTTTAAAAGTTCATGGTCGTCTGTTGGCACTAAAGGATCTCGGCTAAAGACTGTGCCGTCATCATCATCAATGGACTTCGGGCACCATAGAACCTTTTCATTTGTGACAAGGTCAACCACCCCATTAAAGGTCTTCCCAGTTCCAATTGGCAGCTGGAATTAAAGAAATAAATACTATGAGAAAACAATACAAAGTATGTCAAAATAATCAGTCATAAATCAGACTCTACACAATGATTTCGGACCAGCTAGTTTTAAATCAAGCCTAAACTACATTTTGATCTAAGGGCAACCATTCCACATGAAGGTAAATTTTCCTGGTTCTGCACACAATGTATTGGATTCACTGTGCACGGCATGTACCAGATAGTCAGGTAGCTTGGAGGACAAGCCTGTCAGAGAACCAGCTTGATTTTGTTCCATTTAAGTTAATGGATAGAGGAACAACCAGGTTCCAGGTTGGTGTAGTCCAAGCAGATCGATTTGCTGCTATTTGTAAATCTCCCCTATTCGCCTAATGACGCAGGTGCATTTAAGCAACACAGTCATTTCTATTTACTCTGTCCAAAATTCTAAAGATGCAATCTAGATATTGCATAGTATTTGAAAAGGAATTAGTTCAGGGTTTTATCACGAGAGGTTACTTAGACACAAGCTGAATATTAGTGTGATAAAGCTGTGGTAAACTGAAAGACAATTGGGAAAAAACAAGTGGAAGAAAACAATCGTAAGTAGAATATTTGGAATTTAAGTTCTGAAAATAGGCATCTCATGGTTTGTAATCCTGTAACACTGAATTATTGTTCCAATACCAATTGACTATCCCAATGTTAAAAAAAATGGAAATTTCTGTTCAAGCGAAGATTATATTTTTCCTCAAATTAACTATCAAAAGCAAATATATTGCGGAACATTTTAGAAAATGCAGGAAAAGTAGATTCTGCTGTCGATGGTGAAAGCAAGGGTGCTTGCTGAGCACAAAGTAAGTCTCACTGAGACACACTGGCAAGAACTCCATTCTATCACCATGCAGTGGGACTGGAACCGATTGCAATGTTCTTTACTGCGCACTCTCAGCATGGAGCAGTACTGATGCCTTCTGAGCAGCCAATCACATTAAAGGATTTTCACAGACACACAATTATCACATTAGAAGTTATTTAGACACGAGCTGAAGAGAAGAGTTAAACATTAGCGTGGGCCTCAATTTGGAGTTATGTCATCGGATTGGGCCAGATGGGGGTGAGAGTTGGGCCTGGTTGGCAGTGGGGAGAATTCCCAAGTTGGAGGGGGTACTCCCTTGGTGTGTGGGGAAAAGAGGAAGGGGGAGGAGGAGTACCATGGTGGGGGTTAGTTGGGGGGGGGAGGGGGGGAGATGGAGGGAAATCTCTGGGGTGTTGAGGGCAGGGACTCCTGTGGGGGAATGCTGGGGGTGGGTGGGGGGGGGGGGGGGGAGTCTCCTGTGGATTGGGGGAGTTGGTTTGGGCCTGTGCAATAGTTACCCAGAGGTTAGAAGAGGTTTTAATTCTTCTAACTTTTTCTGGGCAACTACTGATGCAACCCAGTTGGAACCATCCAAAGTTTGTGATTTAAAAAGCATTTAAGCATCGTTCCTGTAAAGGGCAATTGCCCAGAGGAGGTTTGCACTTCCAGAAAATTGCCGTCTAAACCTTACTGGGAAGTTCCCAAGGGGATTCCACAGTGCATTTTTAGGGGACCTCTACCCTGTATGACACCTGGAACTCGGTAATTAGGAAATAAGAGCAAGGAATTAGGAAAGAAAATGAAATAACACCTCCTCTTCCGGAATGATAGTGAACCCTTTGAACCTAGCTTACAAAATTCAGAGTAGTTCTGCAATTTTTAAGCATTAATAATGCCCCTTTTTTAAAAAAGTGCATTTTTGACGGCACAGTGGTTAGCACTGCTGCCTCACAGTGCCAGGGACCCGGCTGGATTCCAGCATCGGGTGGCTGTCTATGTGGAGTTTGCATGTTCTTTCCATGTCTGTGTGTGTTTTCTCCGGGTGCTCCGGTTTCCTCCCACAGTCCAAACATGTGCAGGTTGGGTCTGATTGGCCAAGCCAAATTGCTTCTTAGTGTCAGGGGGATTAGGAGGGTAAATACGTGAGGTTACGAGGATAGGGCCTGGGTGGGATTGCTGTCGGTAAAAACACGATGGGCCGAATGGCCTCCTTCTAGATTGTAGGGATTCTATGAAAATAATACTACTCTAAAAATAAAGCACTCTTCATTACTTATGAAAATATCACTAATGTGATATTCTTTTCATAGACGTATTCAAATAATACATTTTATTTTACACTTTGAAGGTAAAACTTACCTGCAGCAGAAGTGGCTTAACTTTCAGCTTCTGTTTAATGCTTTCAATGGAGTAAGAAAAACTGCAGATCAAAGAGACAATAATATTTACCCAAAACTCCAAATTCAACCAATTAACCACAAGCCATAATATCTCTAATTCAAATATATGTTGGAAAATTATCCAGAACAAAGGCATTCTTCAAGAATTGGAAAAAGATGGAAGTTCTCATCAAGCACATACACTGGAAACTGAATCAAAAACAGAAGGTGCCGGAAATATTAGTCAGAATCTCCAAGTGGAAAGATTGGACAAGTTAGTGTTTCCAGTGTGGACTTTTTATCACCTTTTATCCTCATTTGGGTCTCCTTCTCATTTTATCCTCCAGTCAATAAACACAGTCTGTATTTAGAAATACAGAGGCTATATTGAGCAGGAATAGGCCATTCAGCCCCTCGAGCCTGCTCCACCATTCAACAAGAGCATGGCTGATTTTGTACCTTAACGCCATTTTCTGCATTGCCCCATGTCCCATGTTAGCTTTAATATTGAAAACTCTGTCCATCTTTGTCTTGAACCAACTCGATGACTGAGCCTCCACAGCGCTCGGAGTGAAGAAATTCCTCCCCATCTCAATCCTTTATGCGACTTCAGGAAATGCAGTGGAGGACCTGTCCACATCAAAGGTGATGAAGTGGAGATGGTCGAGAGTTTCAAGTTGCTATGTGTTCAGATCACCAACAATCTGTCCTAGTCCCACCAAAGCTATAGTTAAGGAAGCCCACTAACATCTCTACTTTCTCAGACGACTAAGGAAATTGGACATGTCCGCTACAACTCTCAACAATTTCTACAGATGTACCATAGAATGCATTCTTTCTGGATGTATCACAGCTTGGTATACTCCTGCTCTGACAAGAGTGCAAGAGGCTACAAAGGGTCGTGATGAAGCCCAGTCCATCATGCAAAGCAGCCTCCCACCCATTGACACTGCCTACACTTCCCGCTGCCTCAGAAAAGCAGCCAGCCCAATCAAGGACCCCACGCACCCCGGACATTCTCTCTTCCACCTTCTTCCGTTGGGAAAAAGATACAAAAGCCTGAGAACACATACCAACCGACTCAAGAACAGCTTCTTCCCTTCTGCCATCAGACTTCTGAATGGTCTTACCATATATTAAGCTGATCTTTCTCTTCACCCTATCAGCAACTGCAACACTATATTCTGCACCCTATCCTTTTCTTTTCCCCTATGTACTCTATAAATGATATGCTTTGTCTGTAACAGCGCGCAAGAAACAATACCTTTCACTGTATCCCAATTCATGCAACAATACTAAATCAATTCAGTTCAAATATATTCAATAATAATATATTTTTAAAATTATCAACTTGAACTTCCTCATTTCATTGAGGATTTTAATGTGTATCCATTTGGTCCTGGCGCCTCCTAGTTATTTAATGCTTTAAAGTTGATATTGGGGCTGAGGCACATTGTTGCAACAGTTTAGAAGCAACTTTGATTGATGTGTAGTTTATAACAGACCTTTCAGGATAAGTGAGATGCTACGAATGAGTATCAAGTAGGAATCTGTTCCTTTTCCCAGCACTGGCAACCTTCATGCAAATAATAAGGCAAAATTTTCTTACTGTGGATGTTGAACTCGTTACCTGGCTCTGGATTTATCCATCTTGTTTAAGAAGCATATTCGAGGAACATGATGCTTATCCGCCTGTCGCCACACAGTCAGCGTTTGTGCCTAAACAAAACAAATGGCACCAGTGTGTGCTCAGTGTTCGAGGTGCAATACATTTAATGTCAAAAGGTGGAGATGCGGGCGTTGGACTGGGGTGGGCACAGTGAGAAGTCTCACAACACCAGGTTAAAGTCCAACAGGTGTATTTGGAATCACGAGCTTTCGGAGCGCTGCTTCTTCATCTCAGCTGATGTTTTCTCCGTTTTGTGTGTAAAAGAGGGCAACACATTTTTAAATATAAGCTGTTTGTCCCAGTTTTTCCTAATTGGACTTCCTGCAGTATTCATGGGCAAGAACAGCAGGACTAACCCTTGTTCTTTGTAATACTATTCTTAAGCTGCCAGGTATCAATCATTAGGGTGGCTGGGCATATTTAATTACCCTCAGTGCCCTGAGATAATCTGAATTCTAGCCGTCAATTCCTGCTGGAAGGTACATGCGACTGGTTGACTATGGAGTAGAGTTTGTATACATGGAAGAATACAGTAACATGAACTGCTGCTTTAAAACGCCGCTCACCTCCACACCAGCTGAAGCATCAAACACTGCCACTGCTCCATCAAGTACACGTAAAGAGCGTTCAACTTCAACCGTGAAATCCACGTGACCTGACAAAATGCAAGATTCACTACAGTGAGGTTTAGTTTAGGTGCATTGGGCATGATTCACCGAGCACATGAAAGTTAATTGAATGGCGGGGAGAGGAAATGACATGTACATGATTCTTTCCAGTTTTTAAAAAAAGTATCAGCTGACCCATTCAGTAGGTGACCTTTCACCTCATGCAATTCTTTCCTCTCTCAGATCTGCCATTCATGAGGCACAAATCCTTAAATGTGCCTGCAATCTTCACTGTCTGCACTCCAAATTAACCTCGCATCTGGGAGTAATTGACTGTATTGATATTCATATTACGCATGATTTGTTTTCCTGTTTTGTGTTTTGCAGTGAAGTTCCAATTACCAGTTTCCATTTTCCACTGACAGGCAGACAATGGAGATTCCATTATATGTCTATCTCTCAAGCAGCTAAATGAGGCAGATTCAGCAGAATCATTTTCACCCTGCAAAGGGAATGATTCCCTTTCTAGCCCAGAACAATTGCACTTCATTCAGCTTCAGTTCAGACATTTACAATTAGCAAGCACGTCAGACACTTGTCTATCCTTCATTTATATCATGCCTTTCACTATTGAGGTTATCCCAAAAAGTGCCCCAGTGCTCACTGTTGAAGTATGGTTCAGTGACACATTGATTTGAAAATGGTGCCTATTAGCACAGATAGAGGGTTAGTTAGCTAACAGCTAACCAATGGACCATTTTGGGTACCTTGGGTTGGCAAGGTGTAATGAGTGGAATGCCACAGGGACCAATGCTGGGGGTCTCAACTATCTATAATTTATATTAATAACTTGGATAACTTGGGCGGCACGGTAGCACAGTGGTTAGCACTGCTGCTTCAGAGCTCCAGGGACCTGGGTTCGATTCCCGGCTTGGGTCACTGTCTGTGTGGAGTTTGCACATTCTCCTCGTGTCTGTGTGGGTTTCCTCCGGGTGCTCCGGTTTCCTCCCACAGTCCAAAGATGTGCGGGTTAGGTTGATTGGCCATGCTAAAAATTGCCCTTAGTGTCCGGAGATGTGTAGGTTAGAGAGATTAGTGGGTAAATATGTAGGGATATGGGGGTAGGGCTTGGGTGGGATTGTGGTCGGTGCAGACTCGATGGGCCGAATGGCCTCTTTCTGTACTGTAGGGTTTCTATGATTTCTATGAACAGTATCGAACGTGTGGTTGCTAATGACACAAAAATAGGTAGGAAAGGAAATTGTGAAGAGGACATAAGGAGTCTGTGAAGGGGTATAGATTGGTTAAGTGAGTGGGCAAAGACTTGGCAGATGGAGTGTAACGTGGGAAAAAGTGAACTTGTCCACTTGTCAGGAAGGATAAAAAAGCAGCAGATTACTTAAATAGAGAGTGATTGCAGAACTGAGTTTAGAAATCGGGAGATAATGCTGCAGCTGTATAGGACCCTGGTCAGACCCCACCTGGAGTACTGTGCCCAGTTCTGGTCGCCTCAATACAGAAAGGATGTGGAAGCCATAGAAAGGGTGCACAGGAGATTTACAAGGATGTTGCCTGGATTAGGTGGCATGCCTTATGAGGATAGATTGAGAGAGCTAGGTCTTTTCTCCTTGGAGAGGCGAAGGATGAGAGGTGATCTGATAGAGGTGTATAAGATGTTGAGGGGTATTGATAGAGTGGATTCTCAGAGGCTTTTACCCAGGGCTGTAATGATTTCCACAAGAGGTCACAGGTTTAGGGTGCTGGGGAGTAGGTACAGAGGAGATGTTAGGGGTAAGTTTTTCACTCAGTGGGTGGTGGGTGCGTGGAATCTGCTGCCGGTAGTGGTGGTGGAGGCGGATTCGATAGGGTCTTTTAAGAGACTTTTGGATAAGTTCATGGAAGTTAGTAAGATAGAGGGTTATAGGTAAGCCTAGTAGGTAGGGACATGTTCGGCGCAACTTGTGGGCCGAAGGGCCTGTTTGTGCTGTAGCTTTTCTATGTTCTAACTCTGAAGTACAGAGGGGTCTGGATATTCTGGTACATGAATCACAAAACGTTAATGGGCAGATACAGCAAGTGGTTAGGAACACACATGGGATGTTGCCATTTAGATTCCATTTGCCTTGCAATACAAATAGAGATGTTGTACAGGGCATTAGTGAGACCCCCTGTGGACTACGTCCCTATTGACGAATGGACACAACGGCAGTTCGGAGAGGTGTGCGTGCATGCGTGCGTGCGCATGTGTGTGTGTGTGTGTGTGTGTGTGTGTGTGTGTGTGAGATTGGACAGATTGTGCCTGTATCCATTGGAGTTTAGAAGAATGAGAGGTGATCTTACTGAAACATGTAGGATCCTGAGGGGGCTTGATGGGGTGGATGCTGAAAGGATGTTTACCCCTCCAGGAGACAAGAACCAGGGGACACAATTTAAAAATAAGGGATCTTTCATTTAAGATGGAGATGAGGAGAAATATTTTCTCCCAGAGGGACACAATTCTGTGGGACTCTTCCTCAGAGAGTATTAAAGGCAGGGTCATTGAATATTTTTAAGGCTAAAGTAGGTAGACTAACAAGGAAGCCAAAGGGTGTGGGGGGGTAGAAAGGAAAATGGAGTTGAGGCCACAATCTGATCAACCATGAGCTTATTGAATGGCAGAGCTGACTTGAGGGGCCAAATGGCCCGCTCCTGTTCCTAATTTGTATGTTCAATGAGTTAACACTTCTCAGTTCCATGTATGTGGTGGTATCATCAGAAAAACAGCCCAACTTCTCCCAAAAATAATCTCTGGAAGTCTCTTCCTTAAAGACAATGTCCCTACAAAACGATCTTACACAAAATTGTATTCTGTCTGACAAGTGTTTTTACCCTCTGTATATTTGGCAACATAAAACATCTACAGTTGAACAGTTCATTTTCCCTCAATGTTTGATTCAGATTTTAAAATATTGCACAATTATGTGTCACAATGGACATTTCTAAAAACCGTTTCTTTCTTCTCACTGAATATTAAAGTGTGAAAAATGCACGAATTAAAGTGGGTTTACTTCAAAATAATCTCCAAGGAAACAAAACACAGCTTTTACTGTGGGTGAATTCGGATGAACTCAGATGCCAGTAATTTCCATGCTGCTGCTTTCAATCTCCTAGTGGTACTTCAGTGGAACTGCAGAGCGCTGGGATAAAAGGCCATTTCCAGTAAACTTCCGCTCAGGTTATGTGAGAAGATCGGGGGATTCCGGTCAGAAAATTCTACCCACAAGTATCATATATTTGGATTACGATTTCCAAGCGCTCCCGATAAAAATAACTAGTTTGTGGCTATTTGCCAAGGTCCAGTTAATGCTGTTTAAACAAAAGAATTGAAAATAATCAAAAATATACTTTATGCAAAAAAACCTCCTTCACATGAAACTTGCATTAAGCTGATCTTTCTCTTCTAGAAAAAGTGAGAGGGCATGGGATCCAAGGGGCTGCTGCCCTGTGGATCAAGAACTGGCTTGCCCAAAGGAGGCAGAGAGTGTGTATAGATGGGTCTTTTTCTAAATGGAGGTCGGTCACCAGTGGTGTGCCCCAGGGATCTGTTCTGGGACCCTTGCTGTTTGTCATTTTCATAAATGACCTGGATGAGGAAGTGGAGGGATGGGTTGGTAAGTTTGCCGACGACACGAAGGTTGGTGGGGTTGTGGATAGTCTGGAGGGATGTCAGAAGTTACAGAGGGACATAGATAGGATGCAAGACTGGGTGGAGAAGTGGCAGATGGACTTCAACCCAGATAAATGCGTAGTGGTCCAATTTGGCAGGTCAAATGGGATGAAGGAGTACAATATAAAGGGAAAGACTCTTAGTACTGTAGAGGATCAGAAGGTCCATAGGACTCTAAAATCGGCCCCGCAGGTGGAGGAAGTGGTTAAGAAGGCGTATGGTGTGGGGGCCTTTATCAATCAAGGGATTGAGTTTAGGAGTCCGGGGATAATGATGCAGCTATATAAGACCCGCGTCAGACCCCACTTGGAGTACTGTGCTCAGTTCTGGTCGCCTCATTACAGGAAGGATGTGGAAAAGACTGAAAGGGTGCAGAGGCGATTTACAAGGATGTTGCCTGGATTGAGTGGCATGCCTTATGAGGATAGGCTGAGGGAGCTCGGTCTTTTCTCCTTGGAGAGACATAGGATGAGAGGAGACCTAATAGAGGTATATAAGATGTTGAGAGGCATAGATCGGGTGGACTCTCAGAGGCTTTTCCCCAGGGTGGAAATGGCTGCTACGAGAGGACACAGGTTTAAGGTGCTGGGGGGTAGGTACAGGGGAAATGTTAGGGGGAAGTTTTTCACACAGAGGGTGGTGGGCGAGTGGAATCGGCTGCCGTCAGTGGTGGTGGAGGCCAACTCAATAGGGTCTTTTAAGAGACTCCTGGATGAGTACATGGGACTTAATAGGATGGAGGGTTATAGGTAGGCCTAAAAGGTAGGGATATGTTCGGCACAACTTGTGGGGCCGAAGGGCCTGTTTTGTGCTGTAGTTTTCTATGTTTCTACACCCTAGCTATGACTGTAACACTATATTCTGCACTCTCTCCTTTCCTTCTCTACGAACAGTGTGCTTTGTCTGTATAGCGCGCAAGAAACAATACTTTTCACTGTATACCAATACATGTGACATTAATAAATCAAATCAAATCAAATCTTTGCCCCTGGGGCAACAATGATGCAGATTCCAGGGAATTTTATGGTTGAAGCTGGATTTTGATCCAAGCACAGCCAAGCACAAAGTCACTTATTGGGTTAGTTACAATTTGAATTGTCTACTCGAACAAGAATGGTCTCTCAATTGGGAAGCCTGCACATCACTCCAAAGATGTGTGGGTTAGGTAGATTGGCCATGCTAAATTGGCCCTTAGTGTCAGGAGGATTAGCAGGGCAAATATGTGGGGTTAAGGGGATAGGGCCTGGGTGAGATCATAGAATCATAGAAACCCTACAGTGCAGAAGGAGGCCATTCGGCCCATCGAGTCTACACCGACCACAATCCCACCCAGGCCCTACCCCCACATATTTATCTGCTAATCCCTCTAACCTACGCATCTCAGGACTCTAAGGGGCAATTTTTAACCTGGCCAATCAACCTAACCTGCACATCTTTGGACTGTGGGAGGAAACCGGGGCACCCGGAGGAAACCCACGCAGACACGAGGAGAATGTGCAAACTCCACACAGACAGTGAACCGAGCCGGGAATCGAACCCGGGACCCTGGAGCTGTGAAGCAGCAGTGCTAACCACTGTGCTACCGTGCCGCCCGAGATTATTGTCGGTGCAAGCTCGATGGGCCAAGTGGCCTCCTTCTGCACTGTAGGGTTTCTATGATTCTAGTTATTAGAGCCAAGGGTATTTCAAATGCAAAAACTGAGTATTTGTGGCCAGTTAAAACAATCTGAATCAATTTATCATTACTTTAAATATAGTGGATTATTAATTGACAAGAACCAAACTCTATTTTTATATGGAGCCAGTGACTCAATCACAAGTGATTGAGTGTCCCAGCTTGTGGTTGCCTACCTGGTGTATCTATTAAGTTGACCCGGTGGGTTTTCCAGTCGAACGTGACAGCAGCTGACTGGATGGTAATCCCACGCTCCCGTTCCTGTGCCATGAAGTCAGTCACTGTGTCTCCATCATCAACATCTAAGAAAAAGTAGAAGATTCTGTGGTGTGGTGTTTTCATAATGCGAGCCCAATTCACAATTACATTATACAGTATGTAATATGAAATCTCATCGAGAACCCCATAAAGTTTATTTTTAAAAACCCTACAATTAAATGTATTAAGAGGTACAATGTTGCAGCAAACTGTGCCAGAATTGCAGGCCATGAGCTTACACCCATATTCCAATTTCATTGACTTTGTAAGTTTAATTATACTGTTGGAGGGGAGAAGTGGACAGATATTGGTGAAGTGGAGAAGGAGTAACCTGATGCACTCCGCACTTTTTCACAGCTGTTTTATTGCAACATAAGCAATAGCCTAGAATCATGACACCTGCCTGTCGTGTCAGGACAGTTTACTCAAAAAGGAAGCAAAGAAGTTATGAAGCCCGGTTCTCTGCACAGCAAGATCTGGACAACGCTCAGGCTTGGGTTGGTAAGTAGCAAATAACATTCATGCCATAGAAGTGGAAGATAAGGATCATATCCAACAAGAAAGAATCTAACTACTTTCCCTTGACATTGAATGGTGTTACCATTGCTGAATTTCCTGCTATCAACACCTTCAGTGTTAGCACTGACCAGTAACCTAACCGGACCAGCCATAACGTGGCTACAAGAGCCAGTCAGAGGCTGGAAGTTCTGCAGTGAGTAACTCACCTTGTGTCTCCCCAAAGTTTCTTCACCATCTACAAGATACACTTATCCAGGTCTGGTGGAATTCTCCAATAATACTCACGAAGTTCAACCCAAACAGGACAAAGCACCCTCTTGATCAGCACCTTATCCACTGTCTTAACATTCACTTCCTCCACCACAGACTCGCAATGGCAGCAGTGTGTACCATCTATAAGGTGCGCTGCAGCAACTCACCAAGTCTTGTCTGACACCACCTTCCAAACCCATGACCTCGAACAACTAGAAGAACAAGAGCAGCAGATGCATGGGAACACCACGACTGCAATTTTCCCTCCAAGTCACACCATCTTAACTTGGAAATATATCGTTGTCCCTTCAATGTCACTGGGTCAAAATCCTGGAACTCCCTCCCTAACAGAACTGTGGGTGTACCTATACATCAGGGATTGAAGCGGTTCTCAAGGCTAATTTGGGATGGGCAATAAATGCTGGTCCTGCCAGTGATGCTCACATCTCATGAATGATTTTTAAAAAACTACGAAAAGATTAAATGTTGGCTTTAAATGTATAATTTAGTATAACTTCTCATCCATACTTTTCCTGGAACTAAGTCTTTACTCAGACATCCACTCCTAATGTGCATATTATAAATCACATTTGATAAACTCCAGCCAGTAATACATTTTTTTGCTAATTTTCTCCTCTTCCTAAAGCACCGATTCCTTTGCTGAGCTTGTTTTATGTAGAATGTCCACCGCTGGCGCCTTGTTCAAATCAATATTATTCACCTATTAGTCTTGGCGTTATGAATTGACTAGCTATTTTATTGCCGGCTGGATGGGGCAATCACAGACAAGCTCAATCCTGTCCTTGCATGACAGCCACTCGTGTTTATGCCCACTGGAGATTGCGAGGAAGCAGTGAGAACCATCAATCATAATCTATCTCCCCACTCTCTAAAGTTTCAACCTTAAGCCTAATTCCTATGCACTTAACACCGTCCTGGCTGAGAGGCAATAATTCAGCACATACTGAGCATTGAATCTCGAAGGTCAGCACAACTTGACTACTCATTGGATAATGTAGTTAAACTGTCAGAGCAGTTCAGCACAAAATAATTACATTCAGGGGTTGAAGCTCCTGCAAGCATTTTTTCCACAATTCTCACTTTCAACATTTTTAAGCTTTAACTCCCACCAAAGGCAATTTCTGGCGAGGATACTGAATGGAGCTTTTTAACCACCAATGCCTCTACTTTCTCAGGAGGCTGAGGAAATCTGGCATGTCCGCTACGACTCTCACCAATTTTTACAGATGCACCTTAGAAAGCATTCTTTCAGGTTGTGTCACAGTTTGAATTGGTATGGCTCTTGCTCTGACCAAGACTGCAAGAAACTACAAAGGGTTGTGAACGTAGCATAGTCCATCACGCAAACCAGCTTCCCATCCATTGACTCCGTCTGCACTTCTTGCTGCCTCAGAAGAGCAGCCAGCATAATGAAGGACTCCACGCACCCCGGACATACAGCGGGATTTTACAACCTCACTCAGGCGAGGCTCGTAAAATTCTGCCCGAGGCCAACGGAGAATTCTGTTCTGCGAGCCTCGCCCGCCCCGATTCTGGGGCGGGCAAGGCGATAAAATTCCGGCCATACTCTCTTCCACCTTCTTCCATCAGGATGAAGATACAAAAGTCTGAAATCATGTACCAACCAACTCGTGGGCAGCACAGTGGCAAGCACTGCTGCTTCACAGCACCAGGGTCCTGGGTTCGTTTCCTGGCTTGGGTCACTGTCTGTGTGGAGTTTGCACGTTCTCCCCGTGTCTGCATGGGTTTCCTCCCACATTCTGGAAGACGTGCTGGTTAGGTGCATTGACCCGAACAGGAGCCGGACTGTGGCGACTAGGGGAATTTCACAGTAACTTCATTGCAGTGTTGATGTAAGCCTTACTTGTGACTAATAAATACATAAATAAACAGTTTCTTCCCTGCTGCCATCAGACTTTTGAATTAAGTTGATCTTTCTCTACACCTTAGTTAGAACCATAGAAAATTACAGCTCAGAAACAGGCCTTTTGGCCCTTCTTGTCTGTGCCGAACCATTTTATGCCTAGACCCACTGACCTGCACTTGGACCATATCCCTCCACACCCCTCTCATCCATGAACCCGTCCAAGTTTTTCTTAAATGTTAAAAGTGACCCCGCATTTACCACTTTATCCGGCAGCTCATTCCACACTCCCACCACTCTCTGCGTGAAGAAGCCCCCCCTAATATTCCCTTTAAACTTTTCTCCTTTCACCCTTAACCCATGCCCTCTGGTTTTTTTCTCCCCTAGCCTCAGCGGAAAAAGCCTGCTTGCATTCACTCTATCTATACCCATCAAAATCTTATACACCACTATCAAATCTCCCCTCAATCTTCGACGCTCCAGGGAATAAAGTCCCAACCTATTCAATCTCTCTCTGTAACTCAGCTTCTCAAGTCCCGGCAACATCCTTGTGAACCTTCTCTGCACTCTTTCAATCTTATTTACATCCTTCCTGTAACTAGGTGACCAAAACTGTACACAATACTCCAAATTCGGCCTCACCAATGCCTTATATAACCTTACCATAACACTCCAACTTTTATACTCGATACTCCGATTTATAAAGGCCAATGTACCAAAGGCACTCTTTACGACCCTATCCACCTGTGACGTCACTTTTAGGGAATTCTGTACCTGTATTCCCCGATCCCTCTGTTCAACTGCACTCTTCAGAGTCCTACCATTTACCGAGTACGTTCTTCTTTGGTTTGTCCTTCCAAAGTGCAATATCTCACACTTGTCTGCGTTAAATTCCATTTGCCATTTTTCAGCCCATTTTTCTAGTTGGTCCAAATCCCTCTGCAAGCTTTGAAAACCTTCCTCACTGTCCACTACACCTCCAATCTTTGTATCATCAGCAAACTTGCTGATCCAATTGACCACATTATCATCCAGATCATTGATATAGATGACAAACAACAATGGACCCAACACCGATCCCTGCGGCACACCACTAGTCACAGGCCTCCACTCAGAGAAGCAATCCTCCACAACCACTCTCTGGCTTCTTCCATTGAGCCAGTGTCTTATCCAATTTACTACCTCCCCATGTATACCTAGCGACTGAACCTTCCTAACTAACCTCCCATGAGGGACCTTGTCAAAGTTATGACTATATTCTGCACCCTCTCCTTTCCTTCTCCCCAATGTACTCTCTGAATGGTATGATTTGTCTGTATAGTGCGCAAGAAACAATACTTTTCACTGTCCACATTATCCAATACATGTGACAATATTAGGTCAAATCAAACAATATGGGGAGTGAGAACTGGCAAAACTCAGGAATGAACACAGTAATACATTCACTGAAAGGAATTATGGCATTATCTAATCCTGAGTACTAGGTAATGCCATAATTTCTAAGTGAAACAGCCAAATAAATAAAATCATCGAACCCAATGGTATTACTGCTGTATAAATTGTCATGAATATATCATATTTACGCAGGTTGTAGAGTTAGTCAAGATAGCCTTATTGTATTTTTGGCTATGGGGTGGGTAGGGTGTAATGAGGGACTAAAAGCCAACAAATCCCCTGGACCTGACGATCTTTGTCATAGAGTTCAAGAAAAGTTGTGCCTGCAGAGACAGCTGCTTCTGATCTTCCAAAATTTCCTGGATCCTGGAACAGTCAGCTGACTAAACAGCCAGCACATGTGACTGAATGATCCACAACAGAATATTCAGCCTAACATTCCAGATTCTACACCTTACAAAATGTTCACGTTGCTTATCTTCAATGAATTTCTCAAAAGTGTGCATTCGATCGTATCGCAACGCAATGAGGCCTCAGCAGGAGAGGGAGCATATCCTTACCTCCAAGTGCCCTGGTATATCCTGCGTAATAAAGCATCCTCTCAGTGGTTGTGGTTTTCCCTGCATCAATATGAGCCATGATTCCAATATTCCGAATTCTGTTAATACAGATTTTTTTTTGAATAAAGGGATAAAGTACATTGTTTCATACACAATGAATTACCTTTAAGAATCCTTAGTGACAAATGTCATAGATGGAAATTGCTTCTATTACACCCAGTCATTGGATGACAATATTATTTTCAAATGGGAAATCTATAAACTGACCATCATGAACCACAAGTTGTGAACAAAAGATGGAATTTAAAGCACACATCATGAATAATTGCACAGAGTTTGTAAACTGTGCTGCCTCATGAAACATGAACAATCCTCATCAGGACCAGTGAGAATGCAGCCAGGACCACAAATAAAATCAGCAGACAAGCTGAAAGGCAATAAAAGAACAGACTCGATGTGGTGAAAAATGACAAAATAGTTCTGACTCGTCATACATGAGGGGAGGCGGTGGCGTAGCGGTATTGTCACTAGACTAGTAATCCAGAGACCCAGGATTTTGCCCTGAGAAACTGGGTTTGAATCCAATAAAAATCTGGAATTAAAAGTCTAATAATGACTGTCATTCTGGCTCACTAATGTCCTTTAGTGGAATAAATCTGCCATCCTTATCTGGTCTGGCCGACATGTGACTCCAGAGCCACAGAAGTGTTGTTGACTCTCTAAAATGACCTAGCAAGCCACTCAGTTCAGGGGCAATTACGGGTGGGCAATAAATACTGGCCCAGCCAGCGATGCCCACATCCCATGAATTAATTTTTTAAAATGCACAAATGTATAGAATTCATAATGCTTGAGAGGGATTATTAACAAATTGCTGAAAAACATAATTTACAAAGAAAGCTTGGTTCCCTGTAAATAAACAAAGGATTTCTGTTAATTAGAGAGACATTTATATTAACTATTTTAATGTATTAATTGCTGAATGAGTCCATACTTACTTAGAGATATCTGGATTGATAATGGTACGTAACGATTTAATCTCACCTGTAAGGCAACGGAAATCAGAATTTATATTTTTTAATGCATCTTAAGCAAAAGAGGCTTTAATTATCCTGAGTAGTACAGAAAAAAATCAGCTTAACCATTCAAGAGTGGACTATTGATAATTGGCTGTGATTTAAAATTAAAGACAAAATGGTGGAACTCAACAGAAAAAGCACGGATCACCAAAAATTATTCCAATAATTCACAATTTATGGAAATATATTAAAATATTACACCAGAATTTGACCTCCCTCTGTGCTGTAAAACACTGCTGCACTTCCAAAAGCCACATTCACAAGAAATATAGAAAGAGGAGATTTATAGCACAGGAGGAGGTATTTGACCCATTCTGCCTGTGCTGGTTGCTATCCAGACTAATTCCACTTTCCATCCGTTGTCCTGTCGGTTACAGTGCTTCAGGTAAATATCCAATCATTTTTTTTAAATGCAATGTGATTGTTTCTGCAGCTACCACCCTTCCAGGCAGTAAGTTCCAGGCCCCAACCACCATCTAATGAAAAACTCCCCTCTAACCCTTCGACCAATTACTCTAAATTGATTTGCCCTGATTATTGATCCCTCAGCTGAGGGAAATTGGCTCTTCTTATCCACTCTAAGCCCCTTCTCAATTTTATATACCACAGTTAAATCTCCCTTCAGCCTCTGCTATTCCCCAGAAAACAACCACAGACTTTCCAATTTTTCCTTGTAGCTAAAAATTCTCCATTCTTGGCAACATCCTGGTAAATTTCATCATATACTTCCTGCAATTTGATGATTAGAACTGTTCATGGTATTCCAGCTGTGGCCTAGCCAGTGTTTTATACAGTTCCAGCATAACCTCTCTGCTCTGATATTCTATGCAACCGCTAATAAAGGAAAGCATTCACAGAATCATAGACCAAAAGCTTCTTAACTAATTTATCGATCTATCGCACGAGATTCAGTGATCTGTGGACATGCATTCCAAGGTCTTTCCATTCCTTTATACTTCTCAGATTAATTAAACATGTAGTATGCATGTAAAAAGGCACACATCCAATTTTTGTCACAATCAGAAAGCACTTCCTTACTGAGAGAGTATCCAACTGTTCAAACTGGTCACCAGCTGATTGAGGCCAAGGCTCGGAGCTAATTTAAGAAGGAGTGTGCTTTGAGAAGAGGTTCTGTGCTGGAATGGTGGCAGAGTTCATATTCTGAGATAAAATGGCCTCAAGAGCTTCCTCCATCCAACTGGCCTCATGTCCAAATTACAACCACGCTTGTGTCGCCCTCTTTAAATCTGCCGGAATTGTGTATGAAGCTTTTTTTCCCCATTAATTTGCGGGATGTGTGCAGTGCTGGTTAGGTCAACATTTATCGTCCATCCTAATTGTCCTTGAGAAGGTGGGGGTGAGCTGCCTTTTTGAACTGCTGCAGTCCATGTGGTGTAGGCACACCCACCGTTCTGTTCGGGAGGGAGTTTCAGGATTCTGACCCAGAAATAGTGAAGGAACAGCATATATTTACAAGTCAGAATGGCGAGTGGCTTGGAGGGGAATTTCCGGGTGATGGTGTTCTCATGTGTCTGCTGCCCTTGTCCTTCTTCATGGTAGTGTTTGTGGGTTTGGAAACTGCTGCCGAAGGAGCCTTGGTGAGTTCCTGCAGTGCATCTTGTAGATGATATACATTATTCATGAATATTTGTGAAAGGGGTGCCAATCAAATGGGCTGGTTTGTCCTGGACAGTGTTAAGCTTCTGAAGTGCTTTTGGAGCTGGACTCATCCATCACACTCTTAACTTGCACGTTACAGATGATGGACAGGCTTTGGGAAGTCAAGTGGTGAGTTACTTGCCACAGGATTCCTAGTCTCTGACCTGCTCTTGTAGCCACAGTATTTATATAGCTGATCCGGTTCAGTTTCTGATCAATGGTCCCCAGGGTGTTAATAATGGTGGATGTTAATAATGGTGCCATTGAATGTCATGGGATGATAGTTCGATCCTCTCTTGTTGGAGGTGGTCATTGCCTGGCACTTGTGTGGTGCGATGTTACTTGCCACTTGTCAGCCCAAGCCTGGATATTTTCCAGGTCTTGCTTGCATTTGGACCTAGACTGCTTCTGCATCCGAGGAGTCGTAAATGGTGCTGAACATTGTGCAATTATCAGGGAACATCCCCTGACTTTATGATGGAAGGAAGGTCACTTACCTGGGAGAGAGCTGTACCTCCTGTTGAAAATACCTTTTACTTTCCTTCTGCTGTTATGAGAAATCCTGACACAGCAGCGTGGAAGGCACTGAAAATACAGAACAATTGATTAGCTCAATTCTGGTTGTATTGTTGGTAAAAAAGAAAAAATTGAATTAGCGCATGTAACTCAAGTTGAAGAGTATGCAAAGGTGTGGCAAGCTGAATAGCACATAGAACATAGAACATTACAGCGCAGTACAGGCCCTTCGGCCCTCGATGTTGCGCCGACCTGTGAAACAAATCTAAAGCCCATCTAACCTACACTATTCCAATATCATCCATATGTTTATCCAATGACCCTTTAAATGCCCTTAATGTTGACAAGTCCATATAGGCCCTTTCTACACTGTAGATTCAATGGTAGCAGACACATTATTGGAAAGGTTTCTATTGTTACAACGTGGAGGTTGACCCCCTTTTTAGAAGTAACACCAAATCCCCCAAAGAGGAATACCTCACCTTGTAATCTGTTAATAATGTGTGGGAAGGTGTGAACTCTCCTTCAGTAACATTTAGTGGTTAATTAACAGAATACCTGACACTTACTTCAAAATGAACAAGTAACAATTTATTTATTTAGCTAACAGGGAACTTTAACTAAACAAGTAACATACCGAATAAAATAAGATTCTAATGGAATGCTGTTCAAATAAATACTATATCCATTCATTAACCAAAAAAAAAATAGAATTTAGTCACTCTCAAAAAATATAAAGCCAGGTTTTGTGTCTTTCAGGACCTTCTGGAATTTCTTGGTTGATTCCTCTGTCTGCAAGTTCTTTCTGATTTGGTACCTTTTGCTAGTGAGATGGCGAGTTCTCTTAAGAGATATCTGAGAGCTGCTCTCTCCTTCTCGAGGCTTGAGAGGTGGCAGTTCCTAACTCCTGTTTTCCCCCCTTGCACTCTCTTTTATACCTGTGATGAAGTATCAATTTTCCTACAATAGAAAATGATTTTGTCCAAACCATCAAATTCAAATGTTATAGGTTCTTGGTGTCTGAGTGTCTGCTTTTTAAAACATTCAAATGCCTGAAGCCTGTTACCAAGGAACCCTGCTGCCTGGCCTTGGATACAAATGTTTCAGTCTGGGACCCCAAATGCACCTGCATTTTAAACCTCCAGTCACTGAAACAAAACACCAGCTTCTAAAGGGACCACACAATATTTTTTTCCCTCTAACATTTTTACATTCTTTACATCTTTACAAACTCAATTTCGCAACACTATGTTAAAATTTAAAATGTTAATCTTCACCACATGATGTGTACTGGACGAGCGAATCCCAGTTAGCAGCAGTTCCATCACAAATCGCCTCATTTCCTCCTTGTTATTGGTCAAAATCTTCATGCAAAATAAACCTATAAGATAAAAGAACACTCATTATCTAACCTGTATTTAGCAGTGACTTCCAATATCACAGCATTAAATATTGTTGTACATAGAACATAGAACAGTACAGCACAGAACAGGCCCTTCGGCCCACGATGTTGTGCCGAGCTTTATCTGAAACAAAGATCAAGCTATCCCACTCCCTATCATCCTGGTGTGCTCCATGTGCCTATCCAATAACCGCTTAAATGTTCCTAAAGTGTCTGACTCCACTATCACTGCAGGCAGTTCATTCCACACCCCAACCACTCTCTGCATAAAGAACCTACCTCTGATATCCTTCCTGTATCTCCCACCACGAACCCTATAGTTATGCCCCCTTGTAATAGCTCCATCCACCCGAGGAAATAGTCTTTGAACGTTCACTCTATCTATCCCCTTCATCATTTTATAAACCTCTATTAAGTCTCCCCTCAGCCTCCTCCGCTCCAGAGAGAACAGCCCTAGCTCCCTCAACCTTTCCTCATAAGACCTACCCTCCAAACCAGGCAGCATCCTGGTAAATCTCCTCTGCACTCTTTCCAGCACTTCCACATCCTTCTTATAGTGAGGTGACCAGAACTGTAGGCAGCAAAACGCTTGGGGAATGAAGTCACATTTCAAATCGACTGTGGTGAGATTTGGGTCAGTTTCAATCTTTTCATATTTAAATGTAACAGTTTAAATATGTTTAATATTTTCAATTTTCGTCTCCTGAAAATAGAAATGCTGTGACTGGTTTCAGGGATGAGTTATGAAAACAGATTGAAGAAGTTAGATACATAGAAATTAGGAGCAGGAGTAGGTCATTCGACCCTTCGAGCCTGTTCCAACATTCAATATGATCATGGCTGATCCTCAATCTCAACACCATAGTCCCGTTCTCTCCTCATACCTCTGGACGCCTTTAGTTTCTAGAAATTGGTCTATTTCCTGTTTAAATATAGTCAGTGATTTGGCCTCCACAGCCTTCAGTGGTAGAGGATTTCACAGGTTCACCACCCTCCAAGTAAAGAGGTTGCTCCTCATCTCAGTCCTAAATGGCCTACCCCGTATCCTCAGACTGTGACCTCTTTTTCTAGACACCCCAGCCAGAGGAAAAAACATCCTTGCATTGTCTGTGTAGCCCAGTCAAAATTTTATACGTTTGAATTCGATCTCCTCTACTTCTTCTAAAGTCCACTGAATACTGGCCTAATCGACTCAATCTCTCCTCATACGACAATCCTGCCATCCCAGGAATCAGTGTGGTGAACCTTTCTACATTCTCTATATGGCAAGTATATCCTTTCTTAGATAAGTAGACCAAAACTGCACATAATACTCCAGGTGTGGTTTCACCAAGGCCCTTTACAGCTGCAGTAAGACCTTCTTGCTCCTGTACTCAACACAACGCAATTCCTCTTGCAATTAAGACCAACATAACATTTGCCTTTTTAACTGCATGCTTAATTTCAGTGACTGGTGTACTAGGACATCCAGGTCCTGTTGTATGTCAAAATTTCCCAATCTATTACTATTTAAATACTACTCTGCTGTTCTGTTTCCCCGTTCAAAGTGGATAACTTTACATTTATCCTGCACGTTGCATGTATTTGCCCACTCCACTCACTCAAATTGTCTAAATCACATTGCAACCTCCTAACATCTAGTTTTGTGTCACCAGCAAACTTGGAAATATTACACTGGATAAAAGCAAATTACTGCGGATGCTGGAAAATCTCAGCAGGTCTGGCAGCATCTGTATGGAGAGAAAAGAGTTGACATTCCAAGTCCAGATGACCCTTTGTCAAAGCTCCGGAGCTTTGTCAAGCTGTCAGGAGCTTTGACAATGGGTCATCTGGACTCGAAACATCAGCTCTTTTCTCTCCATACAGATGCTGCCAGACCTGCTGAGATTTTCCAGCATTTTCCCTTTTGGTTGGTAATATTACATTTGCTTCCCTCACCCAAATCATTGATGTATATTGTTAATGGCTGGGTTAGTCACCATCTGCCACTTAGAAAAGGACCCATTTTATCCTACTCTCTGTTTCCTGTCTGCTAACCAATTCCCAATCCATGCCAATATGATACCCCCAATTCCATGCACTTTAATTTTGCACACTAACCGCTTAAGTAGGATTTTATCAAAGCTTCCTGAAAAGCCAAATACTTCACATCCACTAGTTCACCCTTATCTATTCTACCTGTTATGTCCTCAAAAAACTCCAATAGCTTTGTCAAACATGATTTCCCTTTCATTAATTCCTGTTGACTTTGTTTAATCCCGTTGATATTTTCTAAGTATCCTGATATTGCATCCTTTATAATAGACTCCAACTATTTCCCTACTACTGATGTTAGGCTAACCGGCCTTTTTTCCCCCACCCTCCTTTTTTAAATAGCGGGGTTACATTTGCCACCCTCCAACCTGCCGGGACTGCTCCTGAATCTACAGAATTTTGAAGATGATAAACAACGCATCCACTATTTTCATGACTACCTCCTTTAGTATGCTGGCAGAAACTGATAGCCAGGTTCCGCACACATGAGGACAGCCTCAACCGGGATCTTGGGTTCATGTCACACTATCTGAAACCCCCACAACTAGCCTGGACTTGCAAAGTCTCACTGGCTGTCCTGTCTGGAGACAATACGCATCTCTTTAACCTGTGCTAATGCTCCCTCCACTCACATTGTCTGTACCTTTAAGACTTGATTAGCTGTAAAGACTCGCATTCCAATCATTATTCTGTAAATTGAGTTTGTGTCTTTATATGCCCTGTTTGCTGTTTATGAGCAGATCTCCCACTCACCTGACGAAGGAGCAGCGCTCCGAAAGCTAGTGGCGTTTACTACCAAATAAACCTGTTGGACTTTAACCTGGTGTTGTTAGACTCCTTATGGGATGTAGATTATCAGGCTTTTAATAAGACTGGTGTTTAGCATCATCTCTAATATTTCCAGAACCCGAGACCCATCCCCCAATGTTCCAGAATCTGACCCTTACCTGAACTAACAAGCTGTCCCTCTCGTCAACCCCCTCACCTCGCTGCCATTCTTCCCATTCAAAACATCCCATTCCAGAGCAAAAGATAAATTCCGTTCATGGATTTCACCAGTGGAAATTAACAACCAGCACTGGAGGAAGTCACCACCGCGCCAGGATGACCTTTTCCGCAGGATGAACGCCCGCTTTGCGCGGTCCTCCCACTTCGTCACCTCTTGCCTCCTTTGCGCCTCCTTGTTTTTTTTCAGTTGCCTCTTGGCCCAGGTCGCCGCTCTTTGGCTCCCTCTTCGAATAAGATGGCGGCGGAGTGAGTGGGGCCTGGAGGATTATCTCGTGTTACCGACAGAGAGAGAGAGAGAGAGCGCGCGCGCGATCCACCCGGGACGAGCGGTTCAGCTGCGGTATTAGAGCGAGACTGAGAGCAGCAAGATGGTGAGTGAGAGACTGAGGTCCGGGAGCGGGGAGAATGTGAGCGATAAACACGCACTGTCGGCCCAGGGGGGGACGCACACCCGTCGGTGACACAGGGTGGTCAGTACTGCTGCCTCACAGCGCCAGGGACCCAGGTTCGATTCCTGGCCTGGGTCACTGTCTGTGTGGAGTTTGTACGTTCTCCCCGTGTTCACGTGGGTTTCCTCCCACAGTCCAAAAGAGGTGCTGGTTGGGGTGCATTGGCCGTGCTAAATTCTCCCTCTGAGTACCTGAACAGGCACTGGAGTGTGGCGACTAGAGGATTTTCACAGTAACTTCATTGCAGTGTCAACGTAAGCCTACTTGCGACACTGATTAACTGTCTCACTACGCCCCCCCCCCAATTCCCATCTCCTTCCCTCCAACCCCTGCCCTGGACTCCCATCTCTTGCAAGGCCAATATTTATTGTGGATATGCACAGAAAATTGGCATCTGTTTATTAAAATTTCCAATTATACAAATATTTTCTGTGAAGTAGCAGGCTGCAGGGTTTTGTGCGTGTATAATAAATATGTTCCTTCTGATTGAAAACAGCCACAGAACGAACACATCGAGTTACACCGTAAGCGATATGGCTATCGCCTGGACTACCATGAAAAGAAAAGGAAGAAGGAGAGCCGTGAAGCGCATAAGCGCGCTCACAAAGCCAGGAAGATGATCGGTCTTAAGGCCAAATTGTACCACAAACAGCGCCATTCAGAAAAAATACAGATGAAGAAGACGTAAGTATCACTCTTAAACTACCCGCTCACCAACTCATCATCTGAATGCATGTTTTGGACATTTTTAATACCTAGCTTCCTTTTTTCCAATCTAGTTGAGGTAATGGATTTAAAATAATGCTGTAGAATTTGCTTAAGTTTACCGTCTGCATTAGTATCCATAGAAATTTTATGATGTAGTCTCATAGTCACAGAAGACTAGTCATATTTGAGAAAATAGGATAAAGTAAATGCTACTGATTGATGTTTTCCAAAAATACAATGTAGTTTTAAATGAATCTGCTTTCTTTTGAAGGGGTAGGATCGCAAACTTTGTCAATGTGCACAATTTTAGTAATGTGAATCACGTGTATTAAAACAGTAGTGTAGAATCACATTCATTTTGATAAATGAACTTTTATGAACAAAATGTGTGCAGGTTGAATAGGACACCAAGGTTGTAAGAGGAAATAGTATCAGAAAATCCTGGAAAAAGCTCAGCAGGTTTGGCAGCATCTGTGTAGGGAGACAAATGGTGTTGACGCTTCAGATTTGTGACTATTCGTGAGAAGTATTAATTGGCGGCACAGTGGTTAGCACTGCTGCCTCTCAGCGCCAGGGATCCAGGTTCAAATCCCGGCTTTGGTCACTGTCTGTGTGGTGTTTGCACTTTCTCCCCGTGTCTACGGGTGCTCTGGTTTCCTCCCACAGTCCAAAGATGTGCGGGTAAGATTGACTAGCCAGGCTAAATTGACCCTGGTGTCAGGGGGATTAGTAGGGTAAATGTGTGGGGTTATGGGGATGGGGGGTACAGACTCGATGGGCCATATGGCCTCCCTCTATACTGTAGGGATTCTATGATTCCAAGTGGGAAAAGTTAGAGGTGTAAATTTGGTTTGAGTCATTCAAAATTAGTATCAAACCTGCTTTGGGCGCACATTGTTGTTTCTTTTCTTTCCCTGTCACCTATGGTCCATTGGCTCTAGAAGACTATTTTTTTTCTGGTGGCACAGTGGTTAGCACTGCTGCCTCACAGCATCTGGGTTCAATTCCAGCCTTGGGTGAACTCCACTGTCTGTGGAGTTTGCATGTTCTCCCCAAGAATCACCGGACTCAAAAGGTTAGCTTTATTTTCTCTCCACAGGTGCTGTCAGACCTGTTGAGATTTTCCAGTATCTTCTGTTTTTGTTTCAGATTCCAGCATCCGCAGTAATTTGCTTTTTAACTGAGGTTGTTTTCCTGGCTAGGGGATCTAGAACACGGGGGCGCAGTTACTGGGTCATTTGGGACTGAGATGAGGAATCTCTTCACTCAGAGTTCTGAATCTTTGGGATTCTCTACCCCAGAGGGTTGTGGTTACTCCATCATTGGATATGTTTAAGACTGAGATAGATAGACGCTTGGTGTCTCAGTGAATCAAAGGATATCGGGAGTAGGTAAAGATCATCTATGATCGTAATGAATGACGGAGCAGGCTCAACACTCGATGGTTTATTCCTGCTCCTATTTCTCATGTTTTTGAACAATCTGATCAAAACAGACAGTAGGGAGATCAGGAGAGGTGTGGAAAAGGTAATTTTGGATCTTGGCAGGATCAATCTGGAAACTGTTCCTGTATGTGCAGGGGTCGTTAGTGAGTGGAAAATGGAGATGCGGTCTCCAAGGAGAGGGAAGAGGCTGGAAGTGCTCTGGTTACAATGAAATAAGATTAAAACCACAAATGCGGCACAGTGGTTAGTACTGCTGCCTCACAATGCCAGGGACCTGGGTTCAATTCCCAGCTTGGGTCACTGACTGCCGAGTCTGCACATTCTCCCCGTGTCTGCATGGGTTTCCTCCGGGTGCTCTGGTTTCTCCCACATTCTGAAAGACGTGCTGGTTAGATCGGTGCTAAGGGAAGGACAGGATTGGCAGCTTAACATTCCAGGATACAGATGTTTCAGGCGGGATAGAAGGGGATGTAAAAGGGGTGGGGGAGTTGCACTACTGGTTAGGGAGAATATCAGAGCTGTACTCTGGGAGGACACCTTGGAGGGCTCATACAGCGAGGCAATATGGGTAGAGCTCAGGAATAGGAAAGGTGTAGTCACAATGTTGGGGGTTTACTATAGGCCACCCAATTGCCAGCGGGAGATAGAGGAACAGATTTGTAGGCAGATTTTGGCAAGATGTAAAAGTAACGGTTGTTGTGGTGGGAGATTTTAACTTACCGTATATTGACTGGGACTCACTTAGTGCTAGGGGCGTGAATAGGGCAGAGTTGTAAGGAGCATCCAGGAGGGCTTCTTGAAACAGTATGTAGATAGTCCAACTAGGGAAGGGGCCATACTGGACCTGGTATTGGGGAATGAGCCCGGCCAAGTGGTCGACGTTTCATAGGGGAGCAGTTCGGGAACAGTGACCACAACTCGGTAAGCTTTAAGGTACTGATAGATAAAGATAAATGTAGTCCTCAAGTGAAGGTGCTTAATTGGGGGAAGGCTAATTACAACAATATTAGGCAGGAACTGAAGAATGTAGATTGGGGGGAGATGTTTGAGGACAAATCCACATGTGGCATGTGGGAGGCTTTGAAGTGTAAGTTGATAGGAATTCAGGACTGGCACATTCCTGTAAGGATGAGTATGGCAAGTTTTGGGAACCTTGGATAACGAGACATATTGTGAGTCAAAGAGAAAAAGGAAGCATTTGTCAAAGCTAGGGGGCTGGGAACACACGATGCAAGTGTGGAATACAAGGAAAGTAGAAAGAAACTTAAGCAAGGAGTAAGGAGGGCTAAAAGGGGTCACGAAAAAGCATTGGCCAGCAGGATTAAGGAAAAACCCAAGGCTTTTTATAGATATATAAAGAACAAGAGGGTAGCCAGGGAGAGGGTTGGCCCACTCAAGGACAAGGGGGGGAATCTATGCGTGGAGCCAGAGGAAATGGGTGAGGTATTAAATGAGTACTTTGCGTCAGTATTCACCAAAGAGAAGGACTTGGTGGATGATGAGTCTGGGAAAGGATGTGTAGATAGTTTGAGTCATGTTGAGATCAAAAAGGAGGAGGTATTGGGGTTCTTGAGAAACATTAAGGTAGACAAGTCCCCACGGCCTGATGGGATATGATAGATAGAATCCCTACAGTACAGAAAGAGGCCATTCGGCCCATCGCGTCTGCACCGACCACAATCCCACCCAGGCCCTACCCCCATATCCCGACAGATTTACCCACTAATCCCTCTAACCTATGCATCTCAGGACACTAAGGGGCAATTTTTAGCATAACCAATCGACCTAACCCGCACATCTTTGGACTGAGGGTAAGGGAGCTTGTTTGTGCACTAATTTATTTAATAATTTTTCAGTTAAATTTGTGAAAAAAATCGGAGGTTTTTTTTCTAAACAGGAAATAGGCCCAGCAGCAGCCTGGGAAGGTTTTGGAGGGTTTAAAAGTAGGCCGCACCTTTGAGCGGGCAGCGTCGTTAGCGGGCAGCGGAGTGAGCAGGGGACAGAGTGAGAGCTGAAGGGCTTTGGCTCACAGGGCTTCGGTGAAGGCGAGGAAGGTTGTTTGTTTGTTTTTCTTCGGTTACACCCCCTTTTTGTTTTATCTCCCAAAAACTAAAAAGGACATGGCTGGTATGAGTGGGAGGCCAGTATACTGCATTCGGTGTGGGATGTGGGAGTTCCTGGAGACAACTTGCCTCCCGGAAGTCCATATCTGTGCCAGATGTGTGGAACTGCAACTCCTGAAGGATCGTGTAAGGGAGCTGGAGCTGAGGCTCGATGAACTCAGTTTAGTTAGGGAAAATGAGAGAGTAATAGATAAAAGTTATAGTCAGGTAGTGACACCAGGGTCTCGGAAGGAAGACACGTGGGTCACAGTTAGGAGGGGTAATAGTCAGAAGGGTGATGTGCCAGAAAGTACCCCAGTGGCAGTCTCCCATAAAAGAAAGGGATGGGCAACAGATGGGAAAAGGGAAGGGAGTGAGCAGTCTGTGGAGGGATCCCCTGTGGTTGTCCCCCTCCAAAATAGGTATATTGTTTTGGATTCTGTGGAGGGGGATGACCCTCCAGGGGTAAGCCACAAGGACCAGATCGCCTCCACGGAGACAGGCTCAGGGGTCCGGAAGGGAAAGAAGGGGTTTAGGAGAGCGATGGTTGTGGGGGACGCAATGGTTAGAGGCACGGACAGGCGCTTCTGGTCGCCGCACTACCAGAAGGACGTGGAGGCATTGGAGAGAGTGCAGAGAAGGTTTACCAGGATGTTGCCTGGTATGGAGGGTCTTAGCTATGAGGAGAGATTGGGTAGACTGGGGTTGTTCTCCTTGGAAAGACGGAGAATGAGGGGAGATCTAATCGAGGTATACAAGATTATGAAGGGTATAGATAGGGTGAACAGTGGGAAGCTTTTTCCCAGGTCGGAGGTGACGATCACGAGGGGTCACGGGCTCAAGCTGAGAGGGGCGAAGTATAACTCAGACATCAGAGGGACGTTTTTTACACAGAGGGTGGTGGGGGCCTGGAATGCGCTGCCAAGTAGGGTGGTGGAGGCAGGCACGCTGACATCGTTTAAGACTTACCTGGATAGTCACATGAGCAGCCTGGGAATGGAGGGATACAAACGATTGGTCTAGTTGGACCAAGGAGCGGCACAGGCTTGGAGGGCCGAAGGGCCTGTTTCCTGTGCTGTACTGTTTTGTTCTTTGACTGTGGGAGGAAACCGGAGCACCCGGAGGAAACCCACCAGACACGAGGAGAATGTGCAAACTCCACACAGACAGTGACCCAAGCCGGGAATCGAACCCAGGTCCCTGGAGCTGTGAAGCAGCAGTGCTAACCACTGTGCTACCGTGCCGCCCATATACCCCAGAATACTGAGAGAGGCAAGGGAGGAAATTGCTGGGGCCTTGAGAGAAATCTTTGTATCCTCACTGGCTAAGGGGAGGTCCCAAAGGATTGGAGAATAGCCAATGTTGTTCCTTTGTTTAAGAAGGGTAGCGAGAATAATCCAGGTAATTACAGGCCGGTGAGCCTTACATCAGTGGTAGGGAAATTATTGGAGAGGATTCTTCGAGACAGGATTTATTCCCACTTGGAAATAAGTGGATGTATTAGTGAGAGGCAACATGGTTTTGTGAAGGGGAGGTCGTGTCTCACGAACTTGACTGAGTTTTTCGAGGATGTGACGTAGATGATTGAGGGTAATGCAGTGGATGTTGTCTACATGGACTTCAGTAAGGCCTTTTGACAAGGTCCCTCATGGCAGACTGGTGCAGAAGGTGAAGTCGCATGGCATCAGAGGTGAGCTGGCAAGGTGGATACAAAACTGGCTCAGTCAAAGAAGATGGAGGGTAAAAGTGGAAGGGTGCGTTTCTGAATGGAGGGCTGTGACAAGTGGCGTTCCTCAGGGGTCAGTGCTGGGACCTTTGCTGTTTGTAATATATATAAATGATTTGGAGGAAAATGTAACTGGTTTGATTAGTAAGTTTGCGGCCGACACAAAGGTTGGTGGGTTTGCAGATAGCGATGAGGACCATCAGAGGATACTGCAGGATATAGATCGGTTGGAGACTTGGGCGGAGAGATGGCAGATGGAGTTTAATCTGGACAAATGTGAGGTAATGCATTTTGGAAGGTCTAATACAAATAGGAAATATACAGTAAATGGCAGAATCCTTAAGAGTATTGATAGGCAAAGGGATCTGGGTGTACAGGTACACAGGTCACTGAAAGTGGCAATGCAGGTAGAGAAGGTAGTCAAGAAGGCATACGGCATGCTTGCCTTCATCGGCTGGGGCATTGAGTTTAAAAATTGGCAAGTCATGTTGCAGCTTTATAGAACCTTAGTGAGGCTGCACTTGGAATATAGTGTTTAATTCTGGTTGCCACACTACCAGAAAGATGTGGAGGCTTTGGAGAGGGTACAGAAAAGATTTACCAGGATGTTGCCTGGTATGGAGGGCATTAGCTATGAGGAGAGGTTGGAGAAACTTGGTTTATTCTCACTGGAACGACGTAGGTTGAGGGGCGACCTGATAGAAGTCTACAAGATTGAGAGGCATGGACAGAGTGGATAGTCAGAAGCTTTTTCTCGGTGGAAGAGTCAATTACTAGGGGGCACAGGTTTAAGGTGCGAGGGGCAAGGTTTAAAGGAGATGTGCGAGGCAGGTTTTTTTTTACAGAGTAGTGGGTGCCTGGCACTCGTTGCCGGGGGAGGTCGTGGAAGCGGATAAGATAGTGACTTTTAAGGGGTGTCTTGACAAATACATGAATAGGATGGAAATAGAGGGATATGGTCCCCAGAAGGGTAGGGGTTTTAGTTAAGTCGGGCAGCATGGTCGGTGCAGGCTTGGAGGGCCGAAGGGCCTGTTCCTGTGCTGTAATTTTCTTTGTTTTAGATGTGTTGGCCATGCTAAATTCTCCCTCACTGTATCTGAACAGGTGTTGGAGTGTTGCTACTAGGGGATTGTCACAGTAATTTCATTGCACTGTAATGTACGCCTACTTGTGACTCAGAAAATAAACTAAACTTTAAGTGAGGACAGTTCTCCTGAGCTGCACAGTGGAGGAGAGGAGTTGGAGGGTGGCTTCCTATACTTGGGTTGAAATGAATGACAGTGTAGGAATAGAAAACTTCTTTGGAAATTCAGCTGTACCATGAAGCATAAATTTTTAGAAAAAACAAAATTCTGTGTGCTCGAGATCTGCAATTGAAACAAAGTGCTGGAAAACCTCAGCAGATTTATTTTTGCTAGCTGTAGACATCGCTAGCTTGGGCAACATTTATTGCCAACACCTAATTACCCTTGAGATGGTGGTGGTGAACCGCTGTCTTGAATGAGTGCTGTCTATCTGGTATAGGTATACCCACAGTGCTGTTAGGAATGGAGTTCCAGGATTTTGACCCAGCAACACTGAACAATGATTTAGCTCCAAGTCAGGATGGTGTATGGCTTGAAGAGGAACTTTAATATGGTGGCATTCCCATCTCACCGGGTAAGGATGGCAGAATTCCTTTCCTAAAGGACATTAGGGAACCGGGTGAGGTTTTACAATAATCACCATTACCGAGACTGACTTTATATTCAAGATATATTAATTTGAATTCAAATTCCACCAGCTGCTGTGGTGGGATATGAACCCATGTCCTCAGAGCAATAGTCTGGACCTCTGAATTGCTAATCCAGTGATATTACCTCACCTACGTCTGACAGCATCTGTGGAGAGAAATAGGGTTAACATTTCCAATCCAATATGGTTCCTCTTCGGATCTGAACGTTACACCCAGCTGCTGGCTGTCTGTTGTGAATGTGAAAAAATCATTTTTACTATTTGAAGGACTGAATTTTTCTGGTGCTGTAACCAGCATTCCTCCCTCAGCTGATCTTGGGCTTCAACTCCACTTTTGCACCCGTTCCCCATATCTCTCAAGTCCCTGAGACTAAAATCTGTCTGTCTCCGCCTTCAATTTATTTAATAATAATGGAAAAAGAGTAAAGAAAAGATGTTGAGCCAAATGAGCTATTGGGGAGGGATAGTCAAAAGCTTGGCGAAGGGGAGGGGTTATAACAAGGTCTTTCAGGAGGAGAGATAGATGCTGATGCGAAGGGCCTTCTGGAGGAAATTGGATAAGGTGGAGCCTAGTTGAGCAAAGACATGACCACCAGTGCTGGGGCTGAGGGGTGCCAAGTATGGTGGAACCAGAGAGGGTGCAAGAGAAACATTGTTGTGTTTGGCTGGAGGAGGTTACAGAGATGGAGTGAGACAGTCATTTAAGGATGGGAATTTTAAATTGGAGGAGTTGGGAATTTAGAACTAATATAATCAGCAAGAACAGGAATAATGGATGAGTCCTGTCTAGTTCTGTAATTCTTCATGGCCTAGCCCTCAAATCATATTTTAAGAAAAGTATTATTGTGTATTACATGCACCATTCTTGTCATCATGCTCAACTGTTTTAGTTCCCTATGTTTAAACTCACCTTGAATGTTGAATAAATTCATCTTTCTCTTGTGATTAACATACTGGTCTTTGATTAGGGAGTCCCTTGGAGGAAGTATTTACACAGGAGCATTAACCTCCAAAAGCAACAAGAAATATATTTTTTAAAATATCACTCGTAATTTCACATGAAACACATATTAATTTCATCTCCACAGCCTCAAAATGCACGAACAGAGAAACACAAAACAGAAGAAGGATGAGAAGACACCAGAAGGAGCCATACCAGCCTATCTACTCGACAGAGAGGGCCAATCCCGTGCCAAAGTCCTGTCCAACATGATCAAACAAAAGAGAAAAGAGAAAGCTGTAAGTGAACCGTCTTGTGTATCGTTGACTCTAGATGTTGAATCTGCAGGTCTCTGTTTCTTGAACGTATCTGTACAGGTGTTTGAGGGAAATATTTGTTTTGAGGTTTCAGCTTTGGCTCATTACAATCTTGACGGTGGTGGGTAAAGTCCCACTACAGGCTTTGTGAACGCATAAGCTGACACTACTTCGTGCAGTACCAAGGTAGTGTTACTGTGGGCGAGGCCCACTCTTTTGGACAGGGTCCTTTTTACCCTTTCTGATAGATATAAAATATCTTAAGGTTCTATTTGTAAAAGAGGAAGGGAAAGCCAGTGTCCTGGTCAACATTTATCCTCCAGTTAACACTGCTAAAGTAAATCACCTGCTTGTTTTTCTCCGTGATGTTTGTAGGGCCTTGCTGTGCACATTGGTTGCTACCTTTCCCATGATAGGTCAGTGAATATGCTTCAAAAAGTATCTTTGGGTTGTCCTTAGATTGTGAAAGATGCTTTTTAAAAATGCAAGTTATTTTTGTTTCGATTTAGTAAAACACATACATACCTGCCTTACCACTGGGACCAGTTTGTATACAGCTGGATTTAAAGACTGCTGTCACCAACATCGTGGTGCCACAAATCAAGGGTGCTGCAGCATTATTTATAATTTTTATAGTATTTCATCACAAGAAGAGGGCAGGGAATCCCTTTCGAAGGATAATAGCCTCTAATTCTCTTGTGGCCCACCTCCGTATCCCTCAATCCTATTCCAACTAAACTGCTGATCATTCAATGTCCTTTCATGGCTCCCATGTCAGCTGATGTTGTAATCAGTTCTCTCTTCAGGTATTGTCCCTCCCTCCTTTAAATCTCCTGTCATCAGCCCTCCAAAAAAAAACCCTTGACCCCACTGCCCACACAACTACCAACCCATCTCCAAGTTGTCATCTTCCAAATCCATTCCCATTTTCCCAGATCTCCATTCTTAAATCCCTCCAATCAGTTTTCCGCTCTTACCACAGTAACAAAGTCACAAATGAAATCCTATGTAACTGTGACAGTTAAACTCTTCCTTCTTGACCTGTCTGCAGCCTTTGATGTGGTTGACCACCCCTTCTCTTCGAATGCCTCTCCACTATCATCCAGCTGGGTGAGATTGCCATCGCATGGTTCCATTCTTATCTATCATTTTTCCTGTTTCCACATCGTTCCCTCTGATGTCCCCAAGTATCTATCCTGGTCCTTCCTATTTCTCATCTACATGCTTCTCTTGGCAACATCATCCAAAGGCACAGTACACTGATGACATCCAACTCTACCTCACCCCCACCTCTCTTAACTTCCCCCATTCTTGCAAAATTATCACATTGTTTATCCAACTTCCAATGCTGGATGAGCAGAAATTTCCTCCAATTAAGTATTAAGAAGACTGAAGCTGTTGTTTTCGTCCTCACTCCAAACTCTGTTCCTTAGCTGCTGACTCCATCCCTCCTCAACAAGAGTCTGAGATTAAGCCAGTCAGTTTGCAACCTTGGTGTCACACTTGACCCTGAAATGAGCTTCTGACCTCCTCTTCCTGCCAGCACAAAGAGTGCCTATTTCCACCTCTGTAACATTGCCTGACTTTGTCCCGTCTCAGCTCATCTGCTGCTGAAACTCTCATTCCTGACTTTGTTTCCTCTAGCTTCAACTATTCCAATACACTTCCTGCTGATCTCTCCCATTCTACCCTCCATAAACTGGAGGTTATTCAAAACTCTGCTGCCTGTGTCCTAACTTGCAGTTATCACCAGTGTGTTTGTTGTTCTACATTGGCTCCCAATCGAGCAATGTTTTATTTTAAAATTATCAACCTTGTTTTCAAACCCCTTATCCTTCCCTATCTCTGATCTCCGACAACCCTCCCAAGGCTTCATTCTATGATCATCTTGCTGGTGCCAGTACAGAGCGAGACTGCGGATAGTTGGGAACCTGTCTCGGGGGCAGGGAATTCAGATGGTGTTCGTAAAGCAGAAGTGGAAATGAATAGGGTTGGGAAGCATTTTCTGATCAGGGCCAGTGTGATCTCCTGGACTCGTTTCGATCGCCACAGGGGGTCGGAGAGGAATTTCCCAGATTTTTTTTCCCCATATTGGCCCTGGGGTTTTCACTCTGGGTTTTCGCCTCTCCCTGGAGATCACATGGTCTGGAATGGGGGGGTGGGGGTGAGTTAATAGGTTGTGATGAACAAAGCATCGTAGCTGTGAGGGACAGCTCGGTGGATAGGATATTAGGATGTAGATAGGCTGGAAAATTGGGCGGGGATCCTGGATTCAGGATTCAATCCTGGACCGGGGAGCGGCGCAGGCTTGGAGGGCCGAAGGGCCTGTTCCTGTGCTGTATTGTTCTTTGTTCTATATCTGCATTCGCAATTGTTCCACCTTGGTGGCCACACCTTCAAGCTTTGGAATTCCCTTCCTATACCTTTCTGTCTCTTCCTCATTTAAGACCCTCCTTAAAACCCACCTCTTTGACTAAACTTTAGTTTTAAGCTAAACCAAATATTTCCTTATTTGGTTCGGTCTCATGTGTTTTATAACGCTCCTGTGAAGTACCTTAGAACGTTTTATGACGTTAAAATTGCTATATAAATACAACTTGTTTCAATGATTCATAATCTTTATGTAAATTATTCTTTGGTAGGGTAAATGGGAAGTACCTTTGCCAAAAGTCCGTGCCCAAGGAGAAACTGAAGTCCTGAAAGTTATCCGCACAGGTAAACGGAAGAAGAAAGCTTGGAAGAGAATGGTGACTAAAGTTTGCTTTGTCGGAGATGGATTCACTAGGAAACCTCCTAAATATGAAAGATTCATCAGACCGATGGTGAGTTAAAAAACCTGACTGGAAGAGAAGGTTATTGCACATTTCAACTTTGTACAAATTATACAAGTAGATTCAGTTAAAGTTTTAATAAGAATGAGTATAAAGAATTAATAAAGGCTCAGAGCACTGAGGAAGGACAAGTTAGATAGGAAATAAGGTGAAGTAACTCTTTCAGGGGCTCTTGGGAGATTGGTACAGGATTTATTTTCCATTGAGACTATCTGGCAGGGAATATTTGATGCAAATACTACCTCAGAAAAGCAGCCAGCATAATTAAGGACTCCACGCACCCTGGACATACTCTCTTCCAACATCTCCCGTCGGGAAAGAGATACAAAAGATTTATATAGATGATCTGGAGGAGGGGACGGAGTGTACGGTAACGAAGTTTGCAGACGACACAAAGATAAGTGGAAAAGTGAATCGTGTGGAGGACGGAGAAGATCTGCAGAGAGATTTGGACAGGCTGAGTGAGTGGGCGAGGATATGGCAAATGGAGTATAACGTTGAGAAATGCGAGGTTATACACTTTGGAGGAAATAATAACAAATGGGATTACTATCTCAATGGAAACAAATTAAAACATGCTACCGTGCAAAGGGACCTGGGGGTCCTTGTGCATGAGACGCAAAAGCCCAGTCTGCAGGTACAACAGGTGATCAAGAAGGCAAATGGGATGTTGGCCTATATTGCGAAGGGGATAGAATATAAAAGCAGGGATGTCTTGATGCACCTGTACAGGGCATTGGTGAGGCCGCAGCTGGAATACTGTGTGCAGTATTGGTCCCCTTATATGAGGAAGGATATATTGGCATTGGAGGGAGTGCAGAGAAGGTTCACCAGGTTGATACCGGAGATGAGGGGTTTGGATTATGAGGAGAGGCTGAGGAGATTGGGTTTGTACTCGTTGGAGTTTAGAAGGATGAGGGGGGATCTTATGGAGACTTATAAGATAATGCGGGGGCTGGATAGGGTGGAGGCGGAGAGATTCTTTCCACTTAGTAAGGAAGTTAAAACTAGAGGACACAGCCTCAAAATAAAGGGGGGTCGGTTTAAGACAGAGTTGAGGAGGAACTTCTTCTCCCAGAGGGTGGTGAATCTCTGGAATTCTCTGCCCACTGAGGTGGTGGAGGCTACCTCGCTGAATATGTTTAAAGCGCGGATGGATGGATTCCTGATCGGTAAGGGAATGAAGGGTTATGGGGATCAGGCGGGTAAGTGGTACTGATCCACGTCAGATCAGCCATGATCTTATTGAATGGCGGGGCAGGCTCGAGGGGCTAGATGGCCTACTCCTGCTCCTATTTCTTATGTTCTTAAGTCTGAGGATGCATATCAACTGACTCAAAAACAGTTTCCTCCCTGCTGCCATCAGACTTTTGAATGGACCTACCTCGCATTAAGTTGATCTTTCTCTACACCCAAGCTATGACTGCAACACTACGTTCTACACTCTCTCCTTTCCTTCTCTATGTATGGTATGTTTTGTGTAGCACACAAAAAACATTACTTTTCACTATACTAATACATGTGACAAATCAAACCAAAAGGGAGAAAAGTAATTTTAGAAGTCTGCAATAAACTACCAAATCTAAACAAAACACAGTACTCTGGAAAAAAAATAGGAAAGCAATACTGATAGATTCAATCAACTTGATATAGACTTGGAACATCCAGGCATCTAAAATCTGAATTAATTAATAGGAAACAAGCTAGTGTGATTATTTTCAATAAAAATGATTTTATGATAAACCCAGGAAACTAGTTCTCCTAATTCCACATGAAAGTCAACTACATAAGCTGATGATTGGGGTAAAATTTGGACATGGATAGGGAAGTAACTGGAAGAGAGAGATCAGTGGCTGATACTAAAGATCAGCCCAAGCTTAAAATGTGCAGTCAGTCTAGAACTCAATACAACGCTGCCATCATGATCTCCGACTTCGATTTGACAATCTAGTCTAACTCGGCAGTCTGTTCCCCTGATTAAATGTGGTTACTAATTGGTGATGTTGGGTTGCAGGAATGCACTGAGTGGACAGCCTCTAGTGTTGGATCAGGGACCCTATTGTTTCTGGTCTGCAAAAATTTGGTCAGGTGTGTAGACGGTCCTACAGTTGGGGAGATTGTACAAGCTGAAGAAGCTGCAAAAGTGCTACTTCAGTTCAGTTGTGGAAGGTCCAAATACTAGAAGAAAACTGGGACTCAGTTGTTTTGATCAAAGAAGCAGGGGGCAGCTTGGAAGAAGATATGGGAGTTAAATAGATCATATCCAAGCATTGCAGGCAGTAATTAAAGAAACAAATTACACAGCACGACTAGATTGTCAAATCAGTTTGTGATATTAGCATTGTATTGATTTCTAGACTCTTCTCACTTTTGAATATTGCTTTTAGCACTAACCATGAGGTACGGTAGAACCATACAAACCCTGGAATTTGTGTAGGGAAGGGAGACAAGGCTGGTCAGCAAGCCAAATGTAAAGAAAGGTTGGGGGGATAAAGTTCACAAGGTGATACCTTGATACAAGATGCTAAGTAGAATTTAAAAAAAAAATTAATCCCATACAATACTTCAAGATAAAACACAATTGCAGAAATGGGGGTATCTCGCAAGTTTGGAACACATCGCGAAACATTTCTTCCAGTTGGGGTAGTGGAGGCAACAACAAAAATGAAGTGGTAGCTGGATGCTTTGGAAATCATATGTTCCTATGAAGAATTAGCCAAATGACCCTTATTTCTGTACTTATTGTTGACATGCAGTGATAAATCATTGTTGAGTTTAGCTGTTTATCGCATCAGTTGAAAACAGTTTAACCAGTTAAAATATAATGTTCAAATGTAATTTCTCATTTGTGATTCCTTCAGTAAAAGAAAAAAATGGTCTGAATTGTAATTATTGTTGTGCAGGGCTTGCGTTTTAAGAAGGCCCATGTAACCCATCCAGAGCTCAAGGCCACCTTCTGTTTACCTATACTTGGTGTTAAGAAGAACCCATCATCACCGTTATATACAACATTAGGTAAGCAAATAAAATAATGTATAGACTTTGTTCCCTAACTAATTGCAGCAAGAATGATTCAAGTTGATTTCTTTCTTGGTGAAGTACCTTATCTTCTAAATCTGTTTGCAATCATTCTGTGATGGCAATAATAGTTGTGAGAGCAGAATTGCTAATGCGTAGGGTTTAAAATCCTGGAGGGAATGTGGTCCCAAATGCTCACTGCAGGCAGTTCCTCAGGTTAACTGCTGTTCAAATTGTTTTTAAAGGTTTCTATTTCTAATAAAGAATGGTTTGAATAGCTTTTATTACAAACTGGTTATTTAATTTTTAAAAAATAACATACTACATAGAACATATTAGTACAGCACAGAACAAGCCCTTCGGCCCACGATGTTGTGCCGAGCTTTATCAGAAACCAAGATCAAGCTATCCCACTCCCTATCATACTGGTGTGCTCCATGTGCCTATCCAATAACGGCTTAAATGTTCCTAAAGTGTCTGACTCCACTATCACTGCAGGCAGTCCATTCCACACCCCAACCACTCTCTGCGTAAAGAACCTACCTCTGATATCCGTCCTGTATCTCCCACCACGAACCCTATAGTTATGCCCCCTTGTAATAGCTCCATCCACCCGAGGAAATAGTCTTTGAACGTTCACTCTATCTATCCCCTTCATCATTTTATAAACCTCTATTAAGTCTCCCCTCGGCCTCCTCCGCTCCAGAGAGAACAGCCCTAGCTCCCTCAACCTCTCCTCATAAGACCTACCCTCCAAACCAGGCAGCATCCTGGTAAATCTCCTCTGCACTCTTTCCAGCGCTTCCACATCCTTCTTATAGTGAGGTGACTAGAACTGCACACAATATTCCAAATGTGGTCTCACCAAGGTCCTGTACAGTTGCAGCATAACCCCACGGCTCTTAAACTCCAACCCCCTGTTAATAAAAGCTAACACACTATAGGCCTTCTTCACAGCTCTATCCACTTGAGTGGCAACCTTTAGAGATCTGTGGATATGGACCCCAAGATCTCTCTGTTCCTCCACAGTCTTCAGAACCCTACCGTTGACCCTGTAATCCACATTTAAATTAGTCCTACCAAAATGAATCACCTCACATTTATCAGGGTTAAACTCCATTTGCCATTTTTCAGCCCAGCTTTGCATCCTATCTATATCTCTTTGCAGCCTACAACAGCCCTCCACCTCATCCACTACTCCACCAATCTTGGTGTCATCAGCAAATTTACTGATCCACCCTTCAGCCCCCTCCTCTAAGTCATTAATAAAAATCACAAAGAGCAGAGGACCAAGCACTGATCCCTGCGGCACTCCGCTAGCAACCTGCCTCCAATCCGAAAATTTTCCATCCACCACCACCCTCTGTCTTCGATCAGACAGCCAGTTACCTATCCAATCGGCCAACTTTCCCTCAATCCCACACCTCCTCACTGTCATCATAAGCCGACCATGGGGGACCTTATCAAACACCTTACTAAAATCCATGTATATGACATCAACTGCCCTACCTTCATCAACACACTTAGTTACCTCCTCAAAAAATTCAATCAAATTTGTGAGGCACGACTTGCCCTTCACGAATCCGTGCTGACTATCCTGGATTAATCCGCATCTTTCTAAATGGTCGTAAATCCCATCCCTAAGGACCTTTTCCATCAATTTACCAACCACCGAAGTAAGACTAACTGGTCTATAATTACCAGGGTCATTTCTATTCCCTTTCTTAAACAGAGGAACAACATTCGCCATTCTCCAGTCCTCTGGCACCATCCCTGTGGACAGTGAGGACCCAAAGATCAAAGCCAAAGGCTCTGCAATCTCATCCCTTGCCTCCCAAAGAATCCTAGGATATATTTCATCAGGCCCAGGGGACTTATCTACCTTCAGTTTATTCAAAACTGCCAGGACATCCTCCCTCCGAACATCTATTTCCTCCAGCCTATTAGCCTGTAACACCTTCTCTTCCTCAAAAACATGGCCCCTCTCCTTGATGAACACTGAAGAAAAGTATTCATTCATCACCTCGCCTATCTCTACTGACTCCATACACAAGTTCCCACTACTGTCCTTGACCGGCCCTAACCTCACCCTGGTCATTCTTTTATTCCTCACATAAGAGTAAAAAGCCTTGGGGTTTTCCTTGATCCGACCCGCCAAGGACTTCTCATGTCCCTTCCTAGCTCTCCTAAGCCCCTTTTTCAGCTCGTTCCTTGCTAACTTGTAACCCTCAATCGAGCCATCTGAACCTTGTTTCCTCATCCCTACATAAGCTTCCCTCTTCCTTTTCACAAGACATTCCACCTCTTTCGTGAACCATGGTTCCCTCACTCGGCCATTTCCTCCCTGCCTGACAGGGACATACCTATCAAGGACACCCAGTATTGTTCCTTGAAAAAGTTCCACTTTTCATTAGTGCCTTTCCCTGACAGTTTCTGTTCCCATCTTATGCCCCCCAATTCTTGCCTAATCGCATCATAATTACCTCTCCCCCAATCGTAAACCTTGCCCTGCCCTACGGCCCTATCCCTCTCCATTGCAATAACAAAAGACACCGAATTGTGGTCACTATCTCCAAAGTGCTCTCCCACAACCAAATCTAACACTTGGCCACCCGGTTCATTTCCCAGTACCAAATCCAATGTGGCCTCCCCTCTTGTCGACCTATCCACATATTGTGTCAGGAAACCCTCCTGCACACACTGCACAAAAACTGCCCCATCCGAACTATTTGACCTACAAAGGTTCCAATCAATATTTGGAAAGTTAAAGTCCCCCATGACAACTACCCTGTGACCCCCACACATATCCATGATCTGCTTAGCCATTTCTTCCTTCACATCTCTATTACTATTTGGGGGCCTCTAGTAAACTCCTAACAACGTGACCGCTCCTTTCCTATTTCTAACCTCAGCCCATATTACCTCAGTGTGCAGATCCCCCTCGAAGTGCCTTTCTGCAGCTGTTAAACTATCCTTGATTAACAATGCTACTCCTCCACCTCTTTTACCAGCTTCCCTACACTTACTGCAACATCAATACCCCGGAACGTCCAACAATCATTCCTGTCCTTGTTCTACCCACGTCTCCGTAATGGCCACAACATCGTAGTCCCAAGTACCAATCCACGCCCCAAGTTCATCTACCTTGTTCCGGATGCTCTGGAACTATTTCAAAGTGTTCAATAATTAGGATGTTGAATCAAATTGGATCCTGTATTCCTTGTGTAAAGATTGTGACGTTGGTGTACCTTTGAGTTTAAAAAAAATCATATTCTCTGCAGTTGTAAGCAGGCCTTTTTGGTTTCAGTGTTGCTGGGATGTCTGGAAAATTCCTTTTTATTGCGACTTCAATGGCTTAAATGGAGCTTTGGTTATTTTTGCTATGGGCCTCAAGTACTTTCTGACCACTGCTTTATGACCCTGCATTGTTAGGAGGAAGACTGGTAGCAGGTCATGTGTTTTTGGTATCGTAGTAAATTTAAGGTTTCATTTTCTGTTTGACTGCGGGCTGCAGTTTTAGTTTAGAAAGAGGTGGGCATCAAACTGGAAAACAGTGTTTCTCTCTCCTTGGTTTTGAAAATTCTGCTGTTAGCTGGAAGCAAGGTTCCTAGCCTTCATGCAGAGAACATGATTTTAAAAACTCAAAGATACACAAACATCACAAATGTCACAATCGTCACAAGGAATACAGGATTCAATTTGATTCAACATCCTAATTATCGAACATTTTGAAATAGTAAGTTATTTTTAAAAACTTTTTTAAAAAAAAATTAAACCAGTTTGTAATAAAAGCTATTCAATCTGCTGTTGGCGGTTAGCTTGCCTCGAGAGAGTGTGTGTGTGTGTAGTTTTGTTTGATTGATTCATTATATTTGTTAAGGTTTATACAATATCATTGGTCTTTTGTTTGTAATTGGTAAAAGTTATTGCTAATTTTCTTTCTATACATGTTAACTATATTCTTAAATAAACTTTGTTTGAAAAAAGCTCCCTAGTGGGTCATTTGAATCATACCTGAAGTGAGACATATATGCTTATCCTCGCGAAATTCGAAATGTAAAACTTATGATCCAGGCGAACTTCGTAAAACACTTGAGTTTCTGACCTTGAATTATAACAAGATCTACCTGTAAATTCCACATCCATTCATACTCAGTGTATAAATTGACTTCTAATTTAAAAAAAAATTTCAAATATATTAGCATATTTTATCCACATTCAGCTGCTATTTATTTTAATTGGACATTCAGTTAAGGCCTACATAAAGATCAGGAAAGAAAATTCACATTTTGGAATTAGAACAGAAACGAGCATCTTAATTCCAAGAGTGTCAGTTGAGTCCTCAGGAAGATCAAAGTCTAAAAGCAACTTAACTACTATGTCTGTCTATAGTTTTAACAATGTGTAAGTCATTTCTCAAAGCAATCACGCATGTTCAGTCTTCAATTTCAGGTGGTTGGTAGCAAGGGTGGGTAGTTCCATGGATGTTTCATCTGTTTCTCTAGGATGTTAAGAGATTGTCAACATTTGTATTTCCCTGTAGGGGTTATTACTAAAGGAACTGTCATTGAAGTGAACGTAAGTGAGCTTGGCTTAGTCACACAAGGAGGCAAAGTTGTCTGGGGTAAGTTCGAAACAAATATTTTCTACTTGAGACTTTAATATTGGAATGGACATGAAGCTTTTTGGTACCATTGTTAAAATGCAACATACTAGGGATTAGGAATTCTGTAATTTCTATCATTTGAGGTGGTCTTTCTGTTGCATAGTTTCACCCCATTAAACTTCACTATTGTGAAGCAACAAATATTTTGTAAATTATACAAATTGTTGCTAATTCCTTGGACTTCATCTACTCACTGATTCTTCACTTGAAAAAGACGACTGCTGTTTGTGGCATATGGTGGCATTTTTCTTTCTTTCTTCTCCTTTGTCCACACTTTCCAGTTAACTCAATCTCATAAAAGATTACAGTAAATTCTCACAAGTTGCTTCACTTTAAGTCATTTTGCTTTTAAAGTTGTTTACTCTTTAGGACTTTTTCCCCTATCTATGCCAACATTTTTGATTTTACATAGTCTGCACTCTGGCCCCCCCCTTTGCACTGAACACTGGGTTAGCCACTGCTATGTTTTGATACCAAAGCTGCCATGCCACTGGAGGCCCAGGCTGTGGTGAGAGCAAGGCCTGAGATTCTGAGTACAGGGCAGAGATGAGAATCTGATGGTCACTGATCAGGTTGATGAACTGCTTCTTCTATGGACACCACATCTGCATCCCTCTTTCCACACCTCCCCCATGCCTAATCGGAAAAGTGATCTAGGCTGTGCAGATAGAAAGAAGAGGGTGGGAAAGGAGCAGAGGACAAGAGTGGGAAAAGAGAAAAGTTAAGCTGAGTTTCAGAAGTGCTGTGGGTGAGACACAGAAGCTGTGCTATTTGGGGCTAGTTTGGGTGATTTAATGTTATCGAATTTCAATGTCTGGTATTCTGTTCTATTGAGCGATTTATTTTGCAACTTAAGCAAGGTAGGAATGCACAGTACTACACATGTAGAATGCATTATTTCAACTTGTACATTGTTTTTTTTCTGGACAAGAAATGTCTGAAGGAACCTAACTCCACCTTTACTTTTGATTTCTATGGGAATCCACGAGTCACTCTGTTTCACTTAAAAGTCACAATGTTCAGGGACATGACCACAACTTGAAGTGCTGTATTTGTTTGTGAAATAGGAAACAAAGGAAGTGGGTCTTTTCCTTCTGAATAGCCAGTCCCTCTGCTATTGTTTCAATGTTACTTTGCACATTTACAACTTCTATGACAGCAACATTAAATTCTGAGCCTTCCAAAGCCTGGGGAACAATTCCCTCACGGCTTTCTCTCCAATGCCATCTTTAGGTTTCTCATGAGGGTACAGTTGTGTTGTTAGCCTATTTGGAAACGTCAAAATGGGGCTCATTTCTCTTGTTTCCTCCAAGAGGTGCACACTACTGTTCCACCATCAATAGGAATTGCGTACTGGGATTGACTTTTTATAAATCAGTTGTGCATTGGTCCCATAAGTGCAGCATGATGGGTTGTAGTTCCATCTTGTATTAGACTGCTTCCACATTAATTGTATGTAACTCGTTTTCTTCATGTTAATTGCTCTCATTGTGCCTAATACTGTAACCACCTGCCAGCAATGTGGGCTGCCACTATAAATGCCACTGCCCACATGCTGCATTTCAAACAGCTGGCACTCTGCTTGGCTAATGGGGATATTAATGTTGCTACATTGCATTTTAATAAATAGTTCCAAATTTATTAAAGTACAATGACTATGGATATAGGAGTCTGTAATAACTTCAGGGGGGTTGGTATTTTGCTCATGAATCGTGTGCATCTCGGATACAAAAAACAACTTGTGTGATGTTTTGTAATTTAAACCACTTACTGTGCAATATCTATTTAACTAAAGCACTGTGTGCAATTGTTAGAACTAATGCATTTTCTCTTCCTTTTCAGGTAAATATGCACAAGTAACAAATAACCCAGAAAATGATGGCTGCATTAATGCAGTTTTGCTAGTTTAAATCACCAGAGCACAGAACTGTGACGTGGATGTTAAACCGACTTGGGGACCTGACTATATTTGATCTCTGATGCAAGATCCACAAAAAAAAACAGCATTTTGTACTTCTGTATTTTTGTTATTTATGAATCAGCTTAAAATGATGAAAGTTGAGAGAGAATAAAGAACCATCTTTCAATTTTTTTCTGTAAGTTCTGGTTTTTATGATTGTGTATTTAACAGAAGTCAGCAAATTGCCAGTGTGGTATAGTCATCCTGAATACCGGTGATGAGCTTCCACTGTTATTAATAGGAGTTATAAATTCAGCAGTGGTTAGCACTGCTGCCTCACAGCACCAAGGACCCAGTTTCAAATCCAGACTTGGGTGACTGTAGAGTCTGCACGTTTTCCCCGTGTCTGTATGGGTTTCCTCCGGGTGCTCTGGTTTCCTCCCACAGTCCAAAGATGTGCAGGTTAGGTGGAATTCCTATGCTAAATTACCCTTGGTGTCCAAAGATGTGTAGATTAGGGGGACTGGCAGAGTAATTGTGTGGGGTTGCGGAGATAGGTGCGTCTGGGTAAGATGCTCTGTCGGAGAGTTGATGTAGATGTGATGGGCCAAATGGTCTCCTGCATTGTAGGGATTCTATGGATTCTCAAGCCCAGTTCAGCATCTGAATACGGACTGAAACTAGTAGTAATAATATGGGGGTGGGGGGTGATTTTGAGCCAGCGCTCTGTCCACAGGAATGGCGGCATATGCTCAAAATCCAGCACGATTCGGAAAACACAATTCGTAGAAATCATAGAAACCCTACAGTACAGAAAGAGGCCATTCGGCCCATCGAGTCTGCACCGACCACAATCCCACCCAGCCTCTACCCCCATATCCCTACATATTTTACCCACTAATCCCTCTAATCTATGCATCCCAGGACACTAAGGGGCAATTTTAACATGGCCAATCAACCTAACCCGCACATCTTTGGACTGTGGGAGGAAACCGGAGCACCCGGAGGAAACCCACGCAGACACGAGGAGAATGTGCAAACTCCACACAGAGTGACCCAAGCCGGGAATCGAACCCAGGTCCCTGGAGCTGTGAAGCAGCAGTGCTAACCACTGTGCTACCGTGCCGCCCCATGCCAATGAGTTGCCAAGTTCCAATCTTCCAGCCCCCTTACTGACGGAGTAGTGTGAAACACGCCACGGGACCCCAGGAAACTCAGTACAGTAGCATGTCATTAGCACACACTCCAGAACTTGCTCCCTCTGGATATTCAGCAGGTGCCGGCATGACGACATGCTGCTGCCATTTACAACAGGTTCACCTAGATATGAACCTGTTGCATGGTCTCCCGGGGGCATAAAGGCGTATAGCCCCTGGAGGAGCAGGACATGGCCAAGCAGTGGCCTGGCAATGCCCCTGGCACTACAGGCAGTCAAGTTGGCATGTCCATACCAACGTGGTAGTGCCAACTTGTGCCAAGGGGTGGACCCCAGTGGAAGCCTCCAGGAAGAGGGAGGGTGGGATTCATTCAAATTTGGTTGTGAACTGGGAGCAGGGGATGCTGAGAGGCAAGGGGCCGATGATTGGGGGAGAGGGGTGTCCCTGTGACTTCTGGTGTGCTGGGAAGGTGGTCTGTTCTTGTTCAGGGTGCCCTGATCTCAGAGCAGCTGGGTTTTGCCAGCGTGTTGAGGCCCCCGCCCTGCATGAAACATGACCCCTTCATCCCTGACTGTTGTAAGATCTGGAGAGAGAACCAGCGTCTTTCTCTCAGAAACAACACTCTGCCATTTAAGATTCGCCCCATCGTCTGTCTGGTAAGTCTTCAAACTGAATCTGCTTGTTTTGATGGTCTGAAATATCCTATGTCATCATTTGAAGAAAGGCAGAGACTTGGTTCACAAAAATAACATTATGGAAGCTGGAAATCTGAAATGTAAGCAGGAAATGTTTTTTTCCCCCAAAACAGTCAATAACTTGTGATAAATAGATGCACATTTTATTTAAAATCAAAGATTAATTGCTTTATTGTACAGAATTATTTTCAGATACAAGAATTGATTTCCTTGACTGTATGTAATTGGAAGTGGGTGGAAGTATTTCTGTACTTTTGCATTTAATTTGCAGGGAATAAAGCATCTGTGATATCTTTTTTTAAAAAGAGACTAGCTTCTAGCTTGACATGCAGAGTTAAAGCATTTCAAATTGTCAGTGCGTGATATACTAGTTGGAGTTCCACTACAGTTCTTTAGTAGTAGGATATTAGCTTGCATAGATTTGGCACAGTGAACTAGAGTACAAAAATTCTCAAGTGGGGAAAATGAGCTGGTCCCTCTACCTGTTTAGGGAGGAAGATTAAAATGTCACCTTTGGCTTTTTTTTTTTCACATGAATTTGCAGATGTGGCTTAGGTTGCTCAATGCAATTGCAGATGAGAATGTGCCCATGTTAGCTGCAGGAAGAATGGATAAAGGAAGAAGTTAGCTACACAAGCAGTCTTCCCTAATAACTCAATCCTGTGGTACAGTTTGGATGGTCCACACTCTTTCCACCCAAGGACTCTCGCCCTGTTCCTGATTGCATTAAGGAACATTTGAGGAGATATTGATTTGAAGCACAATTGAGAGCAAGGTGCCTACTATATAAAAGAACTTTAACAGTGCAGGTTTCTTGAACTAAAATAAAATGAAGGAAAATTAAAAAGAGGGTAAGTTGTACATAGGTCCGTTTTGTTAAAAGAAAAGGGTAGAGTTTCTGCTTTGGTTCCAATCAACAATCAGGGAAAATTGCTAGTTTTCTGAATTTTTTGCTCCCAAGTTTCAATCCTTTATTTGCGTATCGGTGTAAAACCTTCCAGCATGTTTGGGTGGTTTAAGCACTTGAATATTTTTAAATGCAAGTAATTGAGTGGTTTTATTAAACCCATTTATTATGACATAAAACAAGCATTTTTAGCATGTACCTATCTCACCACCTGCGAGAACCCTGATTTTTAAACAACTGAACTCAAACCAAGCAGAACCTTTTTTACTTGTTTCACTGGTGTTGTCAGTTTTAAGTTATAATTTTAAAAAAAATTATAATTGTCCTTGCACCAAAAAAAGCTTAAAATTAAGAGCCTCATCAATGGCCTGCAAACAAGTTCAATTATGGGCCGCACACAGGCGCAATTGTCAGAAAACTTGGCATTTTGATTAAAGTGGCTAGTGTGGGACCAGCTTCCAGCATGATGCTTTATAAACCAGCACAAAAGATTGTGGACTGTCGATCCAAGTTAGATCTAATTTATACTTGAAAGCCATCAGACATTTGCATTATTTTGGGTAAACATAGCAGAAACTCTACCCCAAACTCTTTAATCAAGTTTTAGTCCCTTGGTCCATTAGAAGCAGAGATTTTAGTATGGCTTTTTTTCCCCCCAACCGCCACCAACTTCTCACCTCAGTAACAGAAAATGCATTAAAGATTTTCAAAGCTGATAAATGAATTCCTTTCATCGTGTTCTGGTGGATGCCCGATAATGGCGGACCTACAAGGAGACAAAATAAGCCATAATTAAACCTATGAATAGATCATCCTGGAAATGGTTTGCAGGTTGTTGCATGGCTACTCATGACAGATTTTCTGAATCTGCAATTACAGGGAGGCATGAAAAAAAATCACAATCCGTTTTACACCAAGTCCCCTTTTAAGAAGTTGGAAAATCTGGATGAATAGAGCAGGTAAAATTGCAATAATTAGAATTTCCTGCACCTATGAGAAGCTGAGGCTTGGTTCTCATGCTCCTATGTCTCTAGGCCAATTATATTGAATATTAGTGATTGACCAGTGTTGAAGCTTATTAGGAGGCTGGAGTTTTATGTGAGAAACTTCTGCAGAACCTCTTCCCCCTTCTCTGCTGAAAATTTGATGGAACCTTGTGTATACATCCAACAATTACTAGGCACTTCATAGGAGCATTACAAAGCAAAATCTGACACCCAGACACTAAGGATATCTTGCGGATAGATGACTGAACGCTTGGTCACCAAGTATAAAGGAGGAATGAGAGAAAGCCAGAGAGCTTCAATGAAGGAATTTCAAAACTTAGAGCTTTGGCAGCTTAAAGGTACAGCTCTAAGAAAGGATATACTTGTTATGGAGGGAATGCAGTGAAGGTTCACCAGACCAATTCCTGGCATGGCAGGATTATCATATATGAGGAGATAATGGATTGACTTGGCGTATTCACTGGAGTTTAGAAGAATGAAAGGGGATCTCATTGAAATGTATGCAATTCTAGACTGGATGCAGGGGTGATGTTTCCCCTGGCTGGAAAGCCTAGAACAATCTCAAGATACAGGTTAGTCCATTTAGGACTGAGATGGGGAGAAATTTCTTCATTCAGAGGGGGTTGAGCCTGTGGAAATCTCTACCACAGAAAGATGCAAGTGAATAGATTTCTAGAAACTAAAAGGTGCCTTGGAGTATGAGGAGAGAGCAGGAGTATGTCATTAGGATCAGCCATGATCATACTGAGTGGCGGAGCAGGCTCGAAGGGCTGAATGGCCTACTCCGGCTGTTATTTTCTGGTTCTCTCACTATTAGAGCAATTAAAATCAGATGCTGAAGAATTGGATAAGTATAAATAGCAGAGGATAGGACTGGCGAGATTAGAGATGGGGAGTGCCCTGAAGGTTATATGCTACAGTTTTAGTTAACCTCAAGTTTAGTGAGGGTAGAACATGGGAAATAAGCCAGGAGCGCAATGGAATCGTCAAGCCTAGAGGTAACAAAGCCATGGATGAGAGTTTTAGTAGCAGATGAGCAAGAGCATGTTTGGAGTCAGGCACCATAACACAGTAGAAAATAGACTGTCTTAGTGATGGTGTGGATACACGATTAGAAGCTCATCTTAGGGTCCAATCGGTTGTGAACAGTCTGGTACAACCTCAGACAGTTGCAGAGGAAAAGGATAGAGTCAATGACAAGGGAATGGAGTTTATCATAGGGATTGAAAATATTGGCTTCAATTTTTTTTAATTTATGAGGTGTGGATGTCACTGGTTTCGCCAGCATTTATTTCCCATCCCTAACTGACCCAAATGGCTTGTTAGGCCATTGCAAAGGGCATTTTGAAATCTAACCACATTGTTGTGGGTCAGGAGTCACATGTAGGCCAGATGGGGCAAGATTTCCTTCCTAAAGGACATTAATGAAACAGATAGGTTTTTACAACAATGGTTTCATCGTCATCATTAGAGTTTTAATTCCAGATTTTTGTTGAATTCAAATTTCACCATTTGCTGTGGTGGGATTCAAGCATTACCCGTCCCTCAAGCCTGCTGATTCAACTAGATCATAGCTGTTATTTAGCACAAGGTTGTTTTCCTGCACTATCCTCATATACCTCGGTGTCTAAAAATGTATCGATTTGTCTTGAACCTGCTCAATGACTGCGCCTCCACAGCCCTCGAGCGGTAGAGAATTCCAAAGATTCACCACCCTCTGAATGAAGAAATTCCTCTTAATCTCAGTTCTAAATGGCCCACCCTTATTTTGAGACTGTCCCCTGGTTCTAGATCACCAATCTCCCCTTACAGGAGGGGGGAAAGTTTAAAAGAGATGCAAGGGGCAAGTTTTTCACACAGAGGGTGGTGAATGCCTGGAACGTGCTGCTGGAGGTGGTGGTGGAAGCAGATTCTATAACAACGTTCAAGAGGCATCTGGATAGTTACATGAATAGGCAGAGAATAGAGGGATATGAACCATGTAGAGACAAGAAAATATTAGATTAGACAGACATCTGTGTCGGCACAGACTTAATGGGCCTAAGGGCCAATTCCTGTGTTGTACTGTTCTTTGTGGACAAGATGAGCGCAGACAGGGGAGTTGGAGAGAAACTTGAGAACAATACAAGTTCAGGCTGGGCTGGGGTAACTTGACCTGGTGGACTCGGGAAAGGAAGTGGCAGAGGCAGCTGATCAAAGGGTCTCAATCTTAGTGACAAAATAAGTCCACAAGCTCCTCACTTGTTGGAGGAAAGGTCAAGGAAAAGGACTTTAAGAAGGTGGGTTTGCAAGAGTAAAGAAGCCCGAAATTATCTTTGCAATTTAGGATGATTCCTGCAAACACAAGAAGCGTTGGCTGAAGAGAGCAGGTAGGGTATTTCAAAGCAGGTCATTCTTGATAAAATCTGCTCGAGGAATTATGACAAAAGTAAAGTGTCATGAACAGTGAGAATCACAGTCTCAGATTTACTGTTGGATATATTCAGAGAAAAGACTACAAACCCTCAGATGCAGAACACATTGGTTCCTGAACTCATTTGTGCCCTTCTCTATAGAACTTGAATTTGATGAATGGATGACGATATACACAAGGTGGGACTGAATGACTGATTATTTCAATGCATTGGAATCATTTTTAATACATTCTAATTAAAGTTAGACCTCTGTGAAAGGGTCATTTTCTTTTTATTCTTATTATTTATGTGTAATTTTTAATGAATGTTCAGATGAACAATGAAGTGATGTTGGGAAATTGAAGGGTGCGTTAGGTGAGCAAGTCAGATCTGGTGGTGAATTGTTAAACCAGTTGGCCTCCATATTCATTCCAGGCTGTATTCTTTGGAATTAGGGGAGTGGCCAGAGTGAAAGACACCAATGGTTTTAGTGAGGACTATGGCACCAAAAGATTGTTTTGTGGACTTATTTGTCACTAAGATGGAGACCCTTTGATCAGCTGCCTCTGCCACTTCCTTCTCCCAGTCCACCAGGTCAAGGTACCCCAGCCCGACTTTGTATTATTCTCAAGTTTCTCTCTCAGCTCCCCTCTCTGAGCTCATCTTGTCCACAAACAGTACAACACAGGAATTGGCCCTTCGGCCCATCAAGTCTGTGCCGACACAGATGCCTGTCTAATCTAATATTTTCTTGCCTCTACGTGGTCCATATCCTTCTATTCCCTGCCTATTCATGTATCTATCCAGCTGCCTCTTGAACGTTGTTATAGAATCTGGAGGTGAGCAGTAGCTACAGAAATGTTGTGAATGGAGAGCCAAAGATTAGACAGTTGGGTTTTGACAGTGCAGTTCTAAATGAATGTTGACAGAGTTTTTTTCTCAGGGCAGGCAGAAGAAAGTAAGATTGAGAAGGGGGA